>NW_024412786.1:3603198-3615977 GCF_014898765.1 Herpailurus yagouaroundi | reverse complement strand
CTAGAAACCAATTAAGAGGTTGCAGTACTCCAGGCAAGTGCAAAAAAGGAGCCACTTCATAGTAGAATCCAGGCTAAAGGAATACCTTCCATTTCAGACATCCTAGCCTCAGAGTAGAAGAAAAGGAGCTAAGACCAAAACACACTGGCTCTTAAAGTTTCTCCTGGGAGGTGGCATATATCACTTCCACTAGCATTTCACTGGCCTAAGCAAGTTACATGGCCCAGCTTTATGTCAATGGGCCAGGAAGTATAATTATCCCATGGGGAGAAAATATTTTGAATAATAAAATGTAGCAAAATGGTCTCTGGAATCAGGCCAACTTTGGCTTTACTAATAACCATGTGCTCTTGGGAAAGCTCCTTGTTTTCCTACAGAATCTTTCTATTGAAGATTATAGTGCCTACCTCCTTGTTGTGGCAGTTAAAATTAAGTAACATTTTTAAAAAGCTCTAAATGAGAAGCTATATCAATTCATAGAAGCTTTAAATGAGAAGATATATTAATTCATAGACACACTTAATACTATAAAAATGCTGCTACCAAATTAATCCATAAATTTAATAAGACCACAACAAGATTTTTCATGGAACTTAAATTATAAAATTCCCAAAAAGAGTAACAGTTTGAAAAAACAAAGACAATTCTGAAAAATAACAATAAGGAGGGGGGGATTTGCCTTATCATATAGCAAGATTTATTCTAAAGTTTTAGGAAATAAGACTATCATACTGACCACACTATCAGTAAAGAGCCCGATGTGTAGCTAGAACTCACCAACCATGAGATCATGACCCAAACTGAAGTCAAGGGTTGAATGCTTAACTGATTGAGCCACCCAGACGCCCTCAAAACTTTAGCACTATTAAAAGAACTATATTAAAGAACACCATAATTCAGTGTAGAAAAGAATGGTCTCAAATCAATGATTGCAGCTTCCACTTTTAAAAACTAGAAACAGAAGAGCAAATGAGATCCAAGGCAAGCAGAAAAAAGGAAAGAATAAAAGATCAGAGTGAAAAATCAATGAAAAAGAATACAACAGAAAGAACCTGATTCTTGTCAGACAGATTAAGGGAGAGAGGCAGGGAGGGAGGGAGGGAGGAAGAGAGAGGGGGGGAGGGAGGGAGAGAAGGAGGGAGGAAGGTAAGAGAGAGAAAGAGAGAACAAACAAATATAAATTACCAGTATCAGGAGAGAAAGAGATGATATTGCTAGAGATTCTACACAGTTTAGAAAGATAATAAGGGTATATTATGAACAGTTTTAGGCCAATAAATTCAACAACAAATGAAATGGGCAAATTCCTTGAAAGACACAAACTACTCACACTTACTCAAGAAAAAATACATAACCTGCATACTTAATGTTGAAAAATTGATATCCTAAGGTCAGAACAAGGTGAGAAAGTCTGATCTCATCACATATATTCAACATTGCACTAGAGGATCTAGCCAGTTCAATAAGGCAAGAAAAGAAATAAAAGGTATCCAGACTGGAAAGTAAGAAGTAAACTCTAGTTGCAGATGCTATGATCCTCAATGTAGAAAATCCTGTGGAATCTACATAAAAGCTACTAGAATAGTTTAGCAAGGCTGAAACAACTTCTAATCTATTGTATTCCAAATATTGGCAATAAACAATTGGAAATTTAAAATTTCAAAAATATCATTTACAATAGCCATCAAAAATATTAAATGCTCAGAGTTAAATCTGATCAAAAAGGTACAATATTCGTACACTAGAACTACAGAAATTAAAGACAACCTAAGAAATTAATACATATACTGTGTTCATGCATCAGAAGAATGAATACTGCTGAGGCGCCTGGGTGGTTCAGTTGGTTAAGCCTCCAACTTTGGCTCAGGTCATGATCTCACACTTCATGAGTTTGAGGCCCCACATCCGGCTCTGTGTTGGCAGTGTGAAGACTGGGATTCTTTCTCTCTCCCTCTCTCTCTGCCCCTCCCCCACTCACATGCACATGTGCACATGCTCTCTCCCTCTCTCAAACTTTTTTTAAAACAAGAGACTGAATATTGCTAGGATAGATGTTAATTCTCCCCCAAACTGAACTCTCAATGGAATAGAGTCTCAATCAAAATCCCAGCAGGCTTTTGCAGATATTGACAAGTAGATTCTAAAATAGATAGAAATGTCAAGGACTTACAACAAACATGAATGTCATGAACTTGAAAAAAAGAACAAAGTTGGAGGACTTGAAGACCTATTTTAAAGCCACAGTAATCAATACAAAGAGACCACAAGTAACAGAATTCAAAGTCCAGAAATAGACCCACACATATATGGTCAATCAAGTTTTCAGCAAAAGTACAAAGGCAATGTAGTGGAGAAGGACAGTCTTTTCGATAAATGATGGTAGAACAACTGGGATACCCATAAGCAAAAAATTAAACTTCAATTCTTGCATCATATGTAAAAAATTAACTCAACATGGGTCACAGACCCAAATTACAAATGTAATAAATGTAATTCTAAATATAAAACCGTTTATAAATATAAAAATTATAAATCTAAAAAATATATATTTATAAATATATAAAGATTTATATAAATATAAATATAAAAAATTAAAAAATTTTATGAAGAATATATAGAATAAAACCTGTGTGACTTTAGGCTATGTGAAGTTTCCTTAGATATGACACCAAAAGCATGATCTATAGGGGTGCCTGGGTGGCTCAGTCAATTAAGCAACCAACTCTTCATTTAGGCTCAGGTCTTGAGCGCAGTTCATGGACCGATCTCTCTCCCTCCCTCTCTCAAACAAAAGTATATGATCCATAAAAAAAAAAAAAAAAAAGATAAATCTGACTTCATAAAAATTAAGAACTTTTTTGCTAAAGACACTTAAAAGAATGAAAGAACAAGCCAAAGACTGGGAGAAAATATATTCAAACCATTTACCTGGTTTATCCAGAATATATTTTTTTAAACTCTCAAAATTCAATAAGAAGAAAACAAATAACCCAATTAAAATATAGGGAAAATATATGAATATACACTTCACCAAAGAAAATACATGGATAGCAAATAAGCACGTTTCAAAACTTACACACTTAAAACACATAGGGAGTAGGAGTTTCCAACTTTATCTTTAAGGTGTTATTTTTAAAAAGCTTGAAGAAAATATATCACAATCTCAGTATCTGTTCATTCTGTGTAATGAGTATAATTATTTATTATTTATCCTTTGCTATTTCATGTATTTAAGCAAATATTTTATATTTCAAATGTTTTTTAGATGTTTTTAAGCATTTACTGACTACTCACTATATGGCCAGCAGTGGACTAAACACTGGGGATACACAAAAAATTTTAAGACAAAAATCTTACCCTCAAGAAATCTTATCCTCATGGTCTAGTAAGGGAGACAGATGCATTAACAGATCATTTTAGTAAGAGTGAGAATTAATCAAGAGCTAAAAGTGTGGTCTTGAGGAGGCTGGCAACTTTGAAGAAAATGGATTTGAGAGGCCAAGACTAAAGATAAGAAGACCAATTAGGGGGGAGTTCTAGTTTGGCTCTGGTCATCTCCTCACAGTTCATGAGTTTGAGTTCTACATCAGGCTCTGCACTCTCCATGCAGAACCTGCTTCAGATCCTCTGTCTCCCTCTCTCTGCCCCTCCCTCATGCACTCGCACTCTCTCTCTTAAAAATAAACATTAAAAAATAAAACAATAGGAAGACCAATGAGGAAATTATTATAGGCAAGAATAATGAGATTCTGAATCAGGACCATTATAGGGATAGAGAAAAAGGAGCAGTTTCAAGAAATATTTAGGAGGTACAATCAGCAAGATTTTGAGTCTGACTGGATATGAATTTAAGGAAAAGAGAAGAAAAGCTCAACTTACTAGGCTGTATAACTACTTAGATAGTAAAAAAGGGAATAAACTTGGAGGAGGGTCAGGCTTTGGGGAGAACATGAGAAATTAAATTTTAGACATGCTGAATTTGAAGTATCAGTGGACATTCAGATGACTATGCTAAAAAGTTTAGAATAGAAGAGACTGAAGAGAAAAGAAAGAATAGATACTAATATAGAGGAACAATAGGTATATGTATGACAGGACCTAAGTAGGATTATTATTTAAGGAATGGGTGAAAGTTAACCAGTCATTTTTATCTTCCTTAGGTCACAGACTGTTAAAATCTGATTATGCACCTTCTCACCAGATACATACACATAAACACAAAACTGCCCAAAATCTTAGTTAGATCAGTGACCTTAAGAACCTCTGTTATAGACTGATCAGAAGGAAGCACAGAGAGAAAGGGGTTAAAGTTATTCAACCAGTATTTATTCAACACCTGCTATATGTGCAGATGTTGTAATGGATTCTGGAAACATAGGATTAAGGCAGACTATACCCCTCTCCTCATGGAAGTCACATTCTAATTGAGAAAAATACATACATACATACAAATATACCAAAACAACAAACCCCACAAGATTCCTAAAGAACAAAATAGGTGCAGTGAAAGAAATAAGCAGAGTAGGAAGATAAACTACTTTAAATAGGGTAGTCAGGGAAGGCTTCTCTGAGGAAGTGACATTTGAGTTGAGAAATAGAAATGGAAGTGAACCAACAAGTCACATGAAAAACTAGAGGAAGAATATTACAGGTAAAGGGAACAAATACAAAGGATCAGAGATGAGAAAGAGTTTGGTATGTGTCAAGGAACAGCATGAGGCCAATGTGGCTGAAGCGCAAGTGAACTGAGGAAAGAATAGTTTGAGATAAGGTTTGGAGAGGCAGAAATAAGCCTGATCATTCCCACTAGCAAAATATGAGGGTCCCAATTTCTCTATATCCTTGTCAACACTTGTTATTTTTTTTAATGTTTATTTTTGAGAGAGAGAGCACGAGTGGGGCAGGGGCAGAGAGAAGGGAAGACACAGAATCTAAAGCAGGTTCCAGGCTCTGAGCTGCCGGCATAGAACCTGATGGCAGGGCTCAAACTCACGAACCGCGAGATGGTGACCTGAGCTGATATTGGACACTTAGCTGACTGAGCTACCCAGGCACCCCAATGTTTATTTTTGAAAGAGAGAGAGCAAGCAGGGCAGCGGGGGCATGGGGACAGAGGATCTGAAGCAGGCTCTGTGCTGACAGCAGAAAACCCGATGTGGGGCTCAAACTCATGAACTGTGAGATCATGACCTAAGACAAAATTGAGTCAGACACTTAACTGACTGAGCCACCCAGGTGCCCCTCTGCTTTTTTTTTTTTTTTTAATTACAGTCATACAAGGAGGTATAAAATGGTATCTCATTATGGTTTTCATTTGCATTTCCCTAATAATTACAATGTTGAGCATCTTTTCATGGGGCTTATTAGCTGCTTATATGGATAAATGTTGTCTTCATCTATTTCGGCTGCCATAACAAAATACCATAGACTGGATGGCTTAACAGAAATTTACTGCATATAGATCTGAAGGCTGAGAAGCCCAATATCAAGGTACCAGCAATTCAGCTCTCTTCATGGCTTGCAGACAGCTGTCTTTTCACTGTCCTCACATGGCTTTTCCTGGGTGGGTGTACTTGGAGAGATTTCTCTTTCTTCTTCTTCCTATAAAGCTGCTAATCCCATCATAAAGGTCCCACCTTCATAACCTAATCTAACCCTAATTACTTCCCAAAGGCCTCATCTCCAAATACCCTTGCATTGGGGATTAGGGCTTCAACACAGGAATTCTAGGAGGACACATTCAATTCATAACAAATGTCTATTCATATCCTTTGCCCACTTAAAAATTAGGTTTTTATTGCTGAGTTGTAAAAGTTATTTTTGTTCTTTGGATATTAGATGCCTATCAGATACATAATTTGCAAATATTTTCTCCCATTCTGTAGGTTGTCTTCACTCTCTTTTTTAGTTTTTTTTTTCCCAGTTTTAATGAGGTACAATCGATCTATAACATTTAAGTAAAGTTAAGTAAATTAAGTAAATTTACTTAAGTAAAGTTAAGTAAATTAAGTAAATTTAAGTAAAGTTAAGATGTACAACCTGTAAATCTGATACTTCTATGTTGCAAAATGATTACCATCTTGGCCTGAACTAACACCTCCATCATGTCATCCTGTCTTTTGTTGACAGTGTTCTTTGAAACAAAAGTTTTTCATATTGATCAAGTCCAATTTATCTATCTTTCCTTTGACTGCTTGTGCTTTAAATGTCATATCTATGAAGAATTACACGTATGTTTTCTTCTAAGAATTTTATAGTTTTACCTCTTAGATCTAGGTCTTTGATCCATTTTGAGTTTAACTCTTGCATACAGTGTCATATGACTTTTTAAAATATGCTAAAAGAGTAACCATAAAAGTCTACTCAGTAAAGAATATTCAAAATGTCCTCTCTTCCCATACCAACCAAATTCACTACCACGGGCAGCTAACAATGTCTGCTACGGAAACGGAAGGGATATGGTAACCCAAGAGGCCAGAGTTGGAATAGTAAGTGCCCAGTTGATTACTCAATGAGGGGTAACAATAGTTCAAGGATTTTAAGCCAAAACTGGTACAAGGCAGACTAGCTCCTGCTGACTACTGAATAAAAGCCACTCAGCTGGAGTATGAGTCAACTCCCAGGATCTCTAATGGTAAGAGCTGTCCTTCTCTTCCTGCTCTACCTACCCAAGCTCAAAAGAAAGAGAAACATGTCAAGGTTCATGTCCTTTCCATCTCCTTTCCCTGCACATCAAATCTTAAATATATTCTCAATAGTAAAGTACAATTAAATATATTTAACAAAGAGTAAAGAAATATTAAGAAAGCAAAAGAAGATGAAATTCATCTATTTTTTAAAGACTTTTATTTTTTTAAGTAATCTCTAAACCCAACATGGGGCTCAAACTCACAACCCCAAGATCAAGAGTCACATGTTCCACTGACTGAGCCAGCCAGGCATCCCAACAAATTCATTTAACTTTTTTATGTTCAATCAATCTTCTCTTTATAAAATCTTGCCACATGTTATGCAAATTTGGCAGCAAGAGACTGTTTAGGACATATCAAAAGTCTGAGGATTAAATGTGGACTCACTGGGTAACCAGTGACCAATGAGTCCACAAACTCTTCCTTTACTTCTAAATTTAAGCTGAGGTAAAGCTCAGTTTCCCCATCTCCGAAAGAGAAATGATGATAACATATAAGTCTGACCTATCTCTGGAGAATGAATGAGATCATGTCTACAAAAGGAGCTCCTGGAGGAAAAAGTGTCAGATGAGTACTGAGCCTTAGAGTTGCTGATCTTGTAAGATCTAAAATTATAATAGATTTTTTCTTTGAATGAGAATCTCAGATTTAAAAATACATAATAAGTCAGACATCCAAGAGTTCACCATTGTGAATTTCTCATTAAATGATGAGCAATCCTGGACCCATTAATTTCTCTAATGTACAAATAGAATGACTTCTCACTTCCTTTCAGAACAAATTAACAAAGAAGACAAAATTAAACTAAACTTTTTTGTAAAGTCTCCCTGATAGCAAAAGGGTGGAGTACAGAGAAGAGGCATAATCATATAACCATACATCAACAGCACAGCTGTCTTCCCCACTTTTAAGGGCTGGTATTCTTTTTTTTTTTTGTTAATGTTTATTTTTGAAAGAGAGAGAGAGAGAGAGAGAGAGAGAGAGAGAGAGACAGACCCACAAATTGTGAGATCATGACCTGAGCCAAAGATGGATGCTAAACTTACTGAGCCACCCAGGTGCCCCTGGGAGCTGGTATTCTTCTCTAGTCTTTTGAGGGGGGGAGAAAAAAAGGTTGTAAATTTTCTGACTTGGGAAAAACACTTGAACATGACTGGCCAAACTGTATTTTACTAAAGAGTTAAATTATGTCAATAAACATGGGAATGAGGAGGAAGTAATTAAAAAGATTAAAAAAATAAAAATAACATGAATGGAAGAAATAAGAAACAGCAAATAGGGACCTTTAAATATGGCCTTTTGCATATTCCCCATCTTATCACTCTCTTCTACACTTTCTTTTTTTTTCTTTTCTTCACTAGAGTAAGGACATGATAGGAAGTAGCTTCTAGATCTGGGCAAGAAGGACAAACTAAAACATCACATTTCACCAAATAGATACTTATAAGTAGTTCTATATACATGGATAAGTATATACATAAATGGATATATAAATGGATTCCTATATAAATGGATATGCACATTATGGATATATGCAAACAAGCATATATGCAAAATAATAGTATATATATTAATACAAAGTAATGAGAACTTTTAACACATAAGAATTTACCTTTTTTTAATGTTTATTTATTTTGAGAGGGAGAGAGAGAGCGCGCACATGTGCATGAACAGAAGGGCAGAGAGAGAGGGAAAGAGACAGGGAGAGGGAGGGGGAGGGAGAGGGAGAGAGAATCCCACGCAGGCTCCGTGTCAGTGCCAACCCAATGCAGGGCTCAAACTTACAAACCATGAGATCATGACCTGAGCTGAAACCATTAGTTGAATGGTTAACCAACTGAGCCATCCAGGGACCCCAGAATTTATCTGTCTTAATGGTCATCATCCCTCAAAGTACAGAAGTTATTCTAATTGACAGAGGACCTCACATCTGGTCTGAGGTGTCTTTCCCTATCTTTATGTTCTTCCTAATAAGTAACTGGGAAGGACATATGTTTATATTCATATATAATTGAATAAAAGAACTAACAAAAAATTCAATTAGATTAGATAATGGAGAAAAGAAAAAAGAGGATGCCAAAAAAAAAAAAAAGCCAAAATGTTTAAGCCTGGAAAGTTATGAATGTTAGTATCATTGAAAGAAATGAAGACATTACAGAGCAAGTTAGTTTCAAGAAAACGAAACCCATTTTACCATGTGTTGCACATATATTTCAAAAGGAACCTTCAAATGGAATAGACTAATTGACAATCAAAGCTGGAAACATGTTAATGATAGGAAAAAGTCTCATCAGCATAGAAATGATATTAAAACTTTAAGAGTAGAAAACATACCTGAAGTAAATACAGAATAATAATACAGAATAATGAAGGAAAGAAAGGCATATTGGTGGCTGAACTTCAAGGAATATCCTCTGGGTTACCAAAGAAGCACCATGAATATACATACTTCCATTATGTATACTTATCACGTTACATTTTCAGAGCTACCTTTCCCAATGACTTACTGTGGCAAAGCAGATATTCAATTAAAGGTGTGCTGAATAAAAATATGAATAGTTAGGGGCGCCTGGGTGGCGCAGTCGGTTAAGCGTCCGACTTCAGCCAGGTCACGATCTCGCGGTCTGTGAGTTCGAGCCCCGCGTCGGGCTCTGGGCTGATGGCTCGGAGCCTGGAGCCTGTTTCCGATTCTGTGTCTCCCTCTCTCTCTGCCCCTCCCCCGTTCATGCTCTGTCTCTCTCTGTCCCAAAAATAAATAAACGTTGAAAAAAAAAATTTTTTTTTAAATAAAAAAAAAATATGAATAGTTAGGAACCAGAGAAGAAAGTGAGCAAAAAAGAGAATATAATCCATTAGAGAGGAAGTAGAATGGGGAGATTATCTTGGTCATTATTTATTAATCCAGCATAAACAAAACACCCAGAAATTAGAGCCTGTTTATATATGAATTGATCTGAAGTATACAAGATTCAGAGAAAAAGTACCTTGATGCAATACTAATAGAATAGACTGAAGAGTAAAGAAAATTAAAGCTGGATGGCTCTACAACAGTACAGTTCCCCTAAAAAGAGATCAGATCTTATTCTACTCACTGAGAGCCACCAACCAAGCACTGAAGAGAACATAGTTGAAAATGAATTCAGAGGCATACTATCAATTTTGTATAGGTAAGTAATTTTTTAGCATCTGAAAATCTCATGGTTAATGAATCAGCCACCAAAGACTGCCTAATGAGGCTAACTAAACAGTGTAAAGATTTGTGAATGGACCAATTTAAAGCAGTTTGTTGATAACATTACAGGAATGCTAAATAAATAACAATAGTAATAAAGGCATAATTAATGGTGCAAAAACCAGGGAGCTAAGGGATTTAAATCTTAAGCTTGGACAATTTCCTTTGTGAGCTTTAATGAGTCATTCTTGTTACTAATTAGTACAAACAAATAGTATTACTGAGTGGAGGTTAGTATCATGAACCTGGAGAGAAGACAAGCTAAAGTTAGCTACTAAATGTGATTGACTATGAACAAATGACTCAATTTTTATTATGTACTTGATATGCAGTACTTCCTCTTTGTACTAAAAGTCAGCCACTTCCACTTTATCACAAGGATATAAAAACAGATTAAATAAATATGCATAAAATTGCTGTGAGCTTTTAAAATAATTAAATTAAAACCAAGTCACCATGACACTGTCTGAAGTTTGTATTAGCATAATAAACAGGTGGTTATTCCATAAACTAAATTCAACTCAATACCTTCTCTCCAGGTATTAACAGTGATAATAAAACCATTCCCTTGTACCTGCATGGTTTTTCACTTTTTTCAAAGCACTTCTGCAAATATTAATTGAAGTAGTAGTATTATATACGATCTGACCACTCATTAAAAAGGCATGCTAGGGGTGTCTGGGTGGCTCAGTTGGTTAAGCGTTTGACTCCAGTGCAGGTCATGATCTCACGGTTTGTGAGTTTGAGCCCCACATCAGGCTCTGTGCTGACAGCTCAGAGCCTGCAGCCTGTTTCGAATTCTGTTTCTCCCTCTCTCTCTCTGCCCCTCCCCTGCTCATACTCTGTCTCTCAAAAAATAAATAAATGTTAAAAAAAAAAAAGGCATGCTAAGTATCAGTTTATGTCACAAGAAATACTCCTATCTCCTCCCTAGTGCTAATAATAACATACTCCCTGTTATTTACATAGACTTTCACTTCTTTCAAAGCACTTTCACATATATTAACTAGAGCAGTGGCATTACGAATGATCTTTCCATTCTTTGCTTCATCCTAAGGGCAGAACCCAAAAAAAGAAGACTAAAGATTGAGAAATAGACTAGATGGTTTTCAGGCAGTCAATTCATGATTCTTAAAGCTGGACTGGGGTTTCCCAAAAGTCAGAATCAGAGCAAACTCCCCATCCAGCACAATATGCTGATTCTCCCTTTCTTCCACACCAAAGGTTTTAGGAAGCAATAGAATTAAGTGATTAAGATAACCTAAGTATGGGTGTAAGGGAAGAAACCAAATCTGTCTTGATCACCTCTGTAACCCCTCTGTGTCAAGCACAAGGCTCAACGTAGAGCTAATGCTCAGTAAATCATCATTTACGATGATTACCACAGTAAGAACTTTCTACCCAAGCTCCCACAGAATATCTGCTATGGAGCCATTACTTTTCTTCCACAATTACTGCTTTCAAATGTGTGCACACTAAGAAGAATCTAAGGAAGATTAGGATCACAGAGCAAAAAGCAGAGGTCCATTAAGAATCCAGGCTACAAGAGCACCTGGGTGGCTCAGTTAGTTAAGCGTCTGACTCTTAATTTCAGCTCAGGTAGTGGTCTCACAGTTTGTGAGATAAAGTCTCATATCAGGCTCCGCATTGACAACATGGAGCCTACTTGGGATTCTCGCTCTCTGACCCTTCCCCTGCTTGTGCTCTCTCTCAAAACAAATAAAGAAACATTAAAAAAAATAAAAAAAGAATCCAGGATATAGACTCCTGGAA
This sequence comes from Herpailurus yagouaroundi, assembly GCF_014898765.1. Taxonomy (NCBI): domain Eukaryota; kingdom Metazoa; phylum Chordata; class Mammalia; order Carnivora; family Felidae; genus Herpailurus; species Herpailurus yagouaroundi. The sequence goes on along the minus strand of NW_024412786.1, from coordinate 3,604,283 downwards.
GGTAGATTCAGAGGGCCAAGGCAATTTCAAAGGCAAAGGGAGATACACCTAATGACCCTTAATTTACTAAGCAAGCACTTTTAAATTCCCATGCTTAAACTAAAAACTCCTTCAGCAAACTGGTGCACTCTGCAAAACAGTATGGAGTTTCCTCAAAAGCTTAAAAATAGAACTATCCTACAATCCAGCAATCACACTACTAGGTTTTACCCAAAAGATATAAAAATACTAATTCAAAGGGATACACACACCCCAGTGTTTATAGCAGCATTATCGACAGTACCCAAATTATGGAAACAGCCCAAATGTCTATCAAAGTCCCTGATGAATGGATAAAAAGGATGTGGTATATATATGTGTGTGTGTGTGCACGCGCACACACACACACACACACACACACACACAAAATGGAATATCACTCAGCCATAAAAAAGAATGAAATCTTGCCATTTGCAATGATGTGGATAGAGCTAGAGAGTATTGTGCTAAGCAAAATAACTCAGCCAGAGAAAAACAAATATCATCTGATTTCACTCAGATGTGGTATTTAAGAAACAAAACAAATGAGCATAGGGGGGAAAAGAGAAAGGTAACCCAAGAAATAAAATGAAGAGAACAAGAAGAGAACAGATGGTTACCAGAAGGGAGGTGGGTGGGGGGAATGGCTCAAATAGGTAATGGGGATTAAGGAGTGCACTTGTGATGAACACTCACCCGGTGTTGGACCTAAGTGCTGAATCACTAAATTGTACACCTGAAATTAATTTACACTGTATGTTAACCGGAACTCAAATAAAAACTTTAAAAATAACAATAAAAAAATAAAAATTAACTCAAAAAAGAAGTTCCAAAAGGGAAAATTATTTCCTATATTGTTTATGTCCTTAAAGTCATTCATCATGTGAGTTATAAAAATAATTTCTTCTTTTTCTTTGATATGACCAAGATAACGGAAGGTACTTTGGTTTATCCAGTAATTGAGTTACTGGCAATTTGGTTCCAAATTAAAATTTTTAATTGATTTCATTTTTTTTTTTAATTTTTTTTCCAACGTTTTTTATTTCTTTTTGGGACAGAGAGAGACA
>NW_024412786.1:3576163-3603098 GCF_014898765.1 Herpailurus yagouaroundi | reverse complement strand
GACCGCGAGATCGTGACCTGGCTGAGTCGGACGCTTAACCGACTGCGCCACCCAGGCGCCCCAAATTGATTTCATTTTAAAAAGCACTAAGAGAAGCACCTGGGTGGCTCAATCAGTTAAGCATCCGACTTTGGCTCAAATCGTGATCTCATGGTTCGTGAGTTCAAGCCCCATGTCAGGCTCTGTGCTGACAGCTCAGAGCCTGGAGCCTGCTTCAGATTCTGTTTCCCTCTCTCTCTGCCCCCCCCTCCCCCCCACTCGCACTCTGCCTCTCTCTCTCAAAAATAAACATTAAAAAATTTCAGGGGCACCTGGGTGGCTCAGTCAGTTGAACATCTGACTTCGGCTCAGGTCGTGATCTCACAGTTCATGAGTTCAAGCCCCACGTCGGGCTCACTACTGTCAGCACAGAGCCTGCTTCAGATCCTCTGTTCCCCCTCTCTTGGTCCCTACCCTGCTCACTCTCTCTCTCTCTCAAAAAAATAAAACATTAAAAAAATTTTAAAGCACTAAGAAACATTAGTTTTTAAAAGTCCAATGGTAGGGTGCCTAAGTGGCTCAGTTGGTTAAATGTCCAACTTCGGCTCAGGTCATGATCTCATGGTTCATGGGTTCAAACCTTGCATCAGGCTCTGTACTGACAGCTCAGAGCCTGGAGCCTGCTTCAGATTCTGTGTCTCCCTCTCTCTCTTCCCCTCCCCCGCTTGTGCTCTGCTCTGTCTCAACAATAAATTAAATATTTAAAAAATTAAGAAAAATAAAAGTACAGTGATAATATAAAAATAAAAGTACAATGGCAATACATTTCATAAACATTTATAAAATTACACTGCTCTAATGTAGCTTTATTGTTTCCAAATTTAACACATAGAACATTTTCTTAAAATAATGACAAATGTAAGTTGTTGTTTTTTTAAACCACCACAAGCTACTTACATTCCAAATTTAGTTGGAGATGGTTTCTTTTAAAAAATTACTTTGTAGAGGTGTCTGGGTGGCTCAATTGGTTAAGCTTCTGACTCTTCATTTCAGCTCAGGTCATGATCTCAGGGTTTGTGAGTTCAGACCCACGTAGAGCTCCATGCTGTCAGTGCTTAGGATTCTCTCTCTGCCTCCGTCCCCTGCCCATCCCCCCACTTGTGTGTGCGCACCATGCACTCTCTCTCTCAAAAATAAATAAAAATAAACTTAAAAACATTACTTTGTAAAATGTGTAAACTAACCACTCATTAGGAAAAGATAGGCCCATTGGATAATTCACAAACTAGACAACCACAGATGATAAATATGAAAGCACAGTTCTCAGATCATTTTGGTCTCCTTAAAATAAATGTATATCCTTCAGCTTTAGATTATTCTCAGCTCAAAGGAAAGAAGAACTAAAGCCAAGGTCACCAAAAGCTCTTAAACCATACCAACTTTGGCATGTGGGGAATAGTATTAACACTAGACAAAATAATTTGCAATAAAGCATTCTTCACACGTTACCTCTTTGCACAAATACTTTACCAAAAATTTCAGTTTCTATCTGGGATCATTTTGCCTGAGTTTCTATAGAGAGTATTCAATTTTTTTTAACATTTATTCATTATTGAGAGAGAGAGAGACAGAGCATGAGCATGGGAGGGGCAGAGAGAGGGGAAGACACGGACTCTGAAGCAGGCTCCAGGCTCTGAGCTGTCAGCACAGAGCCCAATGTGGGGCTTGAACTCACAAACTGCGAGATCATGACCTGAGCCGAAGTCAGATGCTTAACCAACTGAGCCACCCAGGCGCCACTATAGAGAGTATTCAGAGAAGCTATAGTGACCTAGGTGTCTTGTTCATCGCTGTATGTATACAATTTTATAGATCATCTTTCAGTAGGATTGTCAGATAAAATACAGGATAAAATACTGGATGGAACATACACTACAAAATTACTCATTGTTTATCCGAAATTCAAATTTAAGTGGGCATCCTGTACGTTTATTTGCTAAATCTAGCAACCCTATCTTTCAGTTTGTCTCTTTCAGAAAATAACAAATTCACTGCCAGGAAGAGACTTTATCTCTTGAAAGCAGAGTAATTCTTTACCTTTTATGAACTTCTTGAGAACCGAACCACCATAAGTGCTTCCTGCAGAAGCAACTGTAAGAAACAGAATACAAAGAAATATCACAAATAAAACAATTAAACATATTTTATCTAAAGAATCTTATGGAAGCCTAAAAACACTGCTTATAGATACAATACGTTAAAAAGGTGACCACTATGTAACGAGTTTACTAAAAATGGAGACACCAAAGAAACATTATGAGGCTACAACAACTCTCGGGGGGCAGAAATGAAAACCAAATGGCAAGCCTTTTCACCCATATCCAACACCAAGGCTGCTTCTTTAGCTATTACTATTCCTGAGAGAAAAGGATTATAGGAAGACTGCACACTGTAACTACTAACCAGAATATATCATGCCAATAACCCATATTCCAGTGTAAGATTCAATTTAAAAAGCTGGCCTTTCTTTGAAACAATTTACTCTTTAGTAGAAAATATTTTTTAAAAATTTAATGTTTATTTATTTTTGAGAGAGAGACAAAGCACGAGCGGGGCAGGGGCAGGGAGAGGGAGACACAGAATTCAAAGCAGGCTCCAGGCTCTGAGCTGTCAGCACAGAGCCTGAAGTGGGGATGGAACCCATGAATGGTGAGATCATGACCCAAGCCAAAGTTAAGACACTTACCCAACTGAGCCACCTAGGCACCCCTTTATAAACATTTTTTTTTCCAACGTTTATTTATTTAGCAAGGAGACAGAGCATGAACGGGGGAGGGGCAGAGAGAGAGGGAGACACAGAATCGGAAACAGGCTCCAGGCTCCGAGCCATCAGCCCAGAGCCTGACGCGGGGCTCGAACTCACAGACCGCGAGATCGTGACCTGGCTGAAGTCGGACGCTTAACCGACTGCGCCACCCAGGCACCCCGGCACCCCTTTAGTAGAAAATATTAGACTATTACCTAAGAATTCTTCACACCGAGTTCTAAACTATGAATATCAGAATATTTAGAGTAATAATTAAAAAAAATTTTTTTAAGTAAACTCTACTCCCAATGTGGGGCTCAAATTCACAGCCCTGAGATGAAGAGTCACATGCTCTACTGAATGAGCCAGCCAGGCACCCCTAGAGCAATAATTCTTCAGAGGAAGAGGGTAAAGGAGGAAACAGGCACCTAAGAGGGGAAGAAAAGAAACCACCCAGAGACTTTTCCAAATTGAACATTACCCCTCCCCACCAGAGAGATGCGACCCACAGTTAAGAATTTAAGAATCATTGCCATAGAAATCAATGTCCCTATCCCTCAAGAAATGTGTATTCTTCAAGCAGGGTGAAAAAGTTGAGAATAATAACTACAGTGAGAGGCAACACCATTCTCTAGATGTGTGCTATCCAAATATAGTAGCCACTAGATACATGTGGCTACTTAAATTTAAATTTAGCTAAATTAAATTAAAAATAAGATTCCTCAGTCACACTAGCCATATTTCAAGTGGTCATTAGCATCATTAGTGTGGCTAATGGCTACTGTACTGAACAGCACAGATATAGAATATTTTCATCATCACAAAAAGTTCTATTGAAATGTTATTACAGCAGTGCTTTAGATTTCCAGATTTTGAATGATTCTGGACAAATGATATTTCAAAAGGCCTGGGCCCAAGTAGCATAGAACATTCAATAAAAGACAATCATTTCTTTTTTCTTCTTAACATTCCTCATAAGCATACACTGGTTCTAGCTTAAGGAGAGTTGGTCACTTGGGAGAGGGATGGCAGGTGTCAGCAGGCCTACACCAGCGATTAGCAAGGAGCTGAACATTAATAAGAAAAAAATACAACCTATATATCTCACAGTGTGTCCATGATGTTTCTCAATTGCATATGTCATACTGTCTCCTCAAACATCTTTTAGTTTTATTATTATTTTTAAACATTTTTTTTTTCCAACGTTTATTTATTTTTGGGACAGAGAGAGACAGAGATGAACGGGGGAGGGGCAGAGAGAGAGGGAGACACAGAATCGGAAACAGGCTCCAGGCTCTGAGCCATCAGCCCAGAGCCCGACACGGGGCTCGAACTCACAGACCGCGAGATCGTGACCTGGCCGAAGTCGGACGCTTAACCGACTGCGCCACCCAGGCGCCCCAAACATCTTTTAGTTTTAACAAGCACCATATCAACAATCGTTGAAAATGGGTCACTTCTGGTGAATGTACTCAGAGAGCAATTATCTTGCCTGCTCCACACCCCAGCCTGCCCCCAACTTTTAGCTGTACTTCTAATGTCTCTGTACTAAAATAAAAGAGTACTAGGGGCATCTGGGGGCTCAGTTGGTTAAACATTAAGCATCCAACTTCGCCTCACATTTTGTGGCAGTTCAAGCCCCACATCAGGCTCTGTGCTGACAGCTCAGAGCCTAGAGCCTGCATCAGATTCTGTGTCTCCCTCTCTCTCTGTCCCTCCCCTGCTCACACTCTGTCTCTCTCACCTTCAAAAATAAACAAACATTAAAAATATATTTTAAAAGAGTGTTATCCTTCAAATGCAAAGATAACAGTAGAGACTTAATTGTAAACCACATATTTTTAGAGCAACACCATTCCTAAAATTCCCTCTATAGAACAAAAGATGACATTAAAAAAAGTTGTTGAGGTCAAATATATTTGAAGAATGCTGTATACTATAGCCCATTTTTAAAATTAATTTTATTTTTTTTTAATTTACATCCAAATTAGTTAGCATATAGTGCAACAATGATTTCAGGAGTAGGTTCCTTAATGCCCCTTACCCATTTAGCCCATCCCCCCCTCCCACAACCCCTCCAGTAACCCTCTGTTCTCCATATTTATGAGTCTCTTATGCTTTGTCCCCCTCCCTGTTTTTATATTATTTTTGTTTCCCTTCCCTTATGTTCATCTGTTCTGTGTCTTAAAGTCCTCATATGAGTGAAGTCATATATTTGTCTTTCTCTAATTTCACTTAGCATAATACCCTCCAGTTCCATCCATGTAGTTGCAAATGGCAAGATTTCATTCTTTTTGATTGCTGAGTAATACTCCATTGTATATACATGCCACATCTTCTTTATCCATTCATCCATCGATGGACATTGGGCTCTTTCCATACTTTGGCTATTGTTGATAGTGGTGCTACAAACATTGGGGTGCATGTGTCCCTTCGAAACAGCACACCTGTATCCCTTGGATAAATACCTAGTAGTGCAATTGCTGAGCTGTAGGGTAGTTCTATTTTTAATTTTTTGAGGAACCTCCATGCTGTTCTCCAGAGTGGCTACACCAGCTTGCATTCTCATACTATAGCCCATTTAAAATATTTTTTTTAAGTTTATTTATTTATTTTGAGAGAGAGCGAGCAGGGGAGGGATAGAGAGAAAGAATCCCAAGCAGCTGTCAGCACGGAGCTTGATGCAGGGCTGAACCCCCAAACAACGAGATCATGACCAGAACCAAAACCAAAAGCCGGACGTCTAACCGACTGGGCCACCCAGACACCCCTACCATAGGCCGTTTTAAAAAATGTATGTATTTATTTTTGAGAGCGAGGGCATGTATGCAAGCAGGGGAGGGGCAGAGAGAGAGGGGAACAGAGGATCCAAAATGGAGTCCATACTGACAGCAGAGAGCCAGATGCGGGTGAACTGAGAGATCATGACCTGAGTCACAGTTGAACACTTAACCAACTTGAGCCACCCAGGTACTCCTATAGCCCATTTTTAAAGATTCAGTCTACACTGTCATATCAAAGGTTCTGAGAAAATACAAAGTAATGAAACTCACTTGATTTTAACCAGCATTCCACAAATTTAGAGGACTATGTAACTCCTTCCTCCTAACTCATATAAACATCTCGTAGCATGCATTAAAAAAAAAACAAACCCTGCAATAAATATGTTAAAGACTTCAATTACTGATGGAAAAAGTATATAGTGATCTCTCAGTTTCTCATAGAAAGATCATTCAAGTAATAAAACTTGCTGCTGTGTTGGGAGTTCAATTTTGTACTCTAAAAGAGATTTAGAAGAACTAAGCCCCAGTACTTGTGAATACGACTTTATGTGGAAATAGGGTCTTCACAAATATAATCAAGTTAAGATGAGGTCATAATGGTTAGGGTGGACCTAAATCCAATTGGTGTCCTTAGAAGAAGGCTATGTGAAGACAGAAACACAGATAAACACAGGGTAGAATATCCCATGAAGGTAGAGGCAGAGATTGGAATGATACGCCTGCAAGCCAACACCAAGGGCTTGCTGGCAACTACCAGAAGCTAAGAGCGAGGCATATAATAGATTCTACCCTCAGAGTCTCCAGAAGGAACCAATTCTACTTTGACCTTGATTTTGGACTTCTGGCTTCCATACATGGGAGGGAATAAATTTATTTTATGTTTGTGCTACTTTGTTACAGCAGCCTTAGATAACTAATACATGGTTTTTCATCATCAGAGATTTCAGACCAAACACACCACTTCACACTTTCAGGTAAAAATGACAAATTGAACATACCTGTTATTTTTACTACCTCCTGAAACTGCAATGAAACAATAGAAACAATAGAAAACAAAGTATTTTTAAAAGGAATAAACCCACAAGGACAGGGAAAAGATAGATATGATTATAATAAAATTCTAGAAACTGAAAAGCAGAAGGACTAGTGAGAAAGGATTTAGGAGACCTGAGAAACTGAATTATAAGCCAGAATAGGCAAAGGCCAAGAAACAACCAAAGTGATACAACAAAATCCCCGAAGATTCAGGAATGCAGAATCAGGAACTCCTGGAAGTAGGGGTGGGGTGGGAGCTAACATAAGGAGAATCAATTGAAAAAATGAATTTAAGAGTAAGTCAGGTCTTTAGATTCCCTCCTCCACTCTGCATTCTAGGGACTGATCCTTTCTAACCTTGGTGGGGGTGGAGGGTTATTCTTTGAAAAGGAAGAAGCATGGGTTTTTCAGCTGAGGACCAAAGTTGTATTAAAAATAAATGGCCTGGGGCGCCTGGGTGGCTCAGTCGGTTAAGCGTCCGACTTCGGCTCGGGTCACGATCTCACGGTCCGTGAGTTCGAGCCCCGCGTCGGGCTCTGGGCTGATGGCTCAGAGCCTGGAGCCTGCTTCTGATTCTGTGTCTCCCTCTCTCTGCCCCTCCCCCGTTCATGCTCTGTCTCTCTCTGTCTCAAAAATAAATAAAAAACATTAAAAAAATTTTAAAATAAATAAATAAATAAATGGCCTGAATGAACATAAAGACTGAATGCTGAGATCTCTCTCTTATCTCTCCATCCCAGAACACTCACAATCTGACTTTTTATCTACCTAGTGAGAGGCTATGAACACATACATGGAAAAATCCAGCAGAATGCACATTGAACGTTAATTAATAATTATCTTAAGGGACAAAATGACTGGAAAGTCTCATCTTACACAATATATGTATCTGTAATATTGGAATGTTTCACGATAAGCATATATTACCCTTCCTTCTACCAAAAAATTTATGAAAATCATTAAAGATCAGAGATAATAAACACAATAAAGAGAAAATAAATGCTCCCTATACTTCGCATGGAATGAAGAAGTCCATTAGGCTCAAAATACCTATGGAATTAGGTTTCTTTCCAAAAGCTAATGTGGCTCAAGTCCTCTGCTTTGAGTGATATCAACCCCGCTACCTTGGCCAGCTTATTGGATTGCCTCTGTCTCCAAATGCATGAACTAACACAACCATACACAGACCAACATCACCCTAGCCATGTAGCTAACCAAAAAGTTCTTACAAATGATGGGAATTCTGTCCAGAGTGGAGTTCATGCACAGTAACAGCAAACCAACCTATCATATCTTCCTCAAGGATGTTTACTGCTAGGTACTCAAAGAGAAGACAGGGCATTTCAGTTCAGTGAGAAAATGTCTTGTGTAGAACCTAAAGTACTATTCAGTCTCAACTGGGACTGAGGATGACTTTCATTCCAAAGTATCCTTCAATAAACTTACAGACAGACACACTCTCTTCTCTCTCTCATATACACCTACACAACTAAACAAAAAAGTGATCACTTCAAAAGTTCAAGAAAATTAATTGTTCCAGGGTGTCACTCAATGCATCGTCTTTCCCTCAGGACTGTAGGAAAAAAAAAAAAAAAAAAAAAAAAAAAAAGAATAAAAGCTAATAGAAGAGGTTTCCTTTCAAACTAACTGCAAGTTAAGATTATCAAAGCATGAAAGCATGCACCATTCATCATTTGATTTCTTTCCCCCCCCCCGTGGTTTTTTGGCCCTTTTCCAACTATCAAAGACTGGACATGAAAAAGGAGATAAAATTCAATGTAATATAATTTTTTTGTGAGAGAAGGATAAAACCAAGAGCAAGAATGAGATTGCTTTTCAGAATTCTTAAACCAGTAAAATAATCCTCTTAACCAATCCTGGTGTCTGAGTGATCTCCAGAGTCCTGCAAATGGACCAGATTTCCAGAGCCTTGATAACAAAGGGTAACACCCCAAAATATGGACTCATTTTACACTCCACCTTCATTGGCCAAGCAGCTGCTAAAAACAAAGGCCACATATCCCGATACCTGGCAAACAAATGCACTATTGCCTCATGAATTGATTGCTTCTCTGGAGTGCCCACAAGTGTATTTGGAGAGAAACTTCGAGAGCAAGTTGAGGAGCGGCTGTCCTTCTATGAGACAGGAGAGATTCCACGAAAGAATCTGTATGTTATGAATGAGGTGATGGTTCAGGCAAAGGAAGCGGCTACTGAGATGGCTAGGAAGCTGGAAAAGCAGAAGAAATGCATGAAGGAGAAGAAACAGCTGGCCGTCTCTGCCCTCATGTCTTCAGAAAACAGCAGTAGTACCCCAGAGGAGTGTGAAGAGACAAATGAGAGACCCACAAAGAAGAAAAAGCAAGAGCCCAGGAGACCCTCAGAAGACCACCTGCCTCTGTCTCCAAATGCAAGAAAAAGAAATCTTTTTTCCAAGGAGGAGCTGGTTAGTAGCGATCTTGAAGAGACAGCTGGCAGTGGAAGTCTTCCCAAGAGGAAGAAATCTTTCCTCAAAGAGGAACCAGTTAGTGATGTTAAAGAGGAAGGAAATAAGAGCATCCCCAAGAAAAAGAAGAAATTCTCTTCCAAGGAGAAGCCACTCAGCAGTGGACCCAAAGAGGCTTCTGGCAGCAAGAGCAGTAGCTCCAAGAAAAAGAAAAAGCCGCAGAAGTTATCCCAGGAAGATTAGAATGGATATTTACCTGGTTAGGCACAACCCACATGACATTTCCCAACGCATCCCTTATATCCCCCCCCAAAAAAAAAACAAATTCACAAGAATAAAAAAAAAAAAAAATCCTGATAAGAGTCATTCTACTCACCTTTCCTGTATGACACATTTGTAAATCTATCACCAATACTTATTACATAATTACTTAAGTTTTTTAACTATAGAATAACCCTGGAATAACATGATAAAAGATTATGACTAATTGAAATTTTTAAATAACCAGAAAAAATCATAACAGAACAGAAAATCAATTATTTCTTCCTCTACTTACTTGTTGTTACACAGTGAAGAGTATTTTCCTGGTGATTAGAATTTAATGCTTCCATGGAAATCACTAGCTGTCCTTCCAGGAATGCTCCATTTGATACTCCTGTTTCACACTTCCAGTGAATTATTAAATATTTCAAAATCTGAAAAGGGTACAATTCAAAGAAAACAAATCTTTAGAAATCATAGTAATAATAAATGTATATGATACAGCTGAATTAATGATTCTAATTTCCAAAAAATAATATTCTTACTTGCAAAATGTCAGATTCACACATTTAGAACAAAGTATTGTGTCTAAACAGAAGAAATAACTAGGAAAGTGACATAAGAAAGGAGGCATAAGAAATTAACACAATGCCCAACAAGACAGGAAGTGGTGACAATAAATTGCTTTATTCAAAGGGTAAGTTCATCTGGAAATAATAGTTCGGAAAAATTAAGTGGGAGTTTGTTTTTCCTGTGTCTTTTTTTCTCCCCAAGTAAAAGCCAACATGAATATTATGAATAAAAGTGGCATCTGGTTATGAATCATCTTTACCTTTCATTAAATCATCATTTCTGAGGATGGGAATACTAGTTAAAGATCACTGGCTCTGGAGGCAGATGCCTGGGTTTGAATCCCTGGTATGCCATGTGATTTTAGGCAAGTTACTTAACTCCTCTCTACTTCAGCTTCCTCATTTACCAAAATGAGGACAGTCTACCACTTATGGCTGCTGCTAACTGTGAACAAAATAAGAGCATAATGCTTAACACAATGCCTGGCATACACACACACACACACGTATATATACAGGTAGATATATACACCCCACACAATTTGTACATATATATGTATATAAACACATATACATATATATTCTTATGTGTATATGCATATATTTTTAATACTTATAGACATTAACTTTCATTTTTAATAAGTTCATCTTTGGTGAAGACTGCACACAATATTTTAAATTAAACAGTCTTCCAAGATGTCTAGATAAAACATTCACTCTTGATGAGACAAATTTAAAAGAAAATAGACTGTAGTTAATTCCATTACTTATGAAAGTAGACTCACTTACACACTAAGGGACCATAGGGAAAATTACCACCCCTTTTCTTAAAGGCAAGATCTCAGCAAGAGAACTTGGGGATGAATATCCTAATTTGTACCATAGTTTATAACGATGGTTTCCAGGCATTTCTACAGTCTAACACCTTCCTTCTCACATCCTCTGTCGCTGTGCTTCCCTCTGTTACGATATTCCCGCAGTTCCTTTATCCGTGAGGGAGCAGTTGGGAAAAGAATTCCGGCCTGTGAGTCAGAAGCCCTGGGTTCTAGGCTAGGTTCTGTCGTCTGTAAAATCTAACCCTCCAACTTTCTTTGATGAGAACGAAGGAGGCGAGAGGGCCAGAACTTTCGGGTGCCGTCACGCCGACCCTGTCTGGCCTGTGGCTCTGTTCTGTCTAGAACCCCTCGCAAGACCAGCGGCTAAGAACTCGATCAGATGTCGGCAGTGAAGGCGCCTCAACGGATGAACCCACGTGGCGAGGCGGCGCCTGGCGTTCAGTCCCACCTTCCACAGCTGGAAAGTTCCCTGGCCCGAGCGGTGCCGTCAGACCCGGGGGGGGGGGGGGGGGGGGGTGGGGGGGGGCCCGCACCGCAGTCCGTCATCACCCAGCCGCCCGGGCCGACCCCCGGAGTGCTCCCCACACGTGGCCCACCGGCCGGCCGAACACCGCTCTCCCTCACTGCCACTTCACCCCGACTGGTCTGGACTCCCGCCCCGGGCTGCCCATCCCTCCCTCCTGCGCGCCCTCTCGGCAAAGGGGGACACCCTAGGCTGGCCTCCCAACCTGAACCTAGGTGTCCGCTAACGCCGGGCAAACACTTCAGCCTCCGGAGCCCTGGGGCCGGTGCCACCCCCTCCGCGCGGGCATTCCCCCAAGGGAGCCCAAGCGCTCCCTCGTCCGCTCCTCACAGCCCCGTATGAGGCAGGCGGAATGTCCCCGAATCCCCTCAGTCCTGAACCTTCCTTCTCTACCTCGGGCCCCGCCAGACCCCTCTGCCCAAACTTCGCGGTCACCTCACAAAACCCTTCTCACACAGTGTCCTCCTCTGCTTTCTCTCCCTTCCCGGCATCACCTCGCACACTGCCACCGCCGTGCCCTCCATGCCGCGCGGGGAGCGGCAGCGACGCCCACCACCTGCTGCCAGTCCGGACGTCGACCTCCGCCGGCGCCCACGCCAGGCCGCGCGGCGTTCTTCCCGCCCGCGCGTGCGCCCCGCCCACCGGCCCCCGCGCTTGCGCACTTTGAGCCGCGCCGCCCCCAGGCCGCGAGCCGCCGGGGCTTGCCAGGAGCGGTGGGGCGGTGCCGGCAGCCGCGAGGGCCCGTGGGCGGACGGGTGGGCCGGCCGCCGAGCTGGGGAGAGCCGCGGGCCGCCACTGAGGCTGGAGGTGAGCCGGCATGAGGCCAGACCGCGACTCTCCTTCCTCCCGAAGAAAACTTTCCCACGGTTCCGCCGAGGTGCAGTCCTCAGCCGGGAGAAGCTGCTGGTGCCCGGTGCGGGATCTCCAAGTTGATTCTTGACTCTCAAGCAGCCTCACCTGTGGGGGCCATCATCTCACATGCCCTAGGCCAACCTCTGGTTCCCAGATTTACCAAATAAAAATACAGGATGGCCCAGTTAAAATTGAATTTCAGATTTAAAAAAAAATATTTTTTTTAGGCATACGTATATCTCATGCAATATTTGGGACATACATATTATAAAAAATTATTCATCTAAAATTAAAAACTGGGCGCCTTGTATTTTATCTGGCAGCCTACCCCAAACATGTCCCCAGCTTCATCCCCAGGTGCCTGGCCAGCTCCAGACAGGACCTGGAAGGCGCCCCCCGCCGCCGCCGCAGCCGCCGCCGCCAGGAAATAGGCTCCTCCCCACGTTCGGCTCTACACTAAATATGCCAACTGCAGGAGCCTGGCTGGCTTTCTGGGCTCCAGCTGACAGGACAAGCTCTGGGGTTTTCATGGAGTGTTGCCAGCCGGAAGGAAGGTATTACTCCAGACTCCAGCTACTGGACTTCGGGCTGGTTCAGGGAGGGGCGTGATGAGAGGGGCTTGAGCCCAACCTGATGATCTGGCAGCTAGTTCCTCAGGCAGCTGAAACGAAACAGGTGAGAGAGATTCCTATGTGGCAAAGAGTTGCCCAAGGAGAAGGGTGGGACAGGGTGTTGGCTGCTTTCCTTCAGGGAAAATTCTTCCACTCCAGCTCCAAGAAGCTAGGATTGGACAGAACAGATGGGGGAGTTGGCAGAGTGTCCATCCAGTACACAGCCTTGGTGTTACTCCAAAGAACATGTCTGCTGAGACCTGAATCATAGCCTTGGCCAGTCCAGGGTCAGCGCTGTTGACCACCCTCCCCATCTCAGTTGCTCACAGGTGGACCTACTGGAGAGAGATGGGTTTTATTTCTGGAAAATTCATCATAAAACCATCTCAGACTTGGGGCAGTTCAGTCAGAGGAGCCTGCAACTCTTGATCTCGGGGGCATATGTTCGAACCCCAGGCTGGAAGTAGATATTACTGAAAAATAAAATCTAAAACAAAACAAAAAAAAAAACCTATCTCAGACTTGATAAGAGAGCTGGCATACGGGGAATCATTGGAGTCCGCCTCTCCACTTCACTCCCTTCTCTCTCAGGTGTTCCCTTTTAGGCAGAGGCGTTGTCAGGGGGAAGGGAACTAACATTGATTGAATGCATGTTGTCTGATACCACTGGCTCTTTACACAAGTTTTTTCGCCCTCGTGAGTATCTTGCAAGATACTTATTACCTTTACCATATTTACTATCCATCAGTGGAGAACCAAGGCCCTGAGGATGGCTCTCTAAAATATTTCCTATAGAGAGTTCTGGCTCAGCAGGAAATGCCCCACCTTGAAAGTGGCATTGGAAATGAAGGGTGTAGGAACAGTTACCCATGTAGATGTACTTCAGATGAGTTGGTCATCCTGGTTTCCAGCCCTTGGCCTTGGAGTGAGCATCAGGGATAAACATGCAGGGAACACCCAACACCATCCTAGAGTTAGGGAGGCCTGACAGAGGTAGCCAGGGACACAGCCACCTTCTATACTGGAGGTAGGCAGAAGTAAGGAAAGGAGTCTTTGATATGAGGGCCTGCCAGCAAGTCTTCCATAGCATAAACCCTTGTAGTTAGGTAAGGTTTGATGCAGGCTTGACATTTGGTGGGCATCTGCTCTGGGCTAAGTGGCCTTAACTTTTTCTAATTTACCTTATGTAATCCTCCCAACATTGTATGGAAGGTGTTATCATTGCTTTATAAAAGATGAAGATGAGGTTCCAAGAAGAGGTTGTATGACAGTGAGTTGTAAATGGTGGGGCCAGAATCTGAAACAAACAAAATTTCTTTTTTTTTTTTTCAATGTTTTTATTTATTTTTGGGACAGAGAGAGACAGAGCATGAATGGGGGAGGGGCAGAGAGAGAGGGAGACACAGACTCGGAAACAGGCTCCAGGCTCTGAGCCATCAGCCCAGAGCCTGACGCGGAGCTCGAACTCACGGACCGCGAGATCGTGACCTGGCTGAAGTCGGACGCTTAACCGACTGCGCCACCCAGGCGCCCCTGAAACAAACAAAATTTCTTAACACCACTTTCTACTCCCCTACAGCTACCCAGTGCATCTCTCATCTGGATGTGACTGTCTCAAAGTCCTGTAGTATGGGAACATTGACATTACTGTGAAAAAGCCAATACCACTCAAAAACAAAGGAGCCAATCAACTCAGATGGCCTCGTCTCCCACAAACTAAGGTTTGAATGAGCCACAGCTCCCAACCCTTCTCTAACCCATCAATGTGTGCTTAGGGTCTAGTAACTAATATACTATTGGACTCCACATTATTAAAATGGTTTTTACCCAGACCCCATCCTCAGAGCAATAGAATGTCAGAGCCAGAATGGACTGCAGAGGTTGTGAATTATTTTCAATAGCTGAGAAATTTGAGGCCCAAAGAAATTAAATGACCTGGCCAACGTTAAGGTCACTCTTGTCAACCAGGTCAACCAAGGAGCTTTTGGATGCTGCTCTGGACATTTTTAGCCCTGGTGTTCAGGGTCTTATTATCAATGTCTTCAGGGGCCCAGTTATCCCCAGTCTCAGTGGCATATTAATTCTGCTTGCATTCCTTCCCCCACCTCAGGATTTAGATTACTGTTGCAAGTCTGCTTTGGACATTCTGTTTATTCTGAGAAGGAATACCCTGTCTGGATAGAAGAGACCCCATCTAAAGAGCCCCGGACTGATTCTGACCCAAACCCAAGGGTTTAAGTGGAACCAAAACATCCGAAGGAATGCTGCCAGGTGAACAGTGACATTTTAGGAACTGTTGAGCTTTCTTTCCCTTTTGAATGTGCCCTCTCTGTGCATATCATTCCTAGACACCTCTTAGGTCTACCTCGTTCTCAGGCTCCCCTAGAGCATTCAAAGGCCCTGAAAAGATTGACCAAAGGAACTTAAGTGGGAAATATCCCTGAGGTACCCCTTACTAGGTTGATGCAAAACTACATCCATTTGAGAATTTTTCTTTCCCCCTGGGAAACTAGTAAAAGAGGCTGTTTCCCATACATGCATCAGGAAAGGGTTAACCGTTTCTCTCGGGTCCTGAGCCAAGTCTGTCCCCTACCAGTTCCCATAACCGGGTTTCCTGAAATGGAGCAGGTCCCAGGTGCCTCTCCACTAATCACATCCTTGGAAATGGGGCCAGGAAGCTCAGATTAGCTCATCCCTTCACCTTCTTGAGGCCTTCTCCACCTGGAGCACAGAATCTGGGGCAGCTTCTCTACTCACCTCCCTCTGCTTCCCCAGCCAGGGTCAGACAGGGATGTTCTCACGGAGGTATGTTTGGTTGTGGGGGCACTAGAGGCCACAGTGGTGCTAACTCTTGTGCCAATTCTTGGACTACAGCATTTGTCCTTCCTCATTCTAATACTTGTGGGCAAAGGAAAGATTCTCCCCCAAGACAATACTAGAGTTTGTATAACTAGAGTATTTTTTCTTCACCCCTCTTCTCTGTTTTCTTCCTCTACTTCTTAGAATGACTGACTATGATACCAGATAGCTTCCTGTTTTTCCTGGCTGACAGTCCTCCTGTGTACAGAGTCTGATTCCTCATCCATCAGTAGCAGGTTCTGGGGCCAACCCAGGAGATTTCATTCCTTCCCTGTTAGTGTCTAATTTCGACTCTTCCTTGATAACCAATAAAATCTGTATCACAAAGCTTGTTCTCTCTAATTGGCTTTTTAACTTTCTCTCTAGGCAGGTCTGGATTTGTCCCACTAGCTGATGTCCACTGTAAGGGAGGTATTCTTTGTGCCATAGAAGCCTTGGAAATGGAAACAGCAGTGTAATCTGGTCACACATGACTGAGTAAACCTATTGATCCAAAGGCCAAATGATCAATTTTGTTTGAAAGACAAGTAGGCTAACTGGGAAAAAAAGATTCTTCTTCTAGGAGCCCCATTCAAGAGCACACTGGCTCCACATGTTTAGTCTTGGTTCTGTCTTTGTATAACTATAGTACTCGAAGGACTTGACCAGGGATGTTGGTGTAGTCTTTAAAGCTAGTAATATGGAGCCTTGGTGGAGCTGATTCTCCACTGACCTCTGAAGTTGACTTGATTTCATCCATTCTAGCTTTAAGGCCACTACTATCTTCTGGTTCTGCAACTTCCCTTCTCACCAGCTAAAAAGAAGCTATGGGATCAAAAGTCTAAAAGGGTGAAGATATCTGAAATTTTTCCTATTTTACCACTCACTTTCAGTGTTATGTTTCAGTTTTCCTCAACTAAAATAGGAAAATTATCCCAGGAATATAGTTAAAATAACATCTGTGAAACAATTTGAGAGTCTTAGGCTCTTTTTTTTTTCAAGATTTTTTTTAATTTTTAAGTAATTATACCCAACATGGGGTTCGAACTTACAACCCCAAGGTCGACAGTTGCATGCTCTACCTGAGCCAGCCAGGCGCCCCTAGAATCTTTAAATTAGAGGAAATCTTAGAAGTCATTTAACCTGGTATTTCCCAACCAGAGGAATAACTTTTTTTTTTTCCCAATTCATTTCCTTTATCCCCAACCCTCCTCCTGAAAAGCCTCTCTCTTCCTTCTTCCTCAACCCCTCCTGGTATCCAAGGTAGAGAACTGATCTAGTTTGCACAACATATTTCATGTGCTTAGGGTTGTGAAACAGTGCCCTAATTCAGCTCCCTATTTCATGCAATAGTCATTCCAACAGTCCCAACAAGTTGATATCTCGCTTTTACTTGAGTAACTCATGTTGGGAAAGTTGCCACCTCAGGCAACCCATTCCAGTTTTGGACAGCAGTGGTTTGGTAGGGAGTTTTTCATTATTTGAACTGGAACTCCCCCACTGTATCTTCCACCCGTTGGTCCCAGCTTTGCCCTTTGAAACCACAGGGAAGTCGTCTAATCCCTTTATAAAGGGCAGAAGGGAATACCCAGGATTGTTATTGTTAACCTGTCACAGTAGTTCAGACCTGACCTGAATGATTGTATTACAGATGTCCTGTGCTTTGTACACTAGCTATGTTCCTAACACATTGTGTAAATCTAGTTGTGTGTGAATCAAATCATTTTAGACACACTGAGACGTTGACTGTCTAAAAGAAACCCTGTTACCTGTCCTTTCATAAACTGAAGAACTTTGTTGTAATGCAAAGAACCTCCCCATTAAACTTTTCTGCAAATCTAGATTTTTCATACATCATGTTTTACTTAAGGCAAGATTTGCCTGCATACAAAACACGCAAAACAATGACAACAGCAACAGCTGACATTTCACTGAGCCCTTATCTGCACCTGACATGCATTATTTAATTTCTCACCACCACTCCTTGAAAATGGTCCCCTATTTACAGATGAGGAAACCAAGGCTTAAAGAAGTTAAATAACTTATCCAAGGTTACACAATTAGAAAGTGATGGGCCAGGATTCCAACAAGGTCATAGGACTCCAGAATCTTGTGTCTTAACCACCAGGAAGTTTCAGATGCCAATAATAATTGAAATAACTGGCTACTTAGCTGTGTACCTTAGCACAAGTAAATCAGGCTGCAATACAGAAAACTGACCTAAGATTGTTGCAGGTTAAAAGATGTTCACTAAATTGACTCATTTTTGGGTTCTGGCACCCAAAATCCACTCTTTGTAGGTTTCCTGCACAACTCACATTTTTCAGTGCAGTTTGATCAAGGAGCTCCAAAGACTTCCCTTCAGCTGTTAGTATGAAGCAGATGCTGCCAAAATTTATTTCAGGCAGAAGGGTGTGATCAGACACTTTTTCACAGGATTTGTGTATTCCCAGGGGTATGTGGCATAAGCTTCTTAAAAGAAAGAAGTGGTTCATTATTGACAGGGACAATCAAAAGTATTGGCACCCTGGTTGATCCCAGTCTGCTCCCAGATGGGTTGAAATCGTTCAAATGTGTTTTTAGGTCCTGTTTTTAATGGTGTTTAGGTTTGCAAGATAAAAATAATTTGGGAGGGATGGTCCATAAATAAAGTGCTGTTTTGAATTCAAACTGGACAAAGATAAATGGATGTAATAGTCTTGTGTCTTCAAGTCAGTTCCAGTTTCTCCGATTTTAGTCAACAACAGCGAGCACTCACAACATTGCTCAGCTCAGAGCACACCCCTCAGGGCTCCTAGAATCTCAGACTTTTCTACACTAAATAAGGGAGCTCTGGGTAGTACTCTTCTGTCCTCTGTGCCCCTCCCCCACCCGCCCCAGCATCAGAATGCCCCGTTTGACATGAGACTTTATCTTAGCTCATCTGCAGACTTTTGCTTTCAAGTACATGATCATTCTTTGCAAATCTCATCCCTAGCAGATATTACACAGGCCTCCTGGTCCACAGCCATCAAGAATCAGGTCAGTCCTTGCAAGGCACCAGAACTCTCCTTGCAAGTCTACCTTTCTGACCTTTACTTTGTACACCAGGCTTGTTTATAACCTCAAGTCATAGACCCAGGTGAAGAAATACACAATTTTATCTCTTAACCTAGCTCTTCAGCCCCCATTTCCACTAATGGCAGAAAACTAATGAACTTTGCCAATTCCGGACAACTCAATCATTTCAAGTTTTAAACTCAGTCTCTCAGGAGTCTCCTTCCTTCTCGTCACAATGTGCTAGTTGGGGGTTCACATATCATTCTGACATCAGGGAAGGGCACCAAGGTCAGGTGCCATCTTCTGTTCCTCTTGCCTTACTTGGTCTTGGTCATTGGACTCTATCACCACTGCATCTGCTGCAGAGTTCCCTGGTGGGTGGGACCTGCAGCCTTGATATAGAAAGACACAGTGTCTGCTTCACAAGGAGCTCGGTGGCTCCCATCTCAGCTCTTCCTGGTACTACTGAGCCTCCATCCGGCTCCTGGCATGGGTCATGCAGCACTCAGGCTCTACTGTGGGCTTCATCCCTGCCCCTCCCCCCCCCCGCCCACTCCACAGCAATCCCCACGGGCACCCAGCTCTCAGCTCACCCTCACACTCCTCTCGGGAGCTGGGCACCAAGGCACTTTTCAGATCTCCTCCAAATGTCAAGGAGCCAAGAAGACTTGGCTTAGGGAGTGAGAAGGTTGTGGGTAGTGAGGAAATGTGACTTATCTCAGCCCTGCTTTGCCTACACGGGTGACAATGCCATTTCTACTCTGTGGCAGTTGTCCCTTGGTAACACAGGGGGCTTTGAAATGCTGTGTCTCCTCAGAGTTCTAGGAATGGAATGAAGCATAAGCCTCATCTGTCTACTGTTGTTTGGTGGTGAGCACAGAAAACAGAGCCCAAGGTGCATCTAAACCCTCTTTCCTCTTTTCTCAGTCTTTTCCAATTCTGCTCCAGGCTCAGAAAGGATTATACTTCTGTGTGGAGGGGAAACCCCCAGGCCCTTCACATTTCAACAGTTAATGGCATAAACTCTAAGTTTTAGGTTTGTCAAGTTCTGTCTCTTAATGTTTAAAAAAAAACCTGTGAAGGAAAAAAAAAATCCCTCTCAAGGACCCAGCCCTTACAATTTAAAAACTGGAGCCTCCAAGAGTATCTCCTCTGCAACACAGGAAACAACAGGAGTTGGCAAGGATGTGGAGAAAGGAGAACACTCTTACATTGTTGGTGGCAATGCAAACTGGTGCAGCCACTGTGGAAAACGATACAGAGGTTCCTCAAAAAGTTAAAAATAGAACTACCCTACGACCCAGCAATTGCACTACTAGGTATTTACCCAAAGGATACGAAAATACTTATTCAAAGGGAAACATGCACCCCAATGATAAATTTATAGCAGCATTATCCACAATAGCCAAATTATGGAAATTATTTCACTCATAGGTGGAATTTAAGAAACAAAACAAATGGGGGCGCCTGGGTGGCTCAGTTGGTTAGGCGTCCAACTTTGGCTCAGGTCACGATCTCACAGTTTGTGAGTTTAAGCCCTGCCTCGGGCTCTGTGCTGACAGCTCAGGGCCTGGATCCTGCTTTGGATTCTCTGTCTCCTTCTCTCTCTGCCTCTCCCCCACTTGTGCTCTGTCTCTCTCTGTCTCTCAAAAATAAATAAATGTAAAAAAAAAATTAAAAAAAAAAAAAACAACAAATGAACATGGGGAGGGGAAAGAGAGGTAAACCAAGAAATCGACTCTTAACTATAGAGAACAAACTGATGGTTATAGGAGGGGAGGTGGACAGGGCACAGGTTAAATGGGTGATGGGGATTATGACGAGCACTGGGTATTGTATGTAAGTGTTGAATCACTAAATTCTACATCCAAAACTAGTATTACACTGTATGTTAACTAACTGGAATTTAAATAAAAACTTGGAGGAAAAAGAAAACATCTCCTCTGGGATAGATTTGAAAAGATCTAGTTAAGAATTCAAAAGCCCAAGACTTTGACTCTGATCTTTCTGTGTCATCCCTGTGCAGAGGATGCTGCATCTAGAAAGCCTTGCTGCTGCTTAATGATGGGAGATAAATTCAGGGTAAAAGAAACGGAAAATGCATTGCTTGATATGAAAACATCTAGTTTTATCTTTTTATAACAAGGAATCACCTTCTCTCCCAAAATCTTTTCTGTCACTCATTAATATATTGCACAAATATATACTTGTCTGCTCTAGTAGGGAAAGACTAGGAACTGGATGTGCTCTCTACTTTCACAGAGTTCACGATCTAAGAGGGAACACAACCAATGGGCAGTGACCATCCCATAGAGTGCTGTCTGAAGGCCCCTGTCTCAGACTTGGAGACCCTGGGAGGTTTTCTGGAGGAAATGACACCTAGATTTAGACCTAAAGAGTAAATCCTCGGTGAATGGAAAAGGAAAAGTTTCCAACCAAATCGAATACCATGTTCAAAATCCTACAAATGCTGGAAAAACTCCCAATAGATTCCTTATGTCTAGGAGCGTCAAGTGAGAAGTGGTGAGCAAAGGGGACTGGAGAGGTAAGCAAGGTGTATAAACTCTGTTAAGAATTCTGGACTTTGGGGCGCCTGGGTGGCGCAGTCGGTTAAGTGTCCGACTTCAGCCAGGTCACGATCTCGCGGTCCGTGAGTTCGAGCCCCGCGTCAGGCTCTGGGCTGATGGCTCGGAGCCTGGAGCCTGTTTCCGATTCTGTGTCTCCCTCTCTCTCTGCCCCTCCCCCATTCATGCTCTGTCTCTCTCTGTCCCAAAAATAAATAAAAAAAACGTTGAAAAAAAAATTAAAAAAAAAAAAGAATTCTGGACTTTATCCCAAAGGCTTTGGGGAGCCACTGAAGGGTTTTCAGCAGAGGAGTGATCTGTCAGGTTGTTGTGTTAAAAAGATGCTCTGGAGGCGCCTGGGTGGCTGTCGGTTAAGCGTCAGACTTAGGCTCAGCTCACGGTCTCACGGTTTATGAGTTTGAGCCCCACTTCAGGCTCTGTGCTGACAGCTCAGCCTGCCTCTCTCTCTCTTTCTTTCTCTCTCTCCCTCTCTCTCTCTGCCCCTCTCCCGCTCACTCTCTCCCTTTCTTTCTCTCTCTCTCAAAAATAAATAAAAACATTAAAAATAAAAAATAAAAGACTGGCTACAGAGTGGCAGATAAGGTGGCCCAGGAAGAACACATAGAATGAGAAAAGGGCCTAGAAGAAAACAACACAATTAAGTGACGAGCAGAAAGGAACTCACAAAAGAAAAAAGGGAGAGAGACTACAGGGGTTGAAGGAAAACCAGGAGTGGGGCAATCCTAAACCAAAGGAAGAAAATTTCAAGAAGCAGGCGTAATGAGAGTCAACCACTGCCAAGAGGAACAGTAAGAAAGCAATTGGAAATTAACATCAGATTTAGCAAGTGGATTACTGAGGACCTTGTTTGAAAGCAGCTGCAGAGGAATAGAAATTATATTGCGTTGGACTAAATCAATTGCCTCAGCATTCATTGTCTCCTTCACTCACAATCTGTCTCTGCACTCGTGTCTTCCAAATGTGTATAAGTCTAGATCTCCACTTTGAGCCTCATAACAATCAACTACTCAGTATGTCCACTTGATTGTTTCAAAGGTATCTCAAACCTAGCAGGTTCCAAGACCTACACTCTCCCCACCCAAACCTGGTCTTCCTCCAGTGTGCCTCATCTCAGCAAATGGTACCTTTGGTCTTCCAGCTGCACAATCCTCCCACAACAAACCCTTTCCTCACCCTGTATCTAACCCATTGTCCCATCTTGTCAATTCTTTCTACCTATGTGTTCCTCTATCTCCACTGCCAACATTCAAGTTCAAGCTACCATTTTCTGTCTCATCTAAACCACAGTGGTAGCCTCCTCATTGGTTTCTCACATCAACTTGCACACCCCTCCAACCCATTCCCCACACAGCACCTGGAGTAATCTTTTTATATTTCTTTAAGTGTTTATTTATTTTTGAGAGACACAGAGAGAGAGAGGATGAGCAGAGGAAGGGAAAAGAGAGAAGGGGACAGAGAATCCAAAGTGGGCTCTGTGCTGGCAGCCGAGAGCCTGATGCAGGGCTCAAACTCACAAACCATGAGACCATGACCTGAGCCAAAGTTGGAGGCTTAACCATCTGAGCCACCCAAGCACCCTGGAGTAATCTTTTTAAAAACATAGTTGATCATTTCACTTTTTTGCTTCAAATCCTTCAATAGTTTTTTCCAGGGCTCCAAAGGTGAAAAACAAAATTCTTTAAATGACCTAGAAAGCCCTGCACGATCTAGCCCTTGCCTATTTTCCCAGCCAGCATTCACCACACATTCCCTCTTGCCCACCGTTTTCCCTCCCTTCTCTCCGTTTCTCACGTGCACCATGAGTCCTGCTGCTTCAGGCCTGGTGTCCACACACCGTGTCTCTGTAGCTAAGAACATGGTTCAAGTGTCAGACGTCTGGATTTAAGATCCCAGCTCTACCCCAGCCTGGTTAAATGACCCTGGGCAAGGCACTTCGTCTCTCAATGTCTCCATTTTCTCTTCTGTGAAATGAGATTAATACTTACTTGTCAGAGTTTTTACAAGAATGAAATGAAATGATATGTGGAAAGGGCTAAAAATATAGTCCCCAATTAGTGTTAGTTACCACTACTTGTTATCTCCCATTCTCAGCCTGGTTAACACTTCTCATATTTCAGATCTCAGCTCAAATGATGTGAGGGAGGTCTCCCTTGACACCCTCTCTCCAGCCAGGTTATGACTCTCTGTTAAATTCTCACCTAGCATCCTGAACTTTTAATTCATTATACTTTGTGATTATATATCTGAGGGGTTATTTTATTAATGTCTGTCAACCCTACCAGAATATAAGCTCCAAGAAGATAGAAATACCCATTTTACTCATCATTAGATCCCCACATCCCAGCACAGTACCTGGCACATAAGCTAGATACTTTGTTTGTTTGTTTGTTTGTTTGTTTGTTTGTTTGTTTTGAAAGAGAGAGAGAGCACGCACACGCAAATGGGGGAAGGGCAGAGAGAGAGGGAGAAAGAATCCCAAGCAGGCTCCACACTATTGTGCAGAGCCCGATGCAGGGCTCAATGCGGGACTCAAACTCAGGAACTATAAGATCATGACCTGAGCTGAAATCAAGAGTTGGATACTTAACTGACTGAGCCACCCAGGTGCCCCACACCAGATGGTTTTTAAATAAATGTTTGATTAAAGGGGAGGCAAGGTAGTGGAGCCAATGTGTTCAAATCATTCAAGAAGATTGTGATCATAAAAAGTAAGGGCAAGACATGGAGGAGGACCAGGGTTTGTCACTTACTTTTTAAGCTGGCAGATACTTGAGCATGTTCAAATGCTAATGGGAAGGAGCGAGAAGAGAGGGAACTTACCAGAATGACTGGGAGCCATGAGACTGCAGGAGGGGATAGCACTTAGTGCAGGAGCCAGAAGAATCATTCTCAGATAGGAGAGACACATCTTCCATGCTACCGGAATGAAAGAAGAAAATTCAGCTACATCTGTAGACTTGGTGGCAGGAAGTGCTACCAAGACCTTTCTATGAATTTTGGTAACACAAGCAGCAAATCTGGATTCTCCAAAAAGCTCAGCATACTTGGTGGATTTCATTCCATGCACTTTTGCAACTCATGTAAAAAGGAAGCAGGTGGGTTGGTTTTTTTTTCCTTCATCAATGACTACACTGATACACTACAGAGCAAAATGACAAGTCTCCAGAGCAACTGAGAGCAACGATCTCAGCGTTTTCTTTATTGAGCATGCTTCCTCAATATTGGGAAACAGTATGGGAAAATGATAATGTTATAAAATAATAATGGCTGACACTGGTTGAGGGCTACTATGTGCCAGGTGCTATTCTAGTACTTTATCTACAATAACTCATTTGATCCCCACCTTATGATACCATTCTGCAGGTAAGGAAACTGAATTCCAGAGAGGTTAAGTAACTTGCCCAAGGTCATCAGCAAGTAGGTGGCAAAACTACTTTCAAACCCAAAGTCTGACTCCAAACTTGATGCTTTTTTTTTTTTTTTTTTTTTTTTTTTGAGAAAGAGAGAGAGCAGAGGAGGGGGCAGAGGGAGAGAGAGAGAATCTTAAGCAGGCTCCATGCTCAGCACAGAGCCCAATGAAGGGCTTGATCCCATGGCCTCGGGGTCATGACCTGAGCTGAAATCAAGAGTCAGATGCTCAACCCACTGAGTCACCCAGGCACCCCCAAAATTGATGCTTTTAACCACTCTACTCTCACTAGCAGAAGGGAAAGAACATACTAGGAATCAGAAACTCTGATGTCTCCACCATGAACTAACTCTGAACTTGGGCATTCATTTGCTCATCAACAAAATGAGAATGATAGTGTTTACCTTTATAATGCTTTTTAAAGGATTATGAAATGCTGAAAATGGGAAATACTATACAAAAGATCTTATGAGTATACTGATCATAAGACTTAATATCCTTGTCTTCTAATTGGGTCACAAGCCAATAGCCGTTGTTGAGACCCTTGGTTCCCATACCAGTACAGCAGCAGCAGTTTGGGTGTTCTGGTGTCTTTGGCAGATCAGCTGATTCTCATCCCATCAGCTTTAACATCCCTGGCCAGGTCTCCTTGATGACCCCTTCCCCCCGAACACACACCTACCCTTGGGAACAGTTGCAGCTTATGCTCTCACTTCTTTGATTCCATTGGCCAAAGGAGTGACTGTTAAAAAAAATAAGCAGTAAATAGCCTGAATGGCAGCTACTCGTGAGGTACACCCCAGAAGGTCAAGTTCCACTTTGGTGGTAGAACCACTGTTCCAGTTTAGTGGTGGAATCAGACTATCAGAGCTAGAAAAGAACTTCAAGGTCATGTTTTAGTGCAACTCCCTGACACCCCTCCTTACCCATTTTATACTAGGAAAACCAAGGTCAGGTAGGCGAGGTGATACAACCAGATGGGATTGGTAGCAGCACTTTTTTGTCCTTGAAAATGTTTTCAAATAATTTTAAAGCAAATAATTTCACCTTGCCAAAATCATAACTGGAAAGTACTTCAATCACTTATAAATTTGTTTTGGTACATGTACCTTTTCAGAGAGGAGCAAAATCCTAAAATTCCATTAACCATAAATAAATAAAACCTTAAACCCAATAACTCACGTGAAGCCCATACTTCCCATTGCCCTTACTTGGTCATTTCAGGCATTTCCCAGGCGGAAACAGGCCCACATCTTCAGAGACAGCATATTCTGACAGTTAAATTCTCATTGCTCTGCACAAAGCCCAATCTATTATTACTAGTTCATCTCTGAGCTTAGTTTCCTAGTCTGGAAGAACAGTACCCACCTCCTAGAGCTGGAGTGGGGGGTGGGGGTGGGGGGTGTCACATGAGATAATGCACTTTTAGCACCCAGCTAGCACTCTATAACTTTATTATTATTTGAGCATAATTCTTTTCTCTCTCAAGCAGATAGTTCACCTTGCTTAATGACCTTAGACCTTCGACCACTCAGATGCTACTAAACCAAGGAGAAACCCAGCTGTGCCAGGCCTAGAAATGTCCATCCCCACCCCCACTCCCTTTTAAGACAGTGAGTAGGCCGGAATTCTCCTGGTTGATAAATGAGAGGAGCCGAGAAGGAGCAGAGAGAAGCTGCAGTGATGACTATTCTGAGAATCTGATCTGCGAGCAGGCGAATCTCCACCACATACACCATGGAGACGCTTTGGGAAAGAGAGCCGGCCTACCTGCCTGAAGAAGGATGCTCGAGAAAGGGGATGGACGACAGAATTGCTTAAAGGGAGATGAACTGGAGGTGCCCAAAGAGGAAATTTTGAAAAGGAAAACAGAGGCTGAATTTTGGGAAACCTGAGCGGTGAGTGTCATTAAAGGAAGGATTGCGTGTCTCGGGGAGACAGATTTTGGAGGAAACGAGGAGTAGGGACAAAGGTGGGGGTCCTCGAGCTGCGGAGCCCGAGCCGCACAAGCTGTGGGGGATTTCCAGATGGCCCAGCGGTGACCGGAAGCCGACATTATGGGGGGCACCCACAGGGAAGGTGGCGGGGTCGGGAGCCGGCCGCACAGAAGCCGCCGCGTTCGCCCCGGGGAAGGTCAGCGACCCCCGGCCAGGGGACTGTGCGGAGGACTGAGAGGGGCCGCGGTTGCCATGGCGCCGGGCGGGGAGGGGGTGATTCGGGCCCCGCCCCG
Organism: Herpailurus yagouaroundi; assembly: GCF_014898765.1. NCBI lineage: Eukaryota > Metazoa > Chordata > Mammalia > Carnivora > Felidae > Herpailurus > Herpailurus yagouaroundi. Next base: position 3,576,293 of record NW_024412786.1, on the reverse strand, counting down.
AGCCCCGCGGGGCCACCGGCTCCAGATGGTCCCGGGCCTCCCGCGGGAGCCGGCGGCCTGCGGCAGGGGGAGGCTATTGTCCTCCTTCCGCGGCGCCGCAGTCCCGCCGCTCGCGCCCGCGCGCCGCCAC
>NW_024412786.1:3570672-3571163 GCF_014898765.1 Herpailurus yagouaroundi | reverse complement strand
GTGGATCTTGGGGTTTCTCAGGGAAATTATATTTGCGTTTAGCATTGTGTAGAGCCTAAAGCCACCCAGAAGCTAACCTCAGGTCACACTCACCCCTGAAACTTTGTGTCTCTTCAGTCCTCCTAGCCTCCCCTAACCAACAGTGGCCCTTGAAGTGTGGTCCCCAAACCAGTACTTTAGTATCAGCTGGGAACAGGTTAGAAATGCACATTTCTGGGCCCCACCCCAGATCAACTGAATCAGAAACCCTGGGGGTGGGGGGACAGGGCCCAGTGGTCTGTGTTTTAATAGCCCTCCAGGGTCACTGGAATTCATGCAAGTCTGAGAATCCCTGATCCTGAACTGTAGAGCTTAACCCTGAGAGTACTCCACCAGAAGGCCTTCTCCAATCCCATCTTTGCTTGAGTTTTTCTCCAGCTCTAAGAAAGACATTAATTTGCTGGCAGAAAGAAAGAAAGAAAGAAAGAAAGAAAGAAAGAAAGAAAGAAAGA
>NW_024412786.1:3440987-3570662 GCF_014898765.1 Herpailurus yagouaroundi | reverse complement strand
AGAAAGAAAGAAAGAAAGAAAGAAAGAAAGAAAGAAAGAAAGAAAGAAAGAAAGAAAGAAAAAAAGGAATTATGGTCGAGTCATTCACTATTTCTTTACCGAATACCTATTGTACTGAGCTTGGAAAGGACAAAACATGAGTAGAACACAGCCCTTGTCCTCAATGGGTTAAAAGTGGAGCAAGCAGAGAGACACATAAACAACTAAGTGTAATACAATGTGATGAAAGCAATGATAGCTTCATGCTGAAGTTCTGTGGGAGCAGCAGAGGAGGGAACCATCAACTCTTTCTCCGAGGGAGGTAAAGAATTAATCAGGAGCAGGATGTGGCCAGAGGAAGAATTAGGGTATAAGACAGGCTCTAGCCGGGGGACAGGATTTCTAGTTTTGCATGCCAGCTAAAACAGGAGGGAAGGGGAAGGGGCGGGGGGGGGGGGTCTGCCCCTGAGGATCACCACGCGGCTGAACAAAATCTGCATCCCGCAATGCTTGGGTGGAGAATTGAGTAGGACCACAAGCTTGCAGCTGGTGGGAGTTGGCTTTATTCTAGCATGAACAATGTAAGCTACTTGGGCCTGGCCTCGAGGTCAGTGGCTAAGAATAAGGTGCTGGTGAAACTGTAATCTGGATTAGCTGCTGTACCTTCCTATTGCCAGAGTTCAGGAATCCATGAGGAGAATACAGAGAGACGGGGGGCATGGGGCTGGTGGACAGGCTGACTCTGGAAATGTGAGTATGGAGACCCAGACCATAGGTGAGGAATAAGATACTCAGTGAAAAGCAACCAGAGCGGGATCTATGTGAAGAAACTCAAATAGAAAACTATAGGAATCTAGAGATGGGGGTAGGGAACAGAGAACACAGGGTATTGTCCAAAAGGCCAGGAGACTGCAGAGCCCAAAAACCATAAACCAAAACTCAGAGGCCCTCGGAACCACTGTGCTGAACAACACCAGAGAGCACCATTCACATCCAAGTCCATGGGAACAAGTTCCTTGGAATGCCAACATGAAGCCCTATAAGGATCTGTGATCTAAGGACATCTGTGTCATCTTTGTTCTTTATCTATATGACAGCATCCCTGGAAACTCAGGACACAAAGCATGTATGCCAAATTTTGATTTGGTCAAAGGAGCATTTAAGTGGCTGAGTTTTTATTTGAGAAGGAGAAGTTCCAAATCCATACTTTCCCCCTCAAATTATAGGATTCCATGGAAAGGCTCTAACAGCCAGACCTTGCTGGGAGGTCTGGATCCCATGCCTGGGTCCCTTAGGAGGACCAAGTTGGATTACCAAAAGGAAGCCAGAGTAATACATGTTTAGGTTTTGTACAGTTTGGGGGCCCCAGGGACACACAGTGGTTTGGAGACAGGATCAGACAGTCTGTTTCTTTTAAGTGTCTGTTCTTTGTGGAGCACAAAGATATAAAGCAGGATTTGAAAACCTCAGAGGTCTTCAGGGCCCAGGCAGCTAACAAAAATACATGACGTAGCTGGAAAGGAGACAAAAGGGAATGGTGGGGCCTGTAGAGAACTGGAAAGTACCTTCACGCCCACCTAAAGGAATTCAAAATCAGATGTGTATATATATATATTTTTTTTTTTAATTTTATTTATTTAAGTAATCTCTATACCCAACATGGGGCTTGAACTCATGACCCTGAGATCAAGAGTCACATGCTTTTCCGGCTGAGCCAGCCTAGCGCACCCAAAATCAGTTATTTGTAAACAGCTTATTGGACATAGACCTGGGGGCTGGCTGTAGTAGGTTTGTGACTCCTGATAAAAGGAAAGGGGTCATGGAAACTGAAGGTTAGAGGGCATTGCATGTACGAGTTTTTGTGGGGAGGTCTATACAGGGAGAGTATGAGTGCTTGAAATGTCAATCCCAGAGCTAAGTGTGAGCATGGCTACTGGCGAGGAAGCCTTAATCTGAAAAGCAGAGAGAATGGAATTAGTACTGGTCCTGGGGCTTGAGCTGCTTCCCTGTTCCAGTGCCTGCCAGTATTAGGTGACTTTGGTTCAGGTCACACCTTGCCCACAGCACTCTTTGCTCAGGGTGACTCAACTCTGCCCTAGAATTTATTTTTATATAAATATTTACAGAGCAAATTCAAAGAATCTGTTGGGGATTAGGAGAAATGATGGATTTTAAGTGAGAAAGTTGTCCCAGGCTAGTGGAAATTAAGCTCTCTTGCCTATTACAGGGAATGAAAAACCCAATCGAGGAACCTTAGACCTTAGCTCCCTCATACCTCATTAATGCTACTCCCAAGGAAATCCTTGTGCCTGCTTTCTCTTGCACGGAAAGGGGAGGGGCAGACAATCCTGGCTCATGTGGGTCAGGTTCAGGTTCAGCTTCATAGAACCAGTTAATGACAGAAGCCAAGTCCTGCCTTTGTGTGCCCAGGGGAACACACCAACCTATCTACCCACAACTCACCCCTCATCCCTTCTTCCTTCCCCCAAACCACACACGAGGCTCTCCTGACTTCCTTTCCAGAACCAGAGACTGCCAAGATCAAGCCTCGACTCTAGGAAGTAGTGCTAAAGGGTTAAAATGTGTTTGTGTTTGAGAGGTACTAGGAAAAATAGAAATGCAGAATTGGGGGTTCTAATAAAGTTACAGACCCAGCCCCCTCCATTCCCTTGAACGGCTGCTGAATTACCCGAGAACTTTGGACGGTAATGGTTTTTTTTTAATCCCTTGCAGCTAATCTGAAGCTCATTTGTTAGTTTTGAGAAGGACAGAGTTTGTTTGCATAGCGTAGAATCGCAAGGAGTGCTGGCAACTATATGTGGTCCTAATTTCCCTAGCTTGGGCCCTAAAAGGGAGCCACAAGTGCTGATCTCTCCCATGGAACTCTGAAGGGCTCCAGTAAATTCAAAGAACGTGTAAATGTTGTTATTAAAGCTTGTTCCCCGAAGTGAGAAAGAACCTCTCTTTAAAACCCAGCTCTGCTCCTTCCAGCTGTGTGACCTTGAACCATGACTTAACTTTCACAGTGCAGCTTCTATGAATGGGGATGACAATGAACCCCTGCCCCATGGGGGTTTTGATGAGATGATGCATGTAAATAGCAGGGACACATATCACAGCTGACACTTATCCAGCACCTATTAGGTATTTCCTGTACAAACATAAGGAAACAAAGGGGAGAGAGCCATACTGTGTCCTCCTCTGAACTCCTGGACACTTTGTACTTACCTAACAGTGCATCACGGTCTTCCTGGTGTATCATAAATGTGTCTTAGCTCAAGAGCAGGATTAGGGTCTTTTCAAATTACCTACTGGGTACAGGAGGCCATCTTATGTGGAGTGGGAGCTCAGAACAGTTTGCGGAATCAAGGAATCAAAGAACTCCAGTTTATACTCATTATTGTCCATGGGGTCCCATGCCTGCTCCCTTCGTTACCCTGGTTTGCACATTGCTGTGCTGAGCCATGCTGTTAGCCATGGCCGCTTCCAGTCCCCAGCTTTGCGCACCTGTCCCTCTCTGGCCTGAGCCTCTGGAGCCCTTCCTCTCTGTTGCACCACTCTGGGACACTCCTGCCTTTGTGTTTCACTCCTGTCCTTCTGCTTCCCCACCATGGCTCCCCCTCTTCCACCGGGGCTGATTTTCATTGACAGAGAAATCAACCACAGCCTTCGGCCCTCAGGACAGCAGAGCAGATCTAGGGCAAGAGAAGAGAGGACATGGTGAGTACTGGGCTCAGTGGTCCTGAGATGCCCCTCACCAACCACGTTCCCCTTTGCAGGAGCAGGAGGCCACCTACCACCATGAGCAGCACCCTGTCACCCACAGACTTCGACAGCTTGGAGATCCAGGGCCAGTACAGCGACATCAACAACCGCTGGGACCTGCCTGACTCGGACTGGGACAATGACAGCAGCTCAGCCCGCCTCTTTGAGAGGTCTCGCATTAAGGCCCTGGCAGGTGAGGCCAGGGGAGGGTCAGGGGAGATGCTGAGGAGGCTGGGGAGAGAAGCTTGTCAGGAAGAGTCCTTTAACCTTATGGGAAGACCAACTTTCTTTCTAAGCTGCCACACAAGAGTAGGAAATCCAGATCACCCCCATCAAGCCCCTGGGCCCAACTTAGCACCGAGAGCAAACATCACACAATCCAGAATGTTCCCCAGCTTCCCCTCCCCCAGGCACAGGACTCAATTCTCTTCCTCTCTGTCCCTGAGTCATGGTTCCTAGCTCTTTTTCACTTACTCCTGCCATCTCCACCCACCCATCTCCCTTACCTTTCATCCCCTTGTTGTGTCTTCCTTGGTCTTCACTGTCACCTCTCACACCTGTTCTCCCTCCCAGTCCATTATCCTCCCCTCTCCCTCCCCGCCTGTTCCTTCCACCTGCCGCCTGTTCCTCCCATTGTTTCATCTACCTGTTCCCTGAAGCAGGTTCCCTCCTCCCGCTGCTGGTTTCTGCAGCTGCCCATTCTCCCGGGTCTGCTCTCTACCCACCAAGGCCTCTGCCCTCCCCTAAGGCTTGGGCTCTTCCCTCAGCTTCTTGGAGCGAGCGCAAACAAACCCGTCGGACGGGCCTCCCTGCGTTCCTGGAGGAGTTGTCATGGCAACAAGAGTGCAGCTGCCACCTGACACCACCAGGGGCTGGCGTGGGGCTGAGTCACCCACACACCCTAAGGCCACCCACCCCGTCTGGTTTCCCTCCTTCATCCCACCCTTGTCTTTTCCACCCACCTGCTGGCCTCCCAGCCCAGTGCGGTGGGAGAGGCCGCAACTATTATTCCCCCCTCAGAGGCAGTGCTCCCAGCACGAGTGGGTGGCCTCCTGGAAGAAGGGAGACACTGAGGGGGTGGTTCCCAAACCGGGCTGCAGTTTTTACAGGATCACCCAGGGACATTTTTACAAATACAGGTTCCCAAGCCCCTCCCCTTCGTAGACACATTGAATTAGGATCTTTGAACATACGGTCCAGAAATCAGGATTTTTAAAAAGCTCTCCAGGTAACTCTTTTCAGGCAGCCCAGCATCCATCTGAGGACCCTTGGGTGATGGCTTTAGCTCTGGGGATCCCTCATCATTTTCTCCTGGACCTCACTGCCTTTCTGGTTGGGTCTTCAGGCTGGCTTATGAAATGCACCTATCAGTGTTTCTATAGATGAGAACAGTGGGTTACGGACAATGTCACCTCTTTGAGGAAAAGTTTCCCTGGTACCCTGGTTTTGGATGCACGTTGCCTCTAGCTAGAACTGTCATGATGTCGGTGTGCACATGTCTTGTGCCACCCAGGACTGTTTCGATGTCTGTGCACATGACACGTGATACCCAGGACCATCACCATGTTCACGCACACATGCCACCCGAGCTGTCATTTCTCCACCACCAAACCGGGCTCTCCCGAAGAGGCATCTCAGTATGGGCTTAGCCTAGCGCTGCAGCTTGCACCTACTGGTGCAAATAAATACGGGATGAATGGAGACAGGAGAGAGGCAAGAGTAGGCTGTAAGGGGCAGGCGCTGAAGCCCAGAGAAAGGAAGGAAGAAGATCTGGCAGCCGTCCCTTTGGTGCTGCGCACTGGGGGCCTGGAATGGCCTGGCTGAGGAGGGCCTGGTGGGCCTAGCAGAAGGGAAGAGCCAGAACTGGAAGTGGTGACAAACAAGTAGGGAAGACACTAACACCTATTTCACAGATAAGGGGACTTGAGCAACCGCCTAAGCACAGAGCCTGGCACCTACTGAGCTGGTTTTGCCTCTTGGAGGATTTCTCTTTCTCTGCTCTGGGAGTTGGCGATTAAAGCTCATGTCCAGAAGGGGACTTCCCAGAGTCGCCCCAAGAGGGGCCAGCCTTGTTACACCTGCAAACCTTCGGGGGCCCACGCTGAGGCAGCCGGGGCGGTGGAGGGGGGGGCGGGGGGTTGCCGAGGGCAGTTCCCCGCTCGCCCCGCAGGGCCCGGCCCGCCACAGCCGGCCGCGCTCCGCCTCCCGCCCCTCCCCCGGCACCGTCCGACCTGTTTGTCGGGAGCGGCCTCTGTCTCCTCTCGCTCGCAGCCAGGTCTGCTCCGTCGACTTGCCCCGGAGCTCAGGCGCCCAGACGGCCGGAACACCGTTTCCCCCGCTCGGCGACACGTTCACCACCTTTGAGCCAACTCCCTGACGGGAGCCCAGGCGTTCGGGGACCCCGGGTTCCGGGGGCGGGGGAGGGGAGCGGACCAGTGGCGCCCCGCGCGGCGCGGGCAGGGCATGGGCGCAGGGCCCCGGGCCGCGTGAGAGGCAGCGGGCGGCATGAATGGGAACGGAGTGAGCAGGGCGCACGGGCCTGGCCTGAACGGGGCGGGCGACTTTTACTATGAGGCCGTGGAAGGGGCGCAGAGCCCCGGGGGCCTCCTGCTGTCGCCAGCTGCCTTCATCAACCCCGCTCAGTACGCCAGCGTGCTGGAAGGCCGCTTCAAACAGCTTCAAGGTGAGCTGCCGGGCTGGGGGGGGGGGGGGGGGGGGCACCGGGCGGGAGCATCGGAGCAAAGCCCGAGTGGGACATGGTCCGTGCTCAGCCGACGATGTGCCGGGGGAGTAATTACAAGAGCCCACGAAAAACTTGGTACTGACAGAGTGGGGAAAGGCTTGGACGCCCTGGAAGAAGGGACAGTGAGCGTGGCGGCAGCGCACAGGAGGGCACCCAGGCAGTCCGCTGTGGCTGCTGAGGGTTTGGAGGTGAAGCACCTGCTGGGAGAGCTGGAAGGAGAGAGGGTGGTGAGCGGGAAGGCTGAGCCACCTAGGGCTTGTTGCCCTGGGTTTCTGAGTGGGTGTCCCGAGGTGTGTGAGGGAGTGCGTCAGACAGGCTCAGGTATATTCTGAGCAGGCATGTGTTCATGCTGGCATCAATATTTCAGTGTATTTTTGGAACCCACTGTGTTTTGGGGTGTCCGTGGGTGTTGTGGGCACCTTGTGAAATTCTGCTTTGCCTCTGGTTCTTGGCTTTGCCCAGTTTTCTCCTAGCTGCCACTGTTTTCACGTCTTCCTCTCTTACCCTACCTGTGGGCCAAAATGGCCTCACCCCAGTGCACCTGGCATCAGGGCAGTCTCCACAGATCCAATAAAGGCTGATGATCTGGGCAATCCCCAGCTCAGAAGGGGCCTGTGGACCCTGAAAGGAGGCCCACAGAGCAGGGGCCCATGGGTGCAGTTGTTAGGACCCCAAGGTTGGCCTGGGTAAGAGACAGAGGTTGGAGGTAAGAGACAGAAATAGACATGGGTGTGTTGTTATGTTTTATGGGTGAGGTGCCTAGGAATGTGAGACTCAGGGATGAGTCTTTTCAGTTTCTGAGATGCTGGTGCTGAGAAGGGAAACAAAAGTGACTCTTCAGACCCTGGCCACTTGGGTTGGGTCCTCACACTAGGCTTCTCTAGGGGAAATGGGCAGAAATCCTTGTGGCCAGAGCAGCTCCCAATGGCCTGCACTTCTTCCCTCACTTTGTCATTTATAACGTTTAAAATTTTAACTTTTCTGCAGAACCTAAAAAGCATGTGTTTATCAGCAGCCCTTCTTGCAGACCAGGCAGCAAGGCATTTCCTCCCCTTCTTTGAGATCTGCACCTAACTCTGCCTGAAGCTTCCCCCTGTGTTTCTTGGGCTCAGTGTTTTCCCTATTCCCAGCTTTCAAGATTGTTTTCCTTCTTTGCATTGGAATGTTGGTGTCCTGGGACAGGATCCCCTTTCAGCCAATCAAATGAACCCACCCCAGAAGTAGAGGAGCCTGTCTTTTCTTTAAATTATCCCAGGAGAGCAAGCTGACTCAGGAGGCTCGCAGCCTCTAATGTCATGTCCTTCTAATGACCACTTGGAAGAGCCTCTGCTGCTGCTGCTGCTGCTGCTGCTGCTGCTGTAATTTAAGTCCACGCCCTTTCCTTTGTCCATCACCAAAGAGAACAGCCACACCTCCTGCTGGTCCTGGTTTTCCTTCGGGTTAGATCATGCCTGGATAACTGTAACTCATCAAGGAGTAACTCATCATGTGTGCCAAGCTTCTTACATACATTGTCTCATTTAATCAACGTAGTGACCCGTTGAAGTAGAAAGTCGAGTAGTATGCCCGTTTTACAGATAAGGAAAGTGAGGCCCTGATGAAGTAACAGTGTTTCACCACTGTTACAGGACAGAGCCCTGGTCCCAGATCCTAGCCCTTCTCCGTATGTCTCACTGCCTCTAATTCCTTTCATCCTTTCTTCTCAAAGCCTGTTTTCTCATTTTTATTTTTTACTTTATGAGCTCATTCCATTTTCTTTATTTCCTGCTTTTAAGTTAGGGATTTTCATCTCAGGCACCTTCCTTCCCCTCCTGCATACCCGACCTCACTTCCAGTCTCTCAAGCACCCCCAGGCCCCTAACCCTGTCAACTGGTATTTAGAAGCAGGTGCACTGTACTTGAAGGCTAGAAATGACCCCATATCGCTGCCACAGATGAGCGAGAAGCTGTGCAGAAGAAAACCTTCACCAAGTGGGTGAACTCACACCTGGCCCGGGTGACATGCCGGGTGGGAGACCTGTACAGCGACCTTCGGGATGGACGTAACCTCCTGAGGCTCCTCGAGGTGCTCTCAGGAGAGACACTGGTAAGCTGTGGTCATAGAGGAGGAGGGAGGCCGAAAAACAGTGGGCAAGGGGACAAACTTGGAGTTGCCCTTCGAGAGGAATAACAGCACAGAGTGGAAAGCAGTTGGCTGTTGTCTGCTCAGAGGATGGTTTCAGTTGGAGAGGCTTTGCTACATGGGTTAAACAGGAGCATTGCTTCATGGAGACAGAAACAGTGGCCCCATTGAAAACATTTCTTTTCCCACCCACTCTGGGTGCAATTAATTCCCTTGGGAATCTTAATCTGCCCAAGCCTGATCTGGAACCTCAGCTTTGGCTGTGTGAACTTTGGCCCAGACTTGAGGGCTGTCCCTGTGTTCCTGAGGGGGGTCATGGGGAAGGTGTGCAAAGGAGGGCCCTGGGAAGGCTAGGAGGGAAGGAGGAGGAGGCCCATGGATTCATGTCATTGTGTCCTCTGTCCCTCAACAGCCAAAGCCCACAAAAGGCCGCATGCGGATCCACTGCCTGGAGAACGTGGACAAGGCGCTACAGTTCCTGAAGGAGCAGAAAGTGCACTTGGAAAATATGGGCTCCCATGACATTGTGGACGGAAACCACCGTCTGACCCTTGGGCTGGTCTGGACCATCATCCTTCGATTCCAGGTACCCCACAGAGTGTCACACAGAATGTGCTTCGCACATTGGTGCTGTACCGTGGACAGGCACTGCCAGTCCCTGGCATGATCGATACAAACAGGAAGGGTCTAGAACCTTGTATAGCACTTTGTTGGTTGCTGCGATATCCAGGCCCCAGATCAAGGGACTCTCCTCCTTAAACAGAGTAGAGACCAGTGTGAGTGTTGTCAAACTTCTGTGGCCAGTTCCCCGTGGCCCGGTTTGTTGACTGGTCACATGTAGTACGACCACATGTTGGACCACAAGGGACCGGAGATTTTACAGACTGAACTTTCACCCCTGAGAGTTTGAGAACTGCATTTGGGGTCTGGTCATTGGTCCACTCCTCCGTCTCAAACTCTGCTTGCCTCCCTAAAACAGTCACCATACTGTTCCTTATGCTCTGAGCACAGGCAGTCCAGTGTCCTAATGCCATCACAACTGTCCTGGTTGTCCCCTTTCTCCCTGGGTGTAACCTTTTCAGCTCCTCGCAGCCCTGAGCAGAACTCCATCAGTGTCCCCTTTAAAACCCTGCTCTCAGGCACTCGTGGGTCCCCACCTGGAGGAGGCAGCAATCTTCGTCTTGAGGAACGTCCACTATTCTGACATCTTACCCCATCTTGATGCCTCAGATCCTTTTGAACCAATGTTTTGTGGTCACTCGCCTAGGAGGAACGGTCCCAGGCTCTGTTCCTGCACCCCTATCACAGGAGTCTAAAGAGCAGTTTCCTGCTGTACATTTCTGAGTATCTCCAATAACTCCAGGAGCCCCTGTTCAAAGAGTGAGGATCTTCTTTCTCTCCTTCTTAGATCCAGGACATCAGTGTGGAAACAGAAGACAACAAGGAGAAGAAGTCAGCCAAGGATGCCCTACTGCTGTGGTGCCAGATGAAGACCGCGGGGTGAGGCTGCCCAGGGACCATGGCCTTGGAGGGTTGGATGCACCAAGCTGTGTGGTAAAGGAGGCCTGGGCTCCAGGACCTATTAGCTGGGGACCCATTGTTGAGTTGCAGACCCGGGCTAGGCCCTACTTACCATTTGTCCCGGTCTCTGTATATAGGTATCCCAATGTCAACGTGCACAACTTCACCACCAGCTGGAGAGATGGTCTGGCCTTCAACGCCATTGTGCATAAACACCGGTGAGGAGCCAGGGTTAGCGAGCCCACCCGAGCTGCCGGGTTGGTTAATGGCCTAGGGGCACACACACGCACAAACAGTGAGATGGGCCACCCGGCAGTTATGAGAAATGAACATTCAGAGAAGAGCTGGGATGTGGGGGCAACACGATGCACAGAAGGCAGGGATGGGAGCCGAGATGGGGAGGGATGGGTGTGTGTGGGTTTAGGGTCCTTGGTTCTGGACAAAATGGAGTTGGTGACAAGGATAAAGAATAGGGGTAGCTTTACTTTTCCTCTAGGAGCTCATGTGCTCCCAATGCCTTCTATATTCCCCCTCGTTGCAGGCCGGATCTGCTGGATTTTGAGTCACTGAAGAAGTGCAATGCACACTACAATCTGCAAAACGCTTTCAATCTGGCCGAGAAGGAGCTGGGGCTCACGAAACTGCTGGATCCTGAAGGTGGGGCAGAGGGGTCTACCAAAGACGCTGCGAGATAGAGATAGAAGGCAGATGATGAGTGGGCGCCTGGGGCTGGCAGAGGGGTGGGGTGTGTGCATGGGAGGTGACTGCTAATGGATATGGGGTTTCCTTTGGGGGATGATGTTCCAGAATAGATAGTGGTGAGGGCTGCACGTCCTTGTGAATATACTAAAAACTGCTGAATAGTATACTTAATTTTTAATTTTTTTTTTAGTGTTTATTTTTGGAGGAGAGAGAGAGAGAGAGACAGAGCATGAGCTGGGGAGGGGCAGAGAGAGAAGGAGACACAGAATTTGAAGCAGACTCTGGGCTCTGAGCTGTCAACACAGAGCCCAACGCAGGCTCGAACTCACAAGCTATGCCACCATGACCTGAGCAGAAGTCGGGCACTTAACCGACTGAGTCACCCAGGCGCCCCATGAATAGTATACTTTATTTTTTTATTTAAAAAACATTTTTTTATGTTTACTTTTGAGACAGAGAGATAGACAGAGTGCGAGCAGGGGAGGGGCAGAGAGAGAGAGGGAGACACAGGTCTGAAGCAGGCTCCAGGCTCTGAGCTGTCAGCACAGAGCCCGCCGCGGGGCTCGAACTCACGAACGGTGAGATCATGACCTGAGCTGAAGTCGGACACTTAACTGACTGAGCCACCCAGGCGCCCCTGAATAGTATACTTTAAAAGGGTGAATTTTATGGTATGAGAATTATATCTCAATTTAAAAAACAAAACAAAAAACAGCTGTGGGAAGAGGTGCCACCCTGTGGCAGAAAGAGCCCTAGGCTACAGTTCCATCCCAACCCCACCATGGACCAGCTCTAGAGCCAGTCACTTAGCCTCTCTGTGGCTTAGTTTCCTCATCTCTAATATGGGAAGATTGGTCTATGTGGTCTCTAAGGCCCTTCTCATTCTAAAATTCTAGGGTTCTAAATAAAGCTGCATGACCTTTTTTTAAAAAAATTTTTAATGTTTATTTTTGAGAGAGAGAGAGAGAGAGAGACAGAGTGTGAGCAGGGGAGGGGCAGAGAGAGAGGGAGACACAGAATCTGAAGCAGGCTCCAGGCTCTGAGCTGTCAGCACAGAGCCCAACGCGGGGCTCAAACCCACAGACTGCAAGATCATGACCTGAGCTGAAGTTGGATGCTTAACCGACTAAGCGACCCCAGCGCCCCTAAGCTGCATGACCTTGAGGACTCACCAAACGTGGGCCTTACAGTCAGCAGCCCCTGCTGACTGGCCTCTGTGGTTCTGACATTAACACTGGTGAGACTGGCCATAGCCACCAGGCTTTTATTTGGTACTTGGCACTGCACTTGATGTTTCAATTGATTTAATCCTCACAACACCCCCTTGAAATCAGTACTGTTATTATTGTCCATTTATGGAGGAGAAGATGGGGACCTATAACAGGGTTAAGTGACTTTCCCAAGGTCATACAGCTGGTGGAGCAGAGAGTCAAACTCCAGACCTGTTTGCTCAGCCACATCCGGGAGAGCAGAGAACAGTCTTGGTGCCTCCAGGAAAGGGAGGCAGAGAAGGGCCAAGGGGCTTCCCAGCTGGAAACGCCCCTTCTTAAACTCCCTGGGCAGACTTGGGTCTCGGTTGTTTTCTCCCTGTTTTCCATCCCACCGTAGCCCCATCTCAGTCCCTCTCAGTCCAGAGAGACGACAGCTAACTGATGTTAGAGGGAGGGCAAATGTAGGATCCTGGGAGAGCATTGGAGAAGCACAGCTATGATAAAGAACATTTATGCAAAGCTAAGTATCCTGTAACTTGACGAGGTGATTCCAGTGGTTCCTGCCTGCCTGTGAGCTTTCAGAAGTGGTCAAAGGGCTGCTGGTCCTCTAGTCTTCCCTTTAGGCAGGATGGAATCTGCCTAATAGAACCCAGGGATTTCAAGTCCTAGTCAGCCTTCGCCCTTGTGGTAGAAGCTGATTTGCCTCAAGGACATTCACCTCCTTGGACCCATAGCTGAACTTTGGGATTGAGGTCGAAAATAGCCGTGACCATGCCCCAAGATGGCCCTGAGAACTGCTGGGGCTCACTGGGCCTGTCCCTCTGAACATCCTGGGTGCAGGAAGCTTACTTTGTACCCTCCGTCTTGCTGCCCCTGAATCCATTGACTTCTTAGACATCTTTCCAGTTCTTAAGTACAAGATCCATCCCCAGACAGGAATACGGTTTCTTTCCTTACCTTTCTTCCCCTAAACAACTAACTTTGGTCTCCACTGGAAACAGTGGGTAAAAACCTCCTTGGGCTTCTGAATTTTGTCCTCTGCTTATTTCTAGGAGGGGAAAAAAAAAAAAAATCTTAGCTTTTGCATGCCCTTTTAGTCCAAAGGATTTATTTGTCATTTTGTACTGAGAGGTACTGGAAAGAGGTCAGTCTTGGAGGGTTGGGGATGGGGTGAGGCTGGGACTGGGGTGAATGATTCAAGCTGCAGGTGGATTTCTGGGAGGCAGGTTCCTAATCTCTAAGCATACACGACTGACCTGGGTGATCCTTTTTCTCAGATGTGAATGTGGACCAGCCAGATGAGAAATCAATCATTACTTACGTGGCTACTTACTACCACTACTTCTCCAAGATGAAGGCCCTGGCTGTGGAAGGCAAAAGGATTGGCAAGGTATTCCCCACCACGGGGCGGTCAGCACAGAGGTCTGGCCTGGAGGTCTTCCTCCCCTAAAGCAGAGACAGGGCGGAGCTGTGGGGCTGGGCCAGGGACCCCTTGGGCAGGCCCCCCATGTCGCTGTCTCACAGGTGCTGGACCATGCCATGGAGGCAGAGCGTCTGGTAGAGAAGTACGAGTCCCTGGCCTCAGAACTGCTGCAGTGGATTGAGCAAACAATTGTGACCCTCAACGACCGGCAGCTGGCCAACTCCCTGAGCGGGGTCCAGAACCAGCTACAGTCCTTCAATTCCTACCGCACGGTGGAGAAGCCACCCAAGTAGGTGCCTGGGGACCACCCCCTGCAGCAGCGTGCCTGCCCTGAGCCGTGCTCATGGGAGAAGGAGCCTAAATTAGGGGGGCCTTTTGGGAGGGAAATTTGGCAGGACATAAATGCAGCGAAGGCTCATGTCTCCCAGCTCAAAGTGCCAGAAGCAATTCCAATATAAATTTTTTAAATGATTATCCATTTTTTAAAGATCATGCTGTAGGAATGCTTGCTGCAGTCGAGTCAGTGCAATCCACTCGGATAAGATTACTGGCTGGGTGTTGCAGAACCCTATTTCAGCTCAGGGCCAGGGGGACTGGATCTGACAGGAGGGTCATAACCAACAACACGGGTGTGCGACCGGTGACTTACACTTTGCAAAGGTTCTTACTGTTTACCTATATTAGAAATTGGCTTTTTTTCAAGTGCAGAATTGCCATTAGGCAGTTCTATACCGTGCATGCTAAACCTTCTGTTTTCCTGTTTTTGAGCTTTTTCGGAGTTAATGTGTCTCAGCTCCAGAACGAACACTGATCTAGCAAACATCTGTTCCTACACATTCCAAGAATGATTTAAGGTGTGCCCTTTGACCCAGAAAGGTCTCTTCTGGGCATTGAACAAAGATATAGCTTCCAGGATGTTCACTAACCTGACCTTTGTAAAAGCAAAATGAGTCATGGGATAGCCACTGAAATTAACGTTGAAGAGCTGCATTTGTTGACATGAAAAGACGTTCATGGGGGCGCCTGGGTGGCGCAGTCGGTTAAGCGTCCGACTTCAACCAGGTCACGATCTCGCGGTCCGTGAGTTTGAGCCCCGCGTCGGGCTCTGGGCTGATGGCTCAGAGCCTGGAGCCTGTTTCCGATTCTGTGTCTCCCTCTCTCTCTGCCCCTCCCCCGTTCATGCTCTGTCTCTCTCTGTCCCAAAAATAAATAAACGTTGAAAAAAAAACAATTTAAAGAAAAGACGTTCATGAAAAATAGGTGAAGAAGCAGTTTACAAAACTGCTTATTTGTAGACAGCAGGGAGCAAATGGCGAAACGTTCAGGTTCAAAGTACCTGAGTTCAAATCCTGGCTTTGCCATCAAGCAGTCCTGAGCATTGGGCATCTTACTGAGCCTCTCTGTGCCTGTTTTCTCATCTGGAAAATGGGGATAATGAGAGAACGCGGATAATAGTAAGAACCAAATGAGAGGGCCTGGCTCACGGTGGGGGGGGTCCTTGGCCAACATTAGGTGTGGTTCTGATATAATCCCATCTGTGTACAGAAAGAGAAGAGGAAGCACATGCCTGCCAAAGGGCAACCGGTCGTTTCTGTATGGGTTTCATTTGCTCTAAAATTATGTTCTTTTTGCCTACCAATATTTTCTGGCCTTTGCACTGAAACCATGCATTGCTTTCGTGAGAAGAAGAGCAACCCAGGACACTTTATTTTGAGATGTAAAGCGATCCTGTGCCTAAGTGGCCCTTGACCCCAACCTGGCCTCCTACCTCAGGTTCACCGAGAAGGGGAACTTGGAAGTTCTGCTCTTCACCATCCAGAGCAAGCTGCGGGCCAACAATCAGAAGGTCTATACGCCCCGCGAGGGCCGGCTCATCTCTGACATCAACAAGGTGCACGGCCTCCCTTCCTGTCCCACCGATGTCCCATCCCTGGCACCAGCCCCCACTACCCCAGCTGGAACACTTGTCCAGGCTCCCCACGGCCCTCCCCGGTACAGATATGACTCACACATCCTCCTGTGCATCCTGCACATCCCCCCTTCCTCCTCCGTCTGTCTCTCCGTGCAAGTGCACATAATAAAATTACACCCTAGTTCCTTATCTTGTTCAGCATACCCCCAGTTCGCTGTCTCTTTTTTTTTTTCACAATGTTGTGAGATTAATGTAAGTAATAGGGTTCACCTGCGGTCCCACCACCACAAACAAATCCAGGGGTCTCCACCATTCCCTGTCCCTTTCCAGTCCTCATCCACAAGCAGATGAGCTCTCACGCAGCTCCATGGCACTCACGTCGTCCCACTTCTCATACTTCCACGCACAAATGTCTAACCAACTACATTCCACAGACCCAGCAGACTGAGCTTCCGTGGGACTCATAGTGTGCCCTCGGTCGTGATGATCCCTCCCCACCCTCACTTCCTGAGCCCTGGTTCTTTTGCACCAATCCCATCCCCACCTCGCAGGCTTGGGAGCGGCTGGAGAAAGCTGAGCATGAGCGTGAGCTGGCCCTGCGCACCGAGCTGATCCGCCAGGAGAAGCTGGAGCAGCTGGCCGCCCGCTTCGACCGCAAGGCCGCCATGCGGGAGACCTGGCTTAGTGAGAACCAGCGCCTTGTGTCCCAGGTAAAACACAGGGGGCTCTTAGCCTGTGCAGGCTGGGCAGGAGAAATGGGAGAGCGAGTGGTGGATTAGGAGCCCTGCAACATGGGGAGCTAATGAAACCAGGAATCCATCGCACGGATAAGAAGACCAGGAATCCCTGGAACGGGGGCCAGGGGCTTGCACTGGAGAAAGGGTTAGTGAGATAGGATGGGATAGGATAGGGACGAGACAGAGCCACCTTGCAAAGTTGACATCTTGCAGTGGAAGCCCTCTGGGGAGCAGAAGGGACCGGCGAGCAGAGGTGGTGGCCCTGAGCTCCTCAACTTCCCCTGCCTGCCCTCTGCCTCAGGACAACTTTGGGCTGGAGCTGGCAGCCGTCGAGGCAGCAGTGCGGAAACACGAGGCCATTGAGACGGACATCGTGGCCTACAGTGGTCGGGTGCAGGCTGTGGATGCCGTAGCCGCAGAGCTGGCCGCCGAGCGCTACCACGACATCAAGCGCATTGCCGCGCGGCAGCACAACGTGGCACGGCTCTGGGACTTCCTGCGGCAGATGGTGGCAGCCCGGCGGGAGCGGCTCCTCCTCAACCTGGAGCTGCAGAAGGTGTTTCAGGACCTGCTCTACCTCATGGACTGGATGGAAGAGATGAAGGTAGCAGCGGGCTGCGGGCTGTGGGTGAAGATGAGCAGGGCAGTGACAGCGTGACTGGGGACCTGTTCCCTTGGCGCATCTTGGTGGAGTATGTCTCAGTGCAGGGCCCTGACCCCTATTCAGGTGCACAGAGCAAACAGGGCCCCGTCTGCACGGGGCTCACATTCTGGTGGGAGGAGGCTGATGATAAAACCCACGGACTCGCCTGGTTGGCTCAGTCGGTAGAGCATGTGACTCTTGACCTCAGGGTCACAGGTTCGAGCCCCACATCGGGCATGGAGCCTACTTAAAACAAAACAAAGCAAAACAAAAAGCAAAACACTCCACGAGCCTATCAAGAAACAAAATAGCAGGTGGACATAAAGCCCACGAGGAAACTGAACAGGGTCATGTTATAAACTGGTCCAGGAAGGCATCTGAGAAGATGCCATTGCAGAATAACTGAAGGAGCCAGCACAGGGAGATCGGAGCAGGCACTGTTTCAGGCAGAAGGAACAGCCTTGGACCTGCACAGGCGTGCCGTGTTCAGCGAGAGCAGGAGGGCAGTGGCTGAGATAAGGGTGGAAGCAGCCAGCTCACCCAGGGCCTTCCAGGCCTGCTCAGGGGGATGAGTTTTGTTCAAAGTCGTATGAAGCACTGAGAATGATTGGAAGGTTTTGGAAAGGAGAGACACGATTCTGCCTTAATGTTCTTAGAGGTCACCTTGACCATGAGGTGAAGGAGGACCGTGGGGAGCTAGAGTGGGAGCCAAGGGGCCAGTTAGAGGTGGTGTAGTGACCTGTGCAAGGGATGGGGATGAGGCTGGGTCTGGAGAGACACTGAAGTTGCTGGGGTGCTGGGGACTAAGCCATGACCGCAGGAGGGTGGCAAGAATCTGGGTCTGAGAAGATGAGTCAGAACAGAGATTTCAGGAGCAAGGGTTAGTAAGAAAGTCGTTCCACAGGAGGGGAGTTGGGTACAAAATGGCCAGGGAGCCTGGACAGAGCTGGGGTGTCACTGTGTATGTGTGTGTGTGTGTGTGTGAGAGAGAGAGAGAGAGAGAGAGAGAGAGAGAGAGAGCTGTCACACATGAGCAGGTGTGCTCATCTGGGTGTGACACCCAGAGCCCCCCCACAGGGGGGGGTTAGGGGGTTCCGTGGATCCAGGAAAAGGGAGCAAGATTAGCCCATGTGTGTGGCAGGACTGAAAGAGGCCTGGCGGGGGTGGGTGGGTCCTGGGTGGCCCTCGGAGAGCCATGGGCATGCCACATGTCCTGGCAGGGCCGGCTGCAGTCTCACGACCTGGGCAAGCACCTGGCTGGAGTGGAGGACCTGCTGCAGCTGCACGAGCTGGTGGAGGCAGACATCGCTGTGCAGGCTGAGAGGGTGCGGGCCGTGAGCGCCTCCGCACTGCGCTTCTGTGACCCAGGGAAAGGTGAACACGGGGTGGTGGGGGGAGCGGAGAAGGGGAGGGAGGGTCTGGGGAGGAGAACATTAAGAACAGAAGCAGCAAGGCCAGGGAAAACCAGGGACAGGAAGGATGAGGGGTGGATGGTAGGTGACTGAGCTAGGGAGGGAGCCCTGAGAGGTGGGGGGGGGGGGGGGGAGATTTGTAACCATGGATGGGTAGAGGCCGCAGGGTGGCTGAGTCACAGCTCTCAACCCTCCACTCTGACCTTTTCAGAGTACAAGCCGTGTGACCCACAGCTGGTGTCAGAGCGGGTGGCCTCCCTGGAGCAGAGCTACGAGGCGCTGTGCGAGTTAGCAGCGGCCCGGCGGGCCCGCCTGGAGGAGTCCCGACGCCTCTGGCGCTTCCTCTGGGAGGTGGGTGAGGCCGAGGCTTGGGTTCGGGAGCAGCAGCACCTACTGGCCTCAGCAGAAACTGGCCGGGACCTGACCGGCGTCCTCCGCCTGCTCAACAAACACACAGCCCTGCGAGGCGAGATGAGCGGCCGGCTAGGGCCCTTGAAGCTTACGCTGGAGCAGGGCCAGCAGTTAGTTGCGGAGGGCCATCCCGGGGCGGGCCAGGCCGCCGCCCGCACAGCCGAGCTGCAAGCACAGTGGGAGCGCCTGGAGGCCCTGGCAGAGGAGCGTGCTCAGCGGCTTGCCCAGGCCGCCAGCCTCTACCAGTTCCAGGCAGACGCAAACGACATGGAGGCCTGGCTGGTGGACGCGCTGCGCCTGGTGTCCAGCCCCGAGCTGGGGCACGACGAGTTCTCCACGCAGGCCCTGGCCCGACAGCATCGGGCCCTGGAGGAGGAGATCCGGAGCCACCGGCCAGCCCTGGATGCCCTGAGGGAACAGGCCGCAGCCCTGCCTCCTGCACTGAGCCACACGCCCGAGGTGCAGGGCAGGGTGCCCACGCTGGAGCGGCACTACGAGGAGCTGCAGGCCCGGGCAGGCGAACGAGCGCGGGCCCTGGAGGCAGCCCTGGCGCTCTACACCATGCTCAGCGAGGCCGGGGCCTGTGGGCTGTGGGTGGAGGAGAAGGAGCAGTGGCTCAATGGGCTGGCCCTGCCCGAGCGCCTGGAGGACCTGGAGGTTGTGCAGCAAAGGTAGGCCCCCTGCTGGCTCCCTCGGGGAAGGCCTTGTGAGCTGGGAGGCCAGCGTGTGGCTGGCGGGCCCTGCCATAAACTGTCTGCTCTTGCTACAACCCTTGAGTCTTAACGATTGTGTTTTCATTTTAATGAAAAATATTTTCAGAGAAAACATTAGGGGCCCCTGGGTGGCTCAGTGGGTTAAGAGTCCCAACTGTTGGTTTCAGCTGAGGTCATGATTTCATGGTTTGTGGGTTCGGGCCTCACATCGGGCTCCGTGCTGACAGTGTGGAGCCTGCTTCGGATTCTCTCTCTCTCTGCCCCTCCCCAGCTCTCTCTGTCTCTCTCTCAAAAATAAATAAACTTAAAAAAGTTTTTTTAAAGAAGAAAATGTTATACAGCAAGCTCCTATATACCCAATCATCCAGATTCAATAATTGTCAGTATCTTTCTATATTTGGTTATTTTTCCTTTTCTTAAAAAAATTTTTTTTTCGCGTTTATTTATTTTTGAGAGAGAGAAAGAGAGCACAAGCAGGGGAGGGGCAGAGAGAGAGGGAGACACAGAATCCGAAGTAGGCTCCAGGCTCCGAGCTTTCAGCTCAGAGCCTGACGTGGGGCTCAAACTCAGGAACTGTGAGATCATGACCTGAGCTGAAGTCAGACGCTCAACCGACTGAGCCACCCAGGCGCCCTTTTCCTTTTAAAAATTAGCAAATCCCCACATTATCATTTTCACTTCTACATTCTTCAGGATGTGTCCTCTGACATATTAAGAAGTATTCCAAAATATAGTAAATTATTTTTTAATTGCATGTGTGGACTTAAAAGAGCTGAGGCTTTGATGTTACAAACCTTTAGGCAGATACACTGATTAACCTCTTATGAAGTAGGTTTACTTACAGAATAATACATCTTAAAATCATTTAGAAAGGACATTTTTTCTTACAGAACCACAATACCATTCTCACGTAGAACAGAACCAGCAATCCCTTGATGTCTGTTACTCATTCCATAATCAAATTTCCTGGTGGCTTAAAAAATGTATTCAAAGATTTTTTTTCTTGGTTTTCAAGATATTCTATGGCAGAGATCAGCAAACTACAATCCTGGGGCCAAATCCAGCCTGCTGCCTGTTTTTTTAAAATAAAGCTTTATTGGAACAGAGCCATGCTCATTCATTTACGTATGGTCCCTGGCTGCTTTTACTTTTTTGTATTGCTCTACAATAGCAGAGCTAAATTCTCTTGACTGGGATCTTATGGCCCAAAGGCCGAAAACACTTGCTATTTGGCCCCTTACAGAAAATGTTTGCAGACTCTGTGAGAATATCCAATGCCCCTAGGAGAAGTTATGCTTCACATCTTTATCACGCAAACAAATTTTTGGTTGTCAATTCATTTTGTAATACATGTTAATAGGAGGGGACCCAGGTAGGCAGCAAAGGGGTTCCAGGAAGAATGGGGAGGTTCCCATAAAGGGTGAAGCCCTGGGCCAGGAATTTGTTTGGCTCGTGCAACTGTTCGTGACATTCGCTTTCATCATCTCCTTGATTAACTCCAGAGGGGATTGCTTTTCTACTTGCTTGGGGGGAACTGAGGCTCCCCACTTGAGCCACAGATACTGCAGGTACTATACGTGAAGATGTGCAGAGGCTCCTGAAGATCAGCCTCGGGTGGACAGAGAGGAGTTTTCCTGGGCATCCAGGGGAGATGGGCTGGTGCATCACTGCTCCCACAATCCACAGCCACCGCTTCCACCCTCTTCCACCCTCTCAGGTTCGAGACCCTGGAGCCTGAAATGAACGCCCTTGCAGCACGGATTACTGCTGTGAATGACATTGCGGAGCAGTTGCTGAAGGCCAAACCCCCGGGCAAGGACAGTATCATCAATACCCAGAAGCAGCTCAACCACAGGTGGGGTTGGGGAGGGCAACCAAGAAAGGATGCAGCAGACAGGGATGGCAGCCAGAGGGAGTTCTGTAGGGCATGGAATGGAGGCTAAAAACGAGGAAGGAAGGTCATCTGGAACATGTTATGGGGCAGAGGCGGGAAATGTTGAGAGAAATGAAGGGGGTAAAGGTAATCCGAAAGGACTTGTGCCTGGACAGGGAGCAATCGAGGGGTCGGGAGGGTGAGCGAGGAGCAGCCTCTTTAACAAGCAGAAGCAGGTGGAGGACTATGCCAAAGGAGAGAGAGGCAAGGAAGAAGCTTCCAAGTATACCTAAATGGGGCAGGAAAGCTGAGCAGCTCTAGACACCAGGACCTCCTTCTACTCTCAGGTGGCAGCAGTTTAGGACCCTGGCAGACGGCAAGAAGGCAGCCCTGACATCGGCCCTGAGCATCCAGAACTACCACTTAGAGTGCACAGAGACCCAGGCCTGGATGAGAGAAAAGACCAAAGTCATTGAGTCCACCCAGGGCCTGGGCAATGACCTGGCCGGGGTGCTGGCACTGCAGCGGAAGCTGGCCGGCACCGAGCGGGACCTGGAGGCCATTGCCGCTCGGGTGGGCGAACTGACTCGAGAGGCAAATGCCCTGGCTGCTGGCCACCCTGCCCAAGCCCCTGCCATCAATGCCCGGCTTGGAGAGGTGCAAGCTGGCTGGGAAGACCTAAGGGCCACCATGCGACGGCGAGAAGAATCACTGGGTGAGGCGCGGCGGCTGCAGGACTTCCTGCGCAGCTTAGATGACTTCCAGGCTTGGCTCGGTCGCACGCAGACCTCTGTGGCCTCTGAAGAAGGGCCGGCTACCCTGCCTGAGGCAGAGGCCCTCCTGGCCCAACACGCAGCCCTGCGGGGAGAGGTGGAGCGGGCCCGGGGCGAGTACAGCCGGCTCCGGGCCCTGGGTGAGGAGGTGACCCGGGACCAGGCTGATCCGCAGTGCCTCTTCCTACGGCAGCGACTCGAAGCCCTGGGAACCGGCTGGGAGGAGCTGGGCCGCATGTGGGAGAGCCGGCAAGGCCGTCTGGCCCAGGCCCATGGCTTCCAAGGCTTCCTGCGGGATGCTCGCCAGGCGGAAGGTGTGCTCAGCAGCCAGGTAAGAGCCCTGGGACACAAAGTCCCATCCAGGAAGAGAGGGAACTAGGGGTGGGGAAGTGTGGAGGAGAGGAGTGGGTGAGGAGGAAATGGCAGTGAGGGAGTAGTTGAAGAACCAGGATGGACAGAGAGGGCATGTTAGAAGAATATGGGCGGGGCGCCTGGATGGCTGGGTTGGTGAAGCGTCTGACTCTTGGTTTCGACTCAGGTCATGATCTCACGGTTGATGGATTTGAGCCCCTCCCTCAGGCTCTGCGCTGACAGCATGCTGCCTGCTTGGGATTCTCTCTTTCCCTGCTCTCTCTGCCCCTCACTCACTCATTCTCTTTCTCTCAAAATAAATAAACATCCCAAAAAAAGTTGATTAAAAAAAAAAAAGAAAAATGTGGGAGTAAAACAAACAAACAAACAAACAAAGATGTAGATACCTGGCTGGCTTATTCAGTAGAGCATGCGACTCTTGATCTCAGGGTCGTGAGCTCAAGTCTCACATAGGGTTAGAGCTTACTTTAAAAAAACAAAAACAAAAAAAAAAGATTAAACAGAATAAAAAGATGTCGGTATAACTTACCAAAACTGCTTGAGAAGAAATAGAAAACCTGACCTGCCATGTAAGTGTTAAATATGTGGCCAGAAAGAAGATAAAACGGGACTTGGGCTATTATGGTCCTCCTGCCTAGCTCCCTTGTAACTTTGCAAGACTGCAGCATAACCAGGCACCCCTCACCCCTCCACTCTGTCTTCAGAGCCAGGCTGTCTCCTCTCCTCTCCCCACCTGGCCTCCATGTCTGATATGTCCTTTCAGGAAGTCCCTTCTGAAAAGTTGACAAGTGCTTTTGAGAAGTGAGCTCCGTACCTCTCCTCCCACACAGGAATACGTTTTGTCCCACACGGAGATGCCGGGGACACTCCAAGCTGCTGACGCCACCATAAAAAAACTGGAAGACTTCATGAGCACCATGGATGCCAACGGAGAGCGGATCCGCGGGCTACTGGAGGCTGGGCGCCAGCTGGTGTCTGAAGGCAACATCCATGCCGAGAAGATCCAGGAGAAGGCTGACTCCATCGAGAGGAGGTATGGTAAAGACAGTGGGTAAATGAGAGGCCCAAGGGGGAAGTGAGCGAAAACAGCATGGCCTGTTTCATTGAGGAAGAAGCTGGAGAACGCAGCACAGGCAGACAGATGGTGGTGGGGGCTGACAAACAGTAGAGGAGGAAGAACTAAGTGGTTGGAGAGAGACTAAGCCAGGAGCTGGGAAGCCCTGCCTCCCCCACACCAGGGGAGATGAAGGCCACTGGAGTCGCTGGATGCTGGACATCAGGATCCCTAGATTGTCTTGCAGTGCTCCCAGAAGGCGTTGTCCCCATAACAAGAGGACTGAAGGCTTCTAGGTTAGTTAGAGGGCCATAACCCTTTGACAGCAAGTTCAAGGGTCTCACAAGAGACTGTCATTACAGACACAAGAAGAATCAAGAAGCCGTGCAGCAGCTCTTGGGCCGTCTTCGGGACAACCGAGAGCAGCAGCATTTCCTACAAGACTGTCACGAGGTGAGGCTCTTGGCACCCCCATGTCCCCTCCGACATTCCCTAGCCATCCCTTTGATAAAACGCCCTGGCTCTCTGAGCCTAGAGTAAGTCCATTGTGGTATCACCTGAATAAGTATCACCTGAATAAGCCACCTGCATGGCTTCTCCCCACATCCACCACTTCTCCCAGCTCACCTCGCCCCCTTATGCTCCACTCCATCTGAAATGTGCTCTGCCCTTCTCCACCCCTGCTCTACGATTGGTCCAGCTGAAGCTCTGGATTGATGAGAAGATGCTGACAGCCCAGGACGTGTCCTACGATGAGGCCCGCAACCTGCACACCAAGTGGCAGAAGCACCAGGCGTTCATGGCTGAGCTGGCCGCCAACAAAGACTGGCTGGACAAGGTAGACAAGGTGAGTGGTGTGACAACAGCAGCAGGAAGAGAGCCCTGGGGCCTCGTCTGGACAGGATCATGGCCACAGTACAGGGAGGGATCCTGGCTTTAGTCTATGGTTCCTTCAGGGTTACAGGTCACGGGGCCTCTGGTGCCAAACCTCCAAGGTGGAGAGTTACGGTCTGGGGAACAAAGGTCTTTGGTCCATGAGACAGTGACTCCAGAACTGTGGGAAAGTACAAATTAGTAGTACGGGAGCCAAACTGCAGCCTTGGGTCAACACCGTAACTATCCCTGGGTCCGGAGGAGGATGACGTTCTTCAGCAGGGGTCAGCAAACTTCTGCAAAGGGCCAGATGGTAAATATTTTCAGCTTTGCGGGCCACACGGTTTCTGCTACGTGCCAGTGCGGCACAAAGGCAGCCATAGAGAATACATAAACGATTGGGTATAGCTGCGTTCCAATAAAACTTTATTTATGAAAACAAGTGATGGGCCACATTGAGCCCACAGAGCACCTTTTTGCCAACCCTTGCTTTTGAGTCCTATTCTTCCTGGTACTTGGTACTTGGTACCACTTCCTCAAGAGCTGAGCACAGATAAAACTTTATTTCAACTCAGCAAGTATTCCTGGGCAACAATATGTGTGCTCAGCACTCTGCTAGGTACTGCAAGGTATATAAAAAGATACTTTCCTTCCCTCAAGGGCATGATGGTTGGGGAGAGGAGGAGACCAGTGTATGCCCAGTGTTTCTGTTTATTCAGCAAATACTACTATTTGCTGCTACTATATGCAAAAGCATTATATTAGGCACTGAGAAGGGTACATAGGCAGTTCCATTGTAGGCTCCACCCTTGAAGAATGACACTATAGCCAGGCTATGAGATGCATACACAAATACCTAAATTAAATCCAGAGCAGAATATAGCAAATGCAGTGAGAGAGGGCCTGATAAAGCCCTCTGTGTGTGCCTGTAAAGCTATGTACCAATAAAGCTTTGTTTACAAGGAGAGAAGAGGCACAGGAATCCTAGAGGCTGGAGCCTCCAGGGCAGTCCATGAAGGATGAGTAGAATTTGGGCAAGCAGAGACACTGGAGGAAAAATGTTTCTAGGCAGAGAAAACCATGCAAACAGGAAGCCCAAGATGCATAAGTGGGGTACCTATATGGGAGCAAGGGGGTAAGTCAGACTGGCAGGAACGTAGAATGTGTGAAGGGGCCCCATGGAAGAAAAGGTAGGAAAAGCCTGCTAGGCCAAGTCATGAAAGGCCTTGAACACCACGTAAGGACTGTGCATCGAAGTGTGGATTGTGCTGAAGGTTTGTGAAGTTACCCAAGCAGTGCTAGACTCTGACACTCATCCTGGCAGCCATGCACAAAGTGGCTTCAAGGCAGTGTCTTGGCCTGTGTTCTTCTAGAAGCAGACCCTGAAATG
Source organism: Herpailurus yagouaroundi (assembly GCF_014898765.1). NCBI lineage: Eukaryota > Metazoa > Chordata > Mammalia > Carnivora > Felidae > Herpailurus > Herpailurus yagouaroundi. The sequence continues at coordinate 3,545,033 of NW_024412786.1, read as the reverse complement.
AGGTTTCCAGTGCAGGCCACTTTATGACAGATGACCACCGAGAATACCAGTGGGGGCGTGGGGTGATGGGATGGAAAAGGAAAGGCATTTGATAACGGGCCCACGCTGCCATGCCGGTCACCCCAGTGGGCCACTGGTGCTCAGTACTAATGGGGCACCATGGGAACATGGGAGACAGTGTAGAACATGCATCCACATAATCCCAGCCAAAGAACAAGGATGCTGAGTCTTTGTCCACCGGCTCCCTGTCTGTCACTGGTTGCGGGCTGCTTCCTTGGGCAGTAACTCCTGAGCACTTCCGGTCTGCCTTGCATGCAGGTCAGAAGACCATGCTTCCCTCACCTCCCCAGCAACGAAAGTCCTCAAGCAGAAAGGCTGGGAGTGGGGAGAGCAGGTGGGACTTGGGTGTACATAACTCAGGGAAACGGTGGCTTGCTGCGAAACAGGAGAAGATGGCAAATATACAAGACCATGTGTGGCATAACCCCAGAAGCCACTAGCATGAGGGAGCCCAGAGTAGGAAAGGTCTCCATGGCTTCTTAGTTGAAATGAGATTTGAGCCAGACCTTGAACAAGTAGGGTGCAACCCAGCAGTGGGGGGTGGAGGGGCTAGAAGAAGTCTGAAAACTTGAGAAGAGCATGTTACGGAGAGTATGCAAGAACCTGGAATTATTGCCTTCACTTCAGGTTCCTACTGCCCTTTAGGTCTCTGATCTGTTACCAACCCATAAAGTTCGGCAGTATCTAATTCTTTTTTTTTTTTTTTTTTTTTTTGTAATGTTTGTTTATTTTTGAGAGAGAAAGTACAAGCAGGGGAGAGGCAGAGAGAGAGGAGGACAGAGGATCCAGAGCAGGCTCCTCTCTGACAGCAGCAAGCCCGATGTGGGGCTCGAACTCACAAACCATAGGATGGTGACCTGAGCCAAAGTCAGAGGCTCAATGGACTGGTGACAGGCACCCAGCATTATCTAATTCTGACACTGACACCTTCTTTGTCCCACCACCCAGGAAGGGCGGGAGCTGACCCTTGAGAAGCCAGAGCTGAAGGCCCTGGTGTCTGAGAAGCTGGAGGACCTGCACCAGCGCTGGGACAGGCTGGAGAGCACCACCCAGGCCAAGGCCCGTAGCCTCTTCGATGCCAACCGAGCCGAGCTGTTTGCCCAGAGCTGCTCCGCCCTGGAGAGCTGGCTGGAGAGTCTGCAGGCCCAGCTGCACTCTGACGACTACGGCAAGGACCTCACCAGTGTCAACATTCTGCTCAAGAAGCAACAGGTGCTCTGCAGGCCTGTGATGGGGATGGGGAATCGCAGCAGAGAGGAGGAGGGAGTCTGTAGCTCCTGAGATTTGGGAGGTCGTTCTCAGGCCTCACAGACAACATCTGTACCAGTATTTCTCAAAGCAATGTCCATGGGCCACCGTCTCAGAATCTCTGGGAGCATGTCAGACTGAAGTCAGACTGAAGTCAGAAGACAGAAACCATTCTCTAACTTGAACAATGAAATTTTAGTAAAAAAGAAGTATCAATTAGTTAAAGGTGGTTAACTACCAAAAGGTAGAAATCGAAAGCAGGGATGAGAAAACATTTTTCTATAAAGGGTCAGACAGTAACATTTTGGCTGTTGTAGGTCATATGGTCTCTGTCATAAGTATTCAACTCTGTTCTGGTAGGATAAAAGCAGCCACAGGCAATATGTAAAATAATGGGTGTGGCTGTGCGCCAATAAAACTTTATTTACAAAAACAGGCAGGGAGCTGGATTTGCTGATCCCTGCTCTAAATAGCACAGAAATGGCAAATGTAGGGAGCAGCTACTACCTCTAGTGCTGGGGAGGGGTACCCAAGGAGGACTGAGATGCGTCCCCCCTGACCCCACGGCTGTTTCAGACCTCGTTGGAGAGGGCCGAGGCCCAGGGGTAGGTATTGTAGAACTTTGCTGGGGTATCCTGGGACCAGGCCAGTCTAATGCTGGCGGGCCAACACTGGCCAGCAGGAAGTTACCACTGGGATGCCAGCAAAATTTGCTGGAGGGTGGTGAGAGCCACTGGATTTCCTGCACACCATGGGCAGTTCTGCTATAGGAGCAAGAGCAAAAAAACACACAAGAACCATAAATTGCACCTTCCCCTCCTTGCATTGTGCTGTGCCTCTGGCGCCCTCTAATGACAAGACCCAGCATTGCACCAGCTGGCAAAGGAGAAAGGTCGACAGGGTTCAGTCCTAACATCTCAAAACAGGAAAAGATGTACCTGGAGCTGAGGTGATTTTGGGTCTGAGAGGCAGTAAACTGACAACTGGCCCCGTTATCACATCCCCCCCCCCCCCGCAGGCTCTTATGTATATTAGAGTTTGAGGTCCACTGAGCTAGGCCATGAGGAGATGCTCTCCCTGGGGTGAACCCCGGGGATAAGAAATCTTGATTGGCCACAGGAAGTGTGGAGTCTCCTCTGAGCTTGAAGGCAGATGTGTGGTGACAACACCTCCTTCCTCCCCGGGCTGCAGATGCTGGAACGGGAGATGGCAGTGCGAGAGAAGGAGGTGGAGGCCATCCAGGCCCAGGCGACAGCGCTGGCCCAGGAGGACCAGGGCGCAGGAGAGGTGGAGAGGACGTCGAGAGCTGTGGAGGAGAAGTTCCGGGCCCTGTGCCAGCCCATGAAGGAGCGCTGCCGGCGCCTGCACGCTTCCCGTGAGCAGCACCAGTTCCACCGGGACGTGGAGGATGAGATTGTGAGTCACTAGAGTCTGGGCTGAGGTAGAGTCGTCATCGTGGCAAATTGCTCCCTGCCATTCGCTTTCTAGTCTCCTTCCTGGATGCTGGGGAGATGCCAGCATCTCTTCCCTTTGGCATGGAAAACGGACTCTCGAGGGACTCTTGGGGATGCCCTCTGGGTCCCTGTGCCCCAGACTCAGAGATGACCATTCCCAGCAGGCACACACCAGGAGCCCTAGCAAACCTCTCCCCAAGTCTCCCCACTGTCCAACCCCAGCTCTCACTTTGCCCTCTGGACCTCCACTGACCCCCTCTTTCTCATCCAGTTGTGGGTGACAGAGCGGCTACCCATGGCTAGCTCCATGGAACATGGCAAGGACCTGCCCAGTGTCCAGCTTCTCATGAAGAAAAACCAGGTGAGGCCAAGGCTAAAAGCAAAAGAAAAGGTCTCAAGGGCCTCCCAGACTTGGAAGTTTGTTTTTTCTTAAAAAAAAAAAAAATTGGGGTTTCTTTGGCTCCCCCTCAATCTGTGTGTCATTCTAGACTTCAGTGCTTGGCCTCTCTTCACCAAAGGAGGGTGGGTTCTCTTTGTAGCAGATCAGGTGGACTGAAGGGGTGTTCCCATCCCATTCTTAGGTCAGAGGAGGGGGCAAGTGAGGAGGACTCAGGAAGAAAGAAAGCTGAAAGTAGGGGGCTGGCTGGGGAGCAGGCGGAAGGGGGAATGTGGTGAGGGAACCCCCTCTCAGAGTGCCCTCTTCTACTGCTGTGGACAGACCCTGCAGAAGGAGATACAGGGCCACGAGCCGCGGATCGCGGACCTGACGGAGCGGCAGCGTACTCTGGGAGCAGCAGCGGCAGGCCCAGAGCTGGCTGAGCTGCAGGAGATGTGGAAACGCCTGAGCCACGAGCTGGAGCTTCGAGGCAAGCGACTGGAGGAGGCCCTGCGGGCCCAGCAGTTCTACCGCGATGCCGCCGAGGCGGAGGCCTGGATGGGCGAGCAGGAGTTACACATGATGGGCCAGGAGAAAGCCAAGGTGAGAGGCCCAGCAGAGCTCAGGCTGTGTGGCTGCCACTCTCTTCCCCAGCCCCCTACTCCCTGATGCCCACTGTCGTTCCCAGGACGAGCTCAGCGCCCAGGCAGAGGTGAAGAAGCATCAGGTCCTGGAACAAGCCCTGGCTGACTATGCTCAGACCATCCATCAGCTGGCAGCCAGCAGCCAAGACATGATTGACCACAACCACCCAGAGAGGTGAACACAGCGGGGAACAAGGGGGAGCACGGCTCCTGGGGGAGACAAGAACGGGTTCCAGGGTGGTGCCGGGACCGTGGGGCCTTCTGTGCTACATGTGTACAGAACTATTTAGAAAGCTAGACAGGCAGAGACTTGGCAAGTAGTGGGGGGGGGGGGGGCGGGCAGAAGGGACGGGACTGTATAGAATAGGTAGGGTTCAGAGCCATGTGTCTTAAGTCCTGCCACCCCTGCCCCCACAGCACGCGAATATCCATCCGCCAAGCGCAGGTGGACAAGCTGTACGCCAGCCTGAAGGAGCTGGCGGGAGAGCGGCGGGAGCGCCTGCAGGAGCACCTGCGGCTGTGCCAGCTCCGCCGTGAGCTGGACGACCTGGAGCAGTGGATCCAGGAGCGCGAGGTGGTGGCAGCCTCCCACGAGCTGGGCCAGGACTACGAGCACGTGACTGTGAGTGCAGGGCGGCACCAGCCCACCAGCCACCCAGCTGCTCTGGGAGGTGTGGAGGACCCCCCCCCGGGGAGGCCAGCGCCTCCTTCTGGCAGAGCATCGAGGGGCAGGGGGTGCAAGAGCAGGCTGAGCAGGCACTGCCCTTGGGTACTTAATTTGAAGAACCGTGCAGAAAAGAGGTCATGGGACTGCACGCAGGTGTGGGCAAAAAGGAAATTTCCAATCGTTTTTTTCCAACAGAACTCAACAGCACAGGTGACTTCCTCTACACCGTTTGGGAATTTGGGCCCCCGTTAGTGCAGACACATGGACCATAGTTAGGATATTTTGCCTGACGGCCAAAGGTTCCAAGCACCCCTAATGCTTTTGCTGGAGGCTGGGGGCATCAGTCACATGTGGGGTAAATGGGAACCAGTTGTCCTGCTGAAGAAACCTGTTTTGGCCCTTGTGGCCCATGGAGAGAGTCACTTCTCAGTTTTGGGGCTAGAAGTCTCGCCCACTAGACAGGGACTGCATCTACCCGTGTTAAAGCGCTGTCCGCGTAACTGCTTCCTCCTCCAGATGCTCCGAGACAAATTCCGAGAGTTTTCCCGGGACACGAGTACCATCGGTCAGGAGCGTGTGGACAGCGCCAATGCACTGGCCAACGGGCTCATCGCTGGGGGCCATGCCGCCCGGGCCACTGTGGCCGAGTGGAAGGACAGCCTCAATGAGGCCTGGGCGGACCTGCTCGAGCTGCTGGACACGCGGGGTCAGGTGCTGGCAGCGGCGCACGAGCTGCAGCGCTTCCTGCACGGGGCGCGCCAAGCACTGGCGCGCGTGCAGCACAAGCAGCAGCAGCTTCCCGACGGGACCGGCCGGGACCTCAACGCAGCCGAGGCCCTGCAACGCCGCCACTGCGCCTTTGAGCATGACATCCAGGCCCTCAGCGCCCAGGTCTGACCCAAGCATGGTGATTTGGGGGAGCGGGACAGGGGGGAGGCGGTGCTCAGAGGAGACTTCATGGGAAATGGTGGGGGGTTGGCATCCTCTGGAGGGATGCTTAAGGACAAAGTTAGAGTGGTTCCAGGGAAACCTCTCTGGACAGGGTATATCTAGCCACAGCATCCACACCTTTAATGACCAGCCTTCTTGGGGGCCCATGACATTTTCAGATGGTCTCAATGGCTGGATTCTTCATAGCATACTAAAATCTGCCTGTTGGTCCCACCCAGGTCAGAGCTCCAGACCCACACCACAGAAGCATAGATTCTTTCTCCAACCGTTTAAACCCAGTCAACCAATACCCAAGTCCCTTCATGGCTGAAAATCTCATTCTAGCAATCGTTGAGGCCCCTCGTGTCCTGGGCAGGCCTCTGGAAGCTCAACTGGCCAGTGGTCTGTTTAAAAGATTGCCCCCGCCAGACTCCCCAGGCCCCATGTTGAGACCCAGCAGGGCAGGGTATGACAGGGCTTACTCTGGGCACCGGCCTTCATTTTTCCCAGCCGCTACCCTCTGCTCTGCCTCCTGCTTCTCTGGCTGGTAAAATGGATGGGAGATAGAGCACAGAGACCAGGACCGGAGAGAGCCCTGCTCGTTGGAGTCCCCCAGCTCTGCCTCACTCTGAGCGGGGGTTGGGGGGGGGGCCCACAGGTCCAGCAGGTGCAGGATGATGGCCATCGGCTCCAGAAGGCCTATGCTGGAGACAAGGCTGAGGAGATCGGCCGCCACATGCAGGCAGTGGCTGAGGCCTGGACCCAGCTTCAGGGAAGCTCTGCCGCCCGCCGCCAGCTGCTCCTGGACACCACGGACAAGTTCCGCTTCTTCAAGGCCGTCCGGGAGCTGATGCTGTGGATGGATGGGGTGAACCTGCAGATGGATGCCCAGGAGCGGCCCCGGTGAGGGCCACGGTGCCCTGCAGCCTCCGAGGGCTGTGGGCTGGGGGCTGGGACAGGGTTGTGGGCAGCGGTAATGTGGTCTCTGTACCCCCAGGGATGTGTCCTCCGCAGATCTGGTCATCAAGAACCACCAGGGCATCAAGGCAGAGATAGAGGCCAGGGCCGACCGCTTCTCCTCTTGCATCGACATGGGGCAGGGGCTGCTTGCCAGGAGCCACTACGCAGCTGAGGAGGTGGGTGAGGTGTGGGTGCAGCCAGGTCATCCTCACAGGGGGAGGCCTCGGTGCTGATCTCTCCTCTGAGTCTTCCTCCTCCCTCTCGTTCTTCCTTCGCAGAACCACCCCCTTCCCTTTGGTGCTGTTCACGATTTCCCCATTCCAACTTGCCCCCAGAACCGTCTGCCTCCTGAAATCAGAAATCTCTAGTTCCCTGTGTGAGTCCTCCAGAGACCCTAGAAAGGTCCTACTGGGTGCTAACTCACATCTCTGCCCCCTAGATCTCGGAGAAGCTGTCTCAGCTGCAGGCACGGCGCCAGGAGACAGCAGACAAGTGGCAGGAGAAAATGGACTGGCTCCAGCTTGGTGAGCTGCCGTGGGCACCAGGGAACTGGCTGAGGGCACCAGGCCCTGGGAGAAGGGGCTGGGGATCTTGCACCCTGTAGTTTCCAGAGTATGTAAGACCAAGAGGCCTGGGCATGGAATTCAAGGTGCCTGCCCTTGGCACTGCCTGGCTCTGCCCTGCGCTCCTGCCCTGGGGCAGTAGCTCCCTCTGTGTCCCTGTTCTTGAAGCGCTGTGGCAACAGTGCCCTGCTGGTGCTCTGACCTGCTATCTCCTCCTGACCCCCCAACCCCCCAGTTTTGGAGGTGCTCGTATTTGGGAGAGATGCGGGTATGGCGGAGGCCTGGCTGTGCAGCCAAGAGCCGTTGGTGAGAAGCGCTGAGCTGGGCTGCACAGTCGATGAAGTCGAGAGCCTCATCAAGCGTCATGAGGCCTTCCAGAAGTCCGCAGTGGCCTGGGAGGAACGTTTCAGTGCACTGGAGAAACTCACCGCGGTGAGGATTGCCCTCCCCTCCCACTGCCCCAGACCTGCGCTCTGTCCTGCTTGATGAAGACGTGTCTTCCCTTCCCACTGTACCAGCGTGTCCTGGATGTGAGCCGTGGGTGCCTGTTGTACCATGGCTCCAGGAGCCCTCAGCTCCCCGTTGCTTCTAATCCCCACCTTCTTTTGAAATTCTACTTTCTATCCTTTCTGTTCCATCAGGCGAGCTGAGGCATCTCAGCTTTCCCCAGTGCCCTCCCTGGTCCTTTTGAGTGCGACCTTCTATGCTCTGACCCCAGAATGTTTTGACAGCTGGAGGAGCAGGAGAAGGAACGGAAAAGAAAGAGGGAGGAGGAGGAACGGAGGAAACAGCCCCCTGCCCCAGAGCCCAAAGCCGGTCTGTCTGAAGGGGACCTGGTGGACAGCCAAACAGCTCCCGATGCCACCCGGGATGGGTGAGAGCTGGGACCCTTGGGGACAGAGAACGTGGCTGAGTCTGAGCAACCCAAGGACTTAACACTCTGTCTCACCTTCTGCTGTTCCAGAACCCGCCCCCGGCCGCCAGCATCTGCACAGCAGGCCAGCGTCAACGGAGTCTGCACAGATACAGAGTCCCCTCAGGTGACCCCCACTGCCCTGTGCCCCCCCATCAGGATCTTAGCTCCCCATCTTGCATGTCCTCTTACAGCTTTTTGTCCTCATAGCCCCTGTTGGAACAACAGAGACTGGAGCAAGGCAGCTTCCCAGAAGGACCTGTGAGTTTCACCCAGAGGTGTGGGTGTTAATAACAGGAGATGAAGGGAAGAAGAGGGGTGTGAGCCAGGCGGTGGGGATCCTGGGGATGGGATAAGACAGGAGCCCAGAGGAAACAGGCGGCGGGAAGACCAGCTCTTGGACTTCAAGCTTCATGACATTTGGGCTAGATATTTCCCATCTGGTCCTTTGACACTGACACTGTTGTCCATTTTGCCCACAGGGGTCTGGCACAGGGGACGAGGCCAACGGGCCACGGGGGGAGAAGCAGACCCGGACGCGAGGCCCAGCCCCTCCCGTAATGCCCCAGAGCAGGTCATCGGAGCCAGCCCGGGTTGCCACCTTGCCCCCTCGAGGCCCAGAGCTCTCTGCCCAGGAGCAGATGGAAGGGATGCTATGCCGCAAACAGGAGATGGAGGCCTTTGGCAAGAAGGCTGCCAACAGGTACTGGCCCTGGCCGCACAGCATCGGCGGCCTCTTGGCTCCTGCCTTCTAAAGAGGCTTCCCTGGGCTCAGTCGGTTGAGCGTCCGACTTTGGCCTAGGTCGTGATCTCGTGGTTTGTGGGTTCGAGCCCCACGTCGGGCTCTGTGCCGACAGCTCAGAGGCTGGAGCCTGATTCAGATTCTGTGTCTCCCTCTCTCTCTGCCCCTGCCCCACTCACGCTCTGTCTCTCTCTCAAAAATAAACATGAAAAATAAAATAAAATAAATAAAAAGAGGCTTTCCTGGAACCTCTTCCAAATAGACAGGGAAGAGGTATGGTATAGGAGGAGGGTCCTCTGGGAGAGGAAGAGGACCCAAGAGAAGAGCAGGGGCCTCAGGTAATGGTCAGGAGTGTGTAAAGATAAGGGGCCCAAAGACAGGAGTGGCACTGGAAGCCCTCGGACACCCAAGCTAGGGTTCTAGGCCCCATAGAGACCAGTCACCTGTCTCACCTCATCACCTACACCACATCCCTCCCAGGTCATGGCAAAACGTGTACTGCGTCCTGCGGCGTGGGAGCCTTGGCTTTTATAAGGACGCAAAGGCAGCCAGCACAGGAGTGCCATACCACGGAGAAGTGCCTGTCAGCCTGGCCAGGGCCCAGGGCAGCGTCGCCTTTGATTATCGAAAGCGCAAACACGTCTTCAAGTTGGGGTAGGAATGCAAAGTGCCCTCGGGATGGGAGGGGAGTTGGGGGCGATACGAAGTATAGGGGAGCCACAAGCTAGTAGAGGGAATCGAGTCACAGGGCTGGGTGTTTGGAGACAGAGATGTAGGTGAGGGAACGGGAGGGGGTCTGGTTGCACTCAGGGCGCAGGAGCACCAAGATGCGGGCTTGCCTGCTGATGTCAAGCAAAAAATTATTGTGCATGGGAAATCTGAAGGCGGCCTGCCTCCGGGGACCTCCAGGGGCCTGCCTCTGCCTGCCAGCAAGCAGCCAATGCAGGAGGCACAGCCTGGGATGCAGGTGAGCTCACCGTGGTCCTCAGCAGCCAAGCAGGAAGGGCCTACTTTTGCACAGCGCTGGGAAAGTGCAGGATGTGCAGAACGTGCCCTCCAGCCTGCTCTCAGGGTGATCACTGGGACTCCACGAGCGCTGGTGTAGCCGGTCCAGATTCTCAGCTCTGCTCTGAGGCCTCTCTTTCTCCCAACAGCTTGCAGGATGGAAAAGAATATTTATTCCAGGCCAAGGATGAGGTGAGCTTGCCCCTTCTCCCCCCGTGTCTCTATCTCTGGGCCATTCTCAGAACCTTCCAGTTGTAGATTCCCCTTTCTTCCCTCTCCTCTCTTTTTCCTTAAGTGTCTCCCTCTTCGTGAGCAGATAGCTCACAGTGTGCCACCTGGATGTTTGTGAAGGCCACCCAAAAACCTGTTCCCCGTCTTAAAGGGGTCATTTTCTCCAGTGAGACAAAATAGTCCAAACACTTTCCTGCCTGCTCCTCCTCAGCTTCCCAGCGTCTGCAGGCCACAGCTTCAGCCCGGCTGCCTTGACGCTGACCACCTGTCTTCCCGTGCCCTCCGCAGGCAGAGATGAGCTCATGGCTGCGGGTGGTAAATGCAGCCATTGCGACTGCGTCCTCTGCCTCTGGAGAGCCTGAAGAGCCAGCGGTGCCCAGTGCCGCCCGGGGCATGACTCGGGCCATGACCATGCCCCCGGTATCACCGGTCGGGGCTGAGGGGCCTGTCGTGCTTCGAAGCAAGGATGGCCGAGAACGAGAGAGAGAAAAACGCTTCAGCTTCTTCAAGAAGAGCAAGTAGTTGGGGGCGAGACTCCCAGGCCAGCTTCTTCCCTGTATTCAGGAAACTGCCAGGGACTGTCAACAGGGACCACCCTCTTGTCAGGACAACTGCCTGCTGCTAGGGTCTGTTGCCAAGGTCAACCCATCACCAGGAACTGTTGGGGGGTGGGGGGGGACAAGTCAGTGTTCCCAAGGGCGATGCTCCTCTTCTGCTATTTAATTCCAGACTGGTGGTGGGACCCAGGCAACCCCCAATTCCACTCCCGCCTCCTGACTTCTTCCCTCTCCCCCAGCCCTATGCCTCTACCCTGACTCCGGTGCGGACAGCCCTGCACCCTCAACATAGGCCACGTGGGGAATGGCTGCCCCTGCCTCAGGTCATTCTCCCACCACGGCTAGGGCATGCCCCTCGGTTCCTTGCCCCTGGGGACCAGCCAGGAACCTCTCAGAGCTGAAGCAGGACCTGGGGGCAAGATTGCCAGATGGCCGAGTCAGAGGTGCCGAAACTCCCCCTTCCCATCCTAATTCGTCCTCTGACTCGAGTGGCTGCCCATCTGCAGCGACGCTCAATGGCTTCCAGGTGTGAGTTGTTCAAGGGCAACCACAGCCTTGAGTCTGGCCAAGGAGGTGATTAAACAGCTCAGCTTGTCTTACTGCTTCTGGGTGTCTTTGCTTTCCCGACCACAAGCCCCCCTGCCTATGCCCACGTTCTTGCCTTTGGCTCTGGTCTCCCGTATGTCAGGTTTCCGCAATGCCCCCAGCCTCCAAACCATCAAAGAACCACATTATCTTGAGAGCTTCCCTACTTTGGTCTCATTTCCCCGTGATAATGACCTCCAGTTTGCTGGGTTGATTAATGGCAAGCCTCAGTTTTAGACCAAAGAAGTTCACCATGGGTCAGGATGTTAACAAGCACTGTTAATGTTAAAGGCAGTGAAAAACTAATTCCCCGGTGCACAACTTTCTTTACTCATGGCTCTCTCAACTATTTTCAAAAATGAAAGACTGAATTGCCACAAGCAAGTCTCAGCCACTGCTCAGCCCAGCAGTGGAGAGTGGAGCACAGAGGGGGTGGTTATGGACCCCGTCTTCCCTCCCGAATGGAGAGGATCAAGGGAGTTCAGACAGGGGTCAGATAAGTGGCAAATTCCACTGACGGATAGGATGACATCACCCTGGGAAGCCACGAGGTACATGCAAAGTGTGTAAATACACACACATACAACAGAATATATTCTAGATCTGGTGAAGTATTAAAAAAAAAAAAAAACAAGAAACCCCACCAGGTAGCTTTCTCCTTTGTCTTTGGCTTGGCAATTGGAAGTTTCAGGCAATAGTATTGCCTTGGTGACCTCCTACAGGAAAAGCTTTGTTCTTTCGTTTTTTCCCCATAAATACACAACCATTTCTTTTGGGGGCTCAGAGAAGATCTTTCCAGAGAAGCAGCCCTATCTTTAATTTTTAAAAATTTTAACTTCCAGTATAGTCAACATACAGTGTTATGTTAGTTTCAGGTATACACTCTAGTGATTCAACAATTCCCTACATCACCCAGTGCTCATCACAACAAATGCATTCCTTAATCCTCATCACCTGTTTCACCCATTCCCCCCTCCCCCGCCCCCTCCTGTAAGCAGCTCTATATTTAGCATAATTGGCCAAGGGCCCTGGCTCAGTAGACCCCTGACCATCATCAGCCACGACAGAGAGTCAGGTGTGTGCAGGCCCAGGACTAGCACAACACAGCCCAGAATGGTCTCCAGACATGAGATCTGGTAGACCATATAGCTCACAGAATAATTCTCCCTTTCTTGTAAGAAAAGCAGATTCAGAACTATCCTACAGTAAACATGTTGGATAAATGTAACTGAACAATCTGTCGTGGGACTATACATCAGTACAACCTTCTCTTGTTCTTCGGGTACAACTGTAAAATCTCCACTGTATGAAGGAAGGAAAAGTCATACACTGTCGAGCCCTCAGGGAATCAGGGTATTTACACTCCAACATGGCAAGCCTGGGAGTTAAAAGGGAGAGCAATAATGGGAAATTTTAGAAGGAAATGTATATAGGAGTGAGAAATTAATGAAGAAATGATCGTTTTAACATGTGAAATGTGAATGTCAGTAGGGCAGCTAAGGACAGCAGTCTTGCAGGATGCAGTCAGTCACTGTGAAAGGAGAAGTAATGGAGATGTGGTTTGAGCATCATCTAGGGGGCAGCTGAAGCTGCCTGAGGACATGAATCCTTAAGAACAGGACACAGAAGAGGATTAGCATAAGGTCAGGGAGTAAGTCTTAAGAGATCCCTTTGGATATGAGTGCAAGAAAAGAAAAGCTCCAGAAAGAGAATGCAATGGAGAGTGGGGGATACAAGACAGGTTAAAGCACAAAAGTGCAGTAAGTGCAGGCACCACAAGTCATGGGGAAATATGGGCAGATAAAAATGGATTGAGAAAAATGTATTTGTCATCTTACTGAACATCACCTCTAAGGATGAACTCTAGATCTGGGCTGTCCAAGACAGTAGCCACGAGCCACATGTAGCTACCCAGCACTTGAAATGTGGCTAGTCCAAATTGAGATGTGCTGTAAGTACAATGCTCACCAGTTTCAAAAACGGAAGAGGAAAAAAAAATATTTCATTAATACTTTTTATATTGATTATATGTTGAAATATTTTAGCTTTATTGGGTTTCAAAAGTATTAAACTGAACTTCAGTGGTTTCATTTTACTTTTTAAATGTCTTTACTAGAAAATAACATGTTTTTAAGTTTTTGTTTTTAAGTAATCTCTCCACCCAACGTGGGGCTCACACAACCCTGAGATCAAGGGCCTCATGCTGCACTGACTGGCCAGCCAGGCACCCCTGGATGGCACTGTTTTAAATTGACTACAGACCTAATGTAAAAAGGACAAACATTACTGTTAATAGAGAAAAATGTAGGGGAATATATTTGTGACTCCAGGGGGAAGAAAAGGACATCTTATACAAAAGTTCAAATGCACAAACTTTAAGACAAAAATTAGATTCCATAAAAAATTAAGAATTTCTGTTCAATGAAGGACATCATGGACAACGTTGATAATTTAGTGGAACGACAGAAAATATTTGAAACCAATAAGAGATTTATATCTAGAATACACAAGAAAATCCTGCAAATCAACAACAAAGAGGAGATTACTACCACTAAGAAAGATGAGCAAAAGATATGAACAGGAAATTTACAGAAGAACAAACCCCAAAAAACTTTACACCTATTATACTGGTAAAAAATTGAAAACTGGATAATGTCCAACATTGGCAGAGTTGTTGATATAGAGGGCCCCTCACGTGCTGCCGGTGGGAGGTTAGACTGGTATAATTTTTCCGGAGAACAACTTGGTACTACTTAGATAAGTTAGTTCCAAGAATACCCTATGACCCAGCAAACTAGCAATTCCACCCCGGGTTTATATCCCTCCAAATTCTCACAGGGATCCATTAGGGCACACATAATGGTGTTAACTGTAACCTTGTTTATAATGGTGTGGGGTTGGAGGCAACCTAAATGTCCTACATGTAGAGATGGATAGGTAAAATATGATTGCACACTAGGGAATATTACACAGTGGTTAGATATCACACAGCAACACCCAGGGGGTGGGGGGAGGAGCGGTTAGCGGAAAAATTAAAACAGTGAGCCATGCAACACAAGTTGCATAAAACATTTACACAATTTACCCAAATGTGCAATGGGTGGACCTTGTTTATATCCACATTAGAAGAAACCAACTGCAAAAAGACGTATTTGCAACAATCTAGAAGAAATTTTAATATAAAGATGAGATAATATTAGCATAGTGCTGATGTTTTAATTAGAGGTAGATAGTGAAGGCCTTATAGGTGAAATGACATTACATCTCGGGTTGCTTTTTAAACACTCCAGCTCCCCCCCCCCACACACACACACATGCACACACAAGTATAGAGGATAGATAAGATAAGCAGAATGTTGGTAATTGTCAAAGCTGGGTAAAGGGTCCATAGGAGTTTGTCATAATATCCTGTCTCTATGCCTTTTTGAAAATTTCCACAACAAAACATCTCTTAACATGGAAAAAGCATATGCGCACTAAAAAGACATGTCTCGCAAAAACACAAAATAATACACATTAAACTCATTAGAATCGTTGCCTGTGAGGGAAGGGGAACTGAGATAAAACAGAATAAATAAGAGTAGGGAAATAGATGGGGGGGGGGGAGATGGAACAATATAAAAACGCAGGGAAGAAAAGGATGGTGAATGAAATGAAATCTTTAGAAGGGTGAAACGTGTTAAAAAGACATTAGTTTTGGTGACCTCAGAAAATTTGGGGAAATTGGAAAGGTGGACAGAACCCAAAACACAGCACTCAAAGGTGGGCAATAGCAGGTTCAAACTCTATATTTGAAAATAAATCTGGCCTGGAACACAGAGAAAGAAGCCAAGATAGAAAACATTAATAGTGAAGATGAGTGAAAGCGATTTCACAAATGGATGAGGAGGTCCCTATACACGTTTTAAAAGTCTGAGTGTTGGGGCACCTAGGGGGCTCAGTTGGTTGAATTTCTGATTCTTGGTTTTGTCTCAGGTCATGATCTCACGTTTGTGGGTTCAGGCTCTGCACTGACAGTGCGAAGTCTGCTTGGGATTCTCTCCCCCCTCTGCCCCTCCCTCGAGCATGTGCTTTCTCTCTAAATAAACAAGCATTAAAAAAAAAAAAAAAAAAAAAAAAAAAAAAGAGTGTAGAGAGAAACTGGAAATTACCAAGAGGAGGAGGGAAGGAGAGAAGTAGATAGCAGTAGGAGAAATCATGAGTTGCATTAAATTTGTAAGGACAGTGCCTCTTCTGAAATGGTGTGGGAAACAAAAAAAGAATTCCGTGAAAGAAACTTATCAAAGTAGCTGGGGAGGAGGAGAGCACCCTGGGGAATTTGCGCCTGATGGTATCAGAGAAGCTTCTTTGGAGCCACCACAATGAACAATGGTGATTGACAACCTCACTGGCATGCTCCACTCAGAGATAAACTGGGTCCATCAATCTCTATAAACGTCTATTCTTTGTTCAAGGATGACAGTGAGTAATCCACTTAAATAGCTTCTCTTTTGCCACCAGGAGGTGCCCTTGGACTACAGCTGAATTTTGAATGCTAGAAAGTGCTGAGGAGTCACAGTTGCCTAGACCTCCAGCAGCTTGGTGTGGACTTGGAGACCCTTTCTCACCCCTTCCCTCAGTCCAAACAAGGAATTTCTCTGGGCCTCTGCACCAAGTATTCTTTTGGTGTGTTCACCACGGACCAGGGACCGTGAAGGACACACATCAGAGTTAATACCCTACCTAAAGAAAACCAGCCGACATATGTATATGAGCAAACAAAACGTTACTGATAAACGTAGCCTGGGTAACAATGCCTCATAGAGCTATCCCAGCTCTGCCATCTTTCGTTCTCTTTCCTCACCAGTGGATAACATGTTTGCAGTGAAAAAAAACTAAGTTATATTGTTATATTTAAAGCTCTACAAAAATTGACTACGTTTGCTTAAAACGCTTAAAATGCTTCCTTGTTTCTAAAATGTTATCCCAAGCTACCAAAGAGGTTGGCCAGCCCGGTAAGAAACCCCTGTTTAGAGGACCCAGTGAGATAACCCTTTGTCATCAGCTACCCGCCCCCACCCCCCAATAGCACGACCCATTGTGATGATTAGCGACATCCGAGGCTTCCGATTACACCAAGGCAATGGTTGCGTCCGGAGCCCTTCTGACGCTTGAGCTCCGACCCTCCCCTCAACCCCGCTTCCAAGGTACTGATTGGCTAGCCGGGGCTGGGGGCGGACTGACTTCCGCTCCGCAGCGACGTCACCAGTTGGCCCCGCCCTCGTGTCACGGCGGCTGGGAGCCTAGCCTGAGGCAGCCATTTGTATGCGGCTGCGGGATTGGCCGCCCGGCTCCCGCGAGGGGGAGGGGAAGGAGGCAGAGCGCACTCGCGCGTGCGTGAGCTGGCGCGCGAGAAAGGGCCCGGTCGCGCCGAGGCTCGAGCGGCCGTCGCCATTTTGTAGGGTTCTCTCTGACGCTGGAGCCGCCGCCACCGCCGCCGCCACCCGGAGGTGCGAGTGGGTCTTGTGGGTTTGTGGGGAGCCCGGGGGTAGGCCGGGCTGGGCCTCTGGCGAACGGGGCTTGAACAAGGTTTGGGTTTCTCTGGCTGCGGGAGGTCCGGGGAAGACAACGGGAGGAGGCGGGGCCGGGTCTCCGGAGGGGGCGGGGCAGGGGTCGGGTTGAGTCTAGTCTTTGTTGGGGCGAAAGAACTGGAGGTTGGGTCGCTGGGGGAGTACGAGATTGGGGCCAAGGAAGCCTCTTTATTCTTAGAGTGTCTTTGAAGGTATTACCGCCCGAAGGAGACGTGCACAGATTTCCCTCCAAAACCTCGCTACCGGGGTCACTCAAGATAACATGCCTCTTGTCCCTTTCTTGAGCTCTTTCCTGCCCTCCCCAAACAGTATTTTAAGACCTAAAACAGCCAACCCTGTTATTTAAATGCTCCTCGTTTCACGGAGATGATAGACTATGCCATGCATGCTGACCCCCGACCTCCTGTTTGTGTGTCACATCTCACACTACCCCTAAGTATAAACCTTTCCCCTCTACTGAAAAAATAATGAACGTTTATATGAATCTTGAAGGTGCCAAGAACTTCTTTGGAGGGCTAAATCAAATGCAATGCACTAGAATTCCCCACTCCACCCCTAACTTTTGGCAATCTTGTTTCTTCCCTCCCAGGCTCTTGTCAGGATGGTGAAGCTGTTCATCGGAAATCTGCCCCGGGAGGCCACAGAGCAGGAGATCCGCTCACTCTTCGAGCAGTATGGGAAGGTGCTGGAATGTGACATCATTAAGAACTACGGCTTTGTGCACATAGAGGACAAGACGGCGGCCGAGGATGCCATACGCAACCTGCACCACTACAAGCTGCATGGGGTGAACATCAATGTGGAAGCCAGCAAGAATAAGAGCAAAGCCTCCACCAAGTTGCATGTGGGCAACATCAGTCCTACTTGTACCAACCAAGAGCTTCGCGCCAAGTTTGAGGAGTATGGTCCAGTCATCGAATGTGACATCGTGAAAGATTATGCCTTCGTGCACATGGAGCGGGCAGAGGATGCAGTGGAGGCCATCAGGGGCCTTGACAACACAGAGTTTCAAGGTGAACTGCTCTGGGATCTGGGTGGCAGAACTGAGCAGTGGGGTCTAGGTCAAGACAGAGATAAGAATGCAGGACCACGTGGCTGGCAGGGTGGTGTCTTCAATTCTGTTTTGGCGGATATAATAGATTGCATGTTTACCACTCTTAAGTACGGTTTACTCTTGGGAGAAGCAAACACTTCCCCTTTTCAGATGTATTTGCCAAGATGTTCCTCCGCAGCTGTATAGAATCACAGACTGTGGGTTACTTTATCCCACAGTCTTCATTTATCTGAGTTCTGCTGGAAGTTTACTCTGCCTGGGCAAATGAGCACCTCATGTGAGAAGGGAAGATAAAAGTCTGTGGATTACCTGCTGCTTTTGTTATATTCAGGGAGCCTTATCTTTGAGAATTTAAATGCCTAGGATTTTGTACTCTTTACTGCCTTGGGTGATAGGTTGTTGTAGGAAAGAGGAACAGAGACATCTAGAGAGATCCCTATGTTAAAAATCTAGATGGTAAATCTAGATTTGGGGGAGTATCTTTTGAGTGCTCAAATATATTCGGTCTGTGAACTATACAAGCAGGGTCAAAAACCATGCCATTGGACTATTCTCTTTGGCCTACTATTATTTAATGGAAAAATAGAGGAAATTTTTAAAAATACTAGGTTGAATGAGGTGATGGTCTTGCTTCTGAGAGGTTCCAGTAAGGGTGTTGTAGAGTGTATTGTGTAATTTTTTTTTTTCAATGTTTATTTATTTTTGGGACAGAGAGAGACAGAGCATGAACGGGGGAGGGGCAGAGAGAGAGGGAGACAGAATCGGAAGCAGGCTCCAGGCTCTGAGCCATCAGCCCAGAGCCTGACGCGGGGCTCAAACTCACGGACCGCGAGATCGTGACCTGGCTGAAGTCGGACGCTTAACCGACTGCGCCACCCAGGCACCCCTGTAATTTTTTTTTTTAAGTCTATTTATTTATTGTGAGAGAGAGTGAGCAAGTGTGGGTGGGGGAGGGGCAGAGAGAGGATCCCAAGCCGGCTCTGCAGGGTCAGCCAGATGTGGGGCTTGAACCCCCGAACCATGAGATCATGACCTGAACCGAAATCAAGAGTTGGGCACTTAACCAACTGAGCCACTCAGGCGCCCCTAATTTTACCAGTTGTAAAGGTACCTCTGTTCTTACTAATACCTTGAGGTTGTCTGAAGATTCTGCAGCTGTGCTAATGTAGCCACTAGGCACATGTGGCTATTAAATAAATTTAAAAATTCATTTTCTCAGTTGTACTGCACACATTTGAAGCACTCAGAAGTCACATGAGGCTGGCTAGTGGTGACTGAATTAGTGTAAATACAGAACATTTCTGTCATCATCGAAAGTTTTGTGGGAGAGTGCTGTTCCACAAGAAGTTTTCTGTTGACAGTATCATCTTGGGCCACACATTTACAGCCACTTTCCAGGTTCATAAATTAACACCATTTTTTCTGAGTGCCGCTAAAAGATTTGTTGAGAAGTATTTAAGTGTCCTCTGCTAAACCTAGAAAACAGTGAGAAAAGAAATGGGAGAAAAGGAAAAGTTGACCAGAAAAGGGTAAGAAAGTTTGCAGATAGTGTAGTTTGCAAATAGTGTGCATCACATCGCTCTGGCCTCAGCCAGTGGTGCCCTGGCCTTTAGGTCATCTCTGTGGTATAGGGTGAAAGTCACAGATAACTTGCTACCGTTAACTAGTTGTGTGACTTTGGCCAAGTGTTTTAACCTCTCTGTGCTTCGTTTTCCCCACTTAACAAAATAGAATTAATGATCCCTGCAGTACCTCCCTCACAGGATGGTAGTGAGGCTAGGATGAGGTAATAGATGTGAAAATGTTTTCACAGTAAAGCACTATAGGATGAAAGGTGAGTGTTGTCTGCTACAATGAGTGTGTTTCCATTATGGTTAGAAACTGATTTATAATTTGATAGTTATGCTTTACTCATTTACCTATTTTATTTGTTTTTCTTTTATTATTTTGGAAAGCTGTTGCCCTTTAGACAGCTTTAAAAATATTCTTAATTATTTTCACTTGAGACAAGAACATGACTGGACAGTGTTTGGAAAGAATGGCGGGGGGGGGTTCTCTCTTGACAGGTAGCAACATGTAAAGAATGCAGTTAAAGCCGGGTACAAATTCTGCAAGATATCCTAGTAGTGTAATACTCCATGTCCTTACCTTTTTAATATATGATTGAGTAAAAAGATAAGGGCAAAATATGCGTACAGAAGTCAGTTAATTGGGGGGCGCTGGCTTGGGAAGAGCGTGTGTTTTAATAAACCAGGTTTAATTACTCTAGGAAGTGGGTGTTTGAGTAATGGTGATTCATGAATTGTTTAAAACGTCATTATTGGAAAAGAAAAATCCTTTATTTGGTTTTCATGTTCTTAGCCTGGCTTCTCTGGAGAAAGGACTCCACTCCGAGTTATATATATAGACATTTTTATAACCAGCTCTTTTTTTTTTTTTTTTCCAGATGACAAGAGAAAGTTTAGCATTGGATAATATGTTAAGGGTTTTAAAGAAAATATAATCTACATACCAATTTGTCACATTTTTTGATGAAGCCTTTTTTTTAGTCAACTGCTAATGAAGGTGGCCTCTTAAAAGAGGGCCATTTTGAACATCTTTTGAACCTTTATATGTTAATAGCTGCCATTTAGGCTTCTGCGTTCGGGACTTAAGAAAGGAAACAGCGGAACCTCAGTTACCTGGGTCTTTCGGGACCTGTTTCCTCTCCACGTGTAGCAGTGAACGGGAATTGGGAATGATGAAGCAGCTGAATTGGGAATGATGCATGAGTTCAGGTGTCTTGTTCCCCTCCTCCCCCAACACGTAAACAAGCACTAAGCTGGAGTACCGTTGTGGGTCAGCTACACACCCAGCCTTCTCTGGGTCCAGGCACGGGATAGGAGCTCAGTGTTTAGGACCCCAAGTGGCCCATCTCTCAGGATTTTAATAATCTTTCTGTTCCAGTTTTCAGAAGAAAACACCTCTATTAGGTTGGTTTTCTGGGAAACGTTGGCAGCATATTTCAGTGACTTTTGGAGGTCTCAGAAAATCTTTTAAGTTTTTGGCTTCTCCAAGTGTAGTAGTGGTAGAATTTAATCTTTCGACATTCTTTGCCTTGGTTCCTTAAAGTAATAGAGAAGCACAGTATTTTTCAACTATAAGAACTTTAGGGGACTTAAAACCCTAGTTTTACAACCTTTGGAACATTGTGGAAAAAAAACCTATCACTTCTATTCAGATCTTTCAATGCTGGTTAGAAAAATATTTTACCTGAATCCTTTTCACAGCTACTACAGAGGTAGATTTTGCCATAGATGTTTATAAATTTATGAGTTCTACTCAATAAAACAGGAATGAAGACTGGGTGTAGTAATAGAAACATCAAGCAAAAATTACTGAGTTTTGTTTCTCAAGAAAAAAATCCTTTTAATGTGCTTTTCGGTCTCTCAATTGGCTACTTTGTAGATTGGCATGGTTACTCCAACTTCAGAATTGGAGCAGTTTGTGTCTGTCACACAGGTTCATGTCACCATGCATGATTGAAAACCAAGTACCTTGTGTCTTCCAGCCTAAGTCATAGGGAACTACGTTTGGGATATAAATTGGAGCAAAAAAGAATCCGTATTTCTGTTCTAAACATAGTTAGCCCAGGGTCCTTAATAACGTCTCAGAATTAGAACGGGAGTATTTAAATCTCTGAAAGCAATGGGTGGCTAAATGCTGCTTTCGGAGGATGACTGCCATTTGGCATCTGTTGACTCTCAGTGGTGATGGTGGATGCTGCGTCTCTGCCGGCAGCTAGAAGAAAAACCTGAGCACTTTTGTTTCTGCTAAAGAAAAGGTTTTAACTTGGAGGCAGCAAGTACTAGAAACTGGGGTGGTATGAATCTTAGACCCTGGGCGGAACTGAGTTTGACTAAAGTGATGTTACTGCCCTAACCCGCTCCCCTCTCAGGGTCAGTGCATGGCGTGGTTCTGGCTGCTGTTCTGGCTGCCGTCCTGAATCGGGCTGTTTCCAACAGGATGGTGGAGCACGAGGCCTCCTATCCGCATAGCTGCATCCAGAACGAGGTCTGTTAAAGAGAGAGCAACTTGCTGATCGTGGAGGGGGGATTTGTTCCGAGCAGCCTTTAAGAGTGACGCGAAGCCCCTGTTCTCTGCCTCCAGTGGCTGCCTTTTGGCCACGATTTGAGAAGTAACTGACTTTATCTCCAAAGTCTTAGGCAGTTTGGCACTAAATACTGCCAAAAATAATCCTTTCCTCAAACTGCTTTTAAAGACCTTGGATGCTTTCGTCAGTAAGGGTCCCTGGGCATGGTGGTACATAGCCCTGGGCAAAGATTGTTTCTTCTCTTAGCTGTTCCTGGTGCTGGTCATTTCCTGGAGGAATGGATGTTGCTTGTTTGTATGGGTGTCCAGAGAGACCTGTAGGTAAATGCTGCATTTTTCTAAGTAGATAATCCCCTGTGAAGATTGTAAGCTACACTGCAGGATGAAATGCTGGTCATTCCATTACATGGGAACACATTGTCCTGAAGAAACCAGAACTGTTTCAGTATCTTTCTAATTTTTGCTGTTGAGAGACCTTGGTCAAGTTTTCTTTTTCACGGTAGGCATGGATTCACCCTTGCTGAAAAATGTGGGGTGGGGTTGAAATCTGGAGGGTCTTATAACTCCTAGAGGTACTGGAGGTGAAGCAGATGATGAGCCAGGTATGATTTGTGTACCCAACATAGCCTTCTGGTGACATCTGCAAAAATGGCTGGACGAAACAAGATGGACAGAAGATCGCTGTGGTTTTTAAGCTGCAGTTAAATGCTCAGGCCTTGTATTGCCCTGAGTAAATCAGTGAGAGGTTGGTAAGATGCTTTTCAAATCTGGCATAACTGAGGTGGTGTTGGCTATCTGATTTGGAAGAAATGGCAGGTCTTGAATCGTTAACAGTTATAATCAATCTTAGCAGTGAAAAGTGCTGAACTGAAAAGTTTCTCAGTTTCTGTGTTGGGGGGAGAGGGGGAAGGAAGGGAAAGTTGTGGACACAGAAGTAGGAGGGAATCTGGTCAACCTGGTGTAAGTAGAAAGTATTGACTGATCTCAGAGAACTCAAAGGTCCTAGCTGTCATCTATATTGAAAAGTAACTTCATCTTTTGGAGGGAATTGCTGAAATAGGGTTGCAGGAGTGTGTGTATGTATGTGTGTCTTAGACCAACTAGTTTACTTTCGTTTTGGGGAGGATTAAAGAATGTCATTGAGTTATAATAAGTCTTCTTACATCTATTTTCTCAAGGCAAAAGAATGCACGTGCAGTTGTCCACCAGCCGGCTTCGGACTGCCCCTGGGATGGGAGACCAGAGTGGCTGCTATCGGTGTGGGAAAGAGGGGCACTGGTCCAAAGAGTGTCCAGTAGATCGTACAGGCCGTGTGGCGGACTTTACCGAGCAGTATAATGAACAGTATGGAGCAGTGCGCACGCCTTACACCATGGGCTACGGGGAATCCATGTATTACAACGATGCATATGGAGCACTCGACTACTATAAGCGTTATCGGGTCCGCTCTTACGAGGCAGTGGCAGCGGCGGCAGCAGCTTCTGCGTACAACTATGCGGAGCAGACCATGTCCCATCTGCCTCAAGTCCAGAGCACAGCTGTGACCAGTCACCTCAACTCCACTTCTGTTGATCCCTACGACAGACACCTGTTGCCGAACTCAGGTGCTGCTGCCACTTCGGCTGCTATGGCTGCTGCTGCTGCCAACAGTTCCTCCTATTATGGAAGGGACCGGAGCCCCCTGCGTCGTGCTGCAGCTGTGCTCCCCACAGTTGGAGAGGGCTACGGTTATGGGCCAGAGAGTGAGCTGTCTCAGGCTTCAGCAGCTGCACGGAATTCTCTGTATGACATGGCCCGGTATGAGCGGGAGCAGTATGTGGACCGAGCGCGGTACTCAGCCTTTTAAAAACTGGAGGTGAGAGTGGGGTGGGTGTGGTTAAGAGACTCTATTTTGTTTCCTTGAAAGAGACCTGTGCTGCATGGAGGAGGCTAAAGCCACCTGTTTGTTTGCTGTCAGGACAGTCTCCAAGTGGTATAAATTACATAGTAGTAGTTTTAAATATTTCTCTAGCGTAGGCCAGAGGTTCATTTGGCCTCTTGAGGTTTTTTAGTGTATGACTCCCAACCAACTTTTTCCTTCTGAGAGAACAACAAACTCAGTTAGTGCGAATATTATTTAATCAAGCGTAAGCAATCTGGGTTACAGAATGTAGTTAAGAGAACATTTGTTGAGTCCCCTCTTTGTACATTATATTATTGAATCTACACAATAAGCCTTTAAGATGTTTTCTCTTTTACAGAGCAGGGAACAAAGGCTCAGAGAGGTTAAGTACTTTGAGGTCATCTGACAATTGAGAGGTAGAGTTCAAACTCAGGCCTTGCTGACTCCAAAATGACTCTCTTTCCACCATGAAAGTCACTGTGGTCTAAGCTGAAGAGCACGGGTTCAGGAGTTACGAATGAATGTCACAGTGAGAATTTTAACTACAACTTTAGACTTCTCACTTGCCAACAAAACTACTACTTAGGTCATTAGCCTTTATCAGAGGAAGCTCTTCTAATATCCTAGAGCTATAAGCCAAATAAAGATCTATAAATTTCAGGTGTTTATTCTAAGACCCTTGAAAGCAAAATGTTTTGATGCCACTGTCCCATGGAGTCCTTTCCTTATTGGTAATCCAGAGCGTCGTCTTCTGTGTGGGCACTTTAAGCCCTGTTTCTGCAGAGTCTGTGTTACTATCGTGTAGAACCCCAACACTTCTCATTTCTTCTAGCAGTTTTTGGTTTGTGTTCAAGAGGAACCTATAAGGAACTAGGTAGAATAGGTAATTTTCTAACGGGTATAAAATCCCACTGGTGGTGCCCCTAGAAATTTAATTTTTCCTACTTTAGACAAGGTATGCCAAAGATGTTGGAATGTCAAGAATAATTAGCAGTAATATCTAGAGATTGATAAATCTTTTCATCTGAGTGGAAGTGGCATCACGACAACTTCTGTTCTCATGGTTTTCCTTGTACTTTGAAATCAAGCATCACTTGAATTGGAAGCCTACCCGAGGGTCAAATGGAGTTACCGCTGAGTTTCCAGAGTTCCTAACTTACCCTGTTGGTAAATATATGTGTAGAAGAAAATAAAGCAATAGGAATTTGCCCTTTTACGTAGTGAGAAGCAAATGATGCTTTGAACCTGTGATGAATTATACCCTGTGTGACCATGACACGACTGGGATCTCCTGAGACCACTGTGTAGTGGTGTATCTTCATGTGCGTGTAGTAATCTTATACCTTGTGTAGCTTGCCTTAATTTTTACTTTTAATGCAGCAGGATCTGCCATGAAGCAGGATATTTCTCTAAAGGTGGTATCATCTACCAGATGACTTCTGTTTTTCTCATATGTGTTTCAAAGTTAAATTAGTGTACTATGGTCTTAAAAGGGTATCGTTAAGGTATTTTAAAGTGAATTTTGACTGCAAGCAGTGGTTGTTCAACTAACCTCTTTTTAGTGATGACTTTTAAAGAAACTTACCTTCCAGGTGTGAACCTCAAATGGACTGAATAACCCTGAGTTGGTTGCAGTCCCAGGAGCCTGATGTTAATGAGGCTGCCAGGATGAAATACTCCAGAACTGTTGGGGATCTGAATTTGGGTCTCACCCTAGCAGAACTGATTCAAGAACGTCACAACTTTTGAAGTCGGTTGGTACAGATCAAGACCAAGATTTGGCCCTTTGTCTGTAATAAGTAGAGGAACTTGGTGTGAGTTAACTTCTTTTCTCCCCCAGCCATTGGTGTCTGGAGTTCCCATCATCAATGGAAGAATTAGGGAATTTTAGGATTTCTTCCTTTGATTTGGTAAGGGAGATGTGATCAATTAGGGGAACTCCTGGAATTATGGCTCTAAATGTGTGACAGTATGACATGTTGGAGGGTGAATGAACCATTCCTTGATACGCTTTGTGATTGCTGTTTATGAAACTTGTTTACTTATGAAAGAGTAAAGCGAAACAAATTTAGAGTAGTACAGTTGGCCATATTTGAGATCTTGGCATCTTCTGCTTTTTTCTGGACCTAAAAATTAAATTATGGTTTTGGATAATATCTATGTATGCCCTTTGTTGCAGTGACAGTAGCCTTGTATCACAGAGGTTGTCTTGACTAAAAGATGGTAAGAGAGTGGAAAAGATGTATTTTATCACCAACACAGCAGTCTGCCAGATAGATTGCTTCTAATTCTATATATATAACTAGAAGTAGAGTCCTTGGTAATTACATGGGATGTAAGTTTGATCCAGTCTGACTTGGTTTTGTTTTGTTCTTTGTTCTTTTCCCCCTGGAATACAGGACGGGACCAGGGCCCTTGTGCTCGGAGCCAAGCTGCTCTCCAGGCATTGTGTAAGCCTCTTGTGTTGTGCTCTCTTTCAGGTAGGATAATTGCGGACTGAACCCTCGGGCTGCGGTCATATATGAGAACTTGCTCCGCGCGGTCCCCTTTGCCGGGATGTTTCCATTGCTTCATGTTTCAGTAAACAAAGGAGTTTGTGACCAACTATGTTTTCTTTCTTAATTTAATTCTTCTAAGTTGACTTTTCTTTCCTCCTGATACTAGTCTCTGTAGCCTTTCACTCTATTCCTTATATTCTCAGCCTCTGAGCAGCCCTAGGTAAGGATTATGCTGGCATCCCCTTTTTCCTGTACAGTGGAACCCCTCTTATCTTGCTTTCCTTAGGAGTTGAACCCTTCTCCCTGTCTACCTGCAACATCTCCTTTCCCTTTAAAATGACCATGTAGTGGCAAGCGACCTTTTACTCTTCTCTGTTAGCTCTGGACTCTAACATTGAAGCTAATCTTCTGAAACTGCTAGGACCATTGGGGTTTTGGGGGAGGGGGGTTGTTTTGTTTGTTTTGTTTTTTTATGTCTGACCTGTGATCGTGGTACAGCATTAGCTGAAATTTAGCCTTGTTTTATTCCACTCCTCCCACTTTTTTTTTTAATATTTTGACAAATAAACGTTTCTAACACTTAAGTACCTTTTTGTGTTATTTACTGTTGTGTTATATACTGCTATTTACTACCAGTTATTTACTACTGTTATTTACTACCAGTATCTTCTGGCTCTTGTATCTTCTGGTTCTTTCTTAGTTGTGCTCAAACTACAAAATTCAAATGAGTAATTGCCTGAAATTTAGATGTAGAAGGAGGGGTTTGGTGCAGTCTACGTAATGTGGCCTCAGTCAGTAATGGGTGAAGAAAAGTTAGCCAGCATCTTGAGACATTGACAAGTATGCTACTGCATATGGTCGGGTTCCTTCTGTCTAAATAATTAGAGTTGCTCTTTTCACTTTACAGGTTAGCAAACTCAGATTAGAATGCTTTACCAGGAAAAAATAAGCCAGAATATCTCCAAGGACATCAGGTTGACTCTATTTGACTTCATATGTTCAATTAAATTCACTTAAAACTACTCAAGTCTCACTTCCTATGGTATTAATATTCTGCTAGGATTAGACTTTGCCTTAAGTGAGACCAAAAAGGGAGAACATGTCATATTTTGAGCAGAAAAGCAAGTAGGGTATTAATGATCAGAAGGGACAACATCCTGCAATTAAACAGGTCTATAATTTTTTAAAAGATTTATGGACGTTGCTTAGGTCCCCAGAAAAGCAAGTTTAGTGATGGATTCAATGCTACTTAAGCTTTATTTATTGCAACCTAGATGGAAATGCTGGTGTGTAAATTCTGACTACCTGTGAATTTTAGAGCAAAATTTCCCGATTTTTTAGGGGTAGGATACAACAGTCTGGAGATACTAACCTGTCCGTGCACCACTGCAACCAAGTGGTAAAAGTACACGAGGCCCGTGTTAGCTTCAGCATTCCCTAAGGAGGCAGGGTTATCCGTTTTACATTTTTAAAAAAGGCAGAGATACTGGGATTCCTTGTAATTCATGTACAAGGTACCAGGCGGAACAAAGATAAGTATGTACAGGTTTTGTTGAGCTCATCAAAATGTCAGGTCCTCCCTGTGTGCTTTGGGTGTGTGGGAACTTTTAATGTAACAGTTTAACATACCTTGATTTCTATCTCCCTGACAGATCAAACAAAAAAAACCCCCAAAACCCAGCGTTGGCAAAAGTTCTACACCAACTCTGTCCAATAAAATCTTGGCAGTGTTGGAAGTGTTCTACATCTGTGCTATCCTCAGTTTATAGCCATTAGCTACATGTGGCTGTTAAGAACTTGAATGTGACTAGTGAAGCTGAGAAACCAGTTTTTTTATAATTAGCCACGGTGGCTAGTGGCTGCTACTGGACAGCACGGTTTCGATGATAAAATAAGTTATGTAAGGAGGGGGAAACGCCTTGCACAATCATACAAAATATTTTTCCTTTAAAAAGTCCTTTCACTGCACCGGAATAACATACTGGGAAAGGGGTTGGTTTCCAGCCAGTGTGAGGACTGTTTAGTAGGAACAAATGTATTTCTAAATCTGTTATTACCATGAGAAATTGCATGTTGTGGACACAAAATCCCTTTTATCCGAAGACCAAATTTCTCATTATAGACCATTTCAGAGTCCCACGAAACCTCTCACAATAAAAGCACCTGAATTCATTGATCAGTGATTTGAATTCCTACTATGAGCCAGGATTTAGGTGATGAAGGAGGGGAGGCCTATGTGGTTCCTAGCAGAGAAACAAACGTTAATTACATCTTTTGTAAGCACAATGGAGGGTGGAGTACAGGACACTCTGAAAACACAACAGTGATTGGGATCGGGGGATTGGGCGGTGGACTGGCAGTTGCTAGTCCAAGTGAGGAAGCAGCTCATGTGAAGGCACCTGATCAGGAAGAGTGTGACCCACACTAGGAACCAAAAAGGGAGCTCTGTGGCAGAAGAAAGTGCAGTAGGAATCTAAAGAGGGAAGTTCTAGGCACAGTTCATTAGAGCCTTACAGGCTATCTTAGGAATTTCCCCTTTATCCTAAAAGACTAACTGGGAGCCACTAGAGGGTTTTAAGTTTGGGGGTAACAGGATCAGATTCACTCTTATTAAAACAATCACTCTTGGGGGTGCCTGGGTGGCTCAATCAGTTGAGTGACCCTTGATTGCGGCTCAGGTCATGATCTCACGGTTTGTGAGTTCAAGCACTGCATCAGGCTCTGCACTGGCAGTGTGGAACCTGCTTGGGATTCTCCCTCTCTCTGCCCCTCTCCTTGTACGCTCTCTTGCTTGCTCTCAAAAATAAACATTAAAAAACAAAATCACAATTACTCTGGATAGGAACAGAAGTAAGTTATTATATGTGAAATTTATGCGACATAACAGCAGCAGTCTGTTGCCTGATCATGAAGCCAAAAAGGGTGACATTTTGTCTTAAAGGGGGGAAACATACCTTGTAAACAGGAAAAGGACCGTTCATAAGGACATGTGATTCAAGGGGCAAAGGGGTAGGGTTTAAGCCCTGAGGTTAATCAACCCATAAATAACAGAATGAGCTGTGCCTCTCCCACCCTAACATTTGGTGAGCACCTGTTGTTGGCCAGAACCTAAGGGCTTTGCACAAGGCACCACTGAGGGGCAGGAGAGATGAGATTAGGTCTCAGCTGAGAGGATGGCACAATGAAAATGGTAATTGCTGGAGAAATGTAAAAGTATTGTGTGAACTCAGAGAAGGGCAATTATTTATGCAATCCTACCAAAACTATGGCTTAATTTGTGCCTTAAGACCTCTCTCCTTTGAAACAAACACACTTACCAATTTACAGACAGTGAAAATGGAGGGACGATGGAAGGCCAAGGGGCTATCCCTGGCCCAGTTTGGGGGTGGAGGATAAGAATGAAGACTATCCCCAGATCTTCCATCGCCATGAATTTCTTCCTGAGCAGTCTATTTGATGTGGGGTTCTGGGAATCCATCCAAGCAACACCCAGCCATAGTAGCAGCACTGTAAGGCACTTCAAGTACAGAGCAAAATCAATCCTAGCCTGATTTAAATATTACTGCCCAGAAAAGCATCCAGATTCCCCGAGGTGGAGTCTGAGAACTCCCTGGCTTCTACTGCAACACCTTCCCTGGGGTGGTAGGGGAGACAGAGACTCGTTACAGTGTCTACTTGGTGAGAAAATTCCTACTGTAGCTCCAAGGCCTTGCTCTACCCATTAGGCCTGTGGCAGCAGACAATTCGGCACAAAAAGATACCAAGCTCTCAGCACTCAATGAACTGCACAGAGATTGTCTGAAGGCAAAAAAAGGTTGGCTGGCTTCAAGGCAGCCCAGAAAAGGGAAGCAACTTGCCCAAGATTGGCTTCATGGCTTGTCAGGATTTGGCTCACAAATCTGGTCCTCAAAGAGTCTCTTGCCCTAGATTTTGGAGGAGGAAAAGAGAGATAAAAATACATTCCTAGGAAAAGCTGTCAGCTTGTCAGAATAATTCCTCTCAGGGCTTTCTTAAGATCTTGGCTATGTTCTGCTAAGGAGAACTGAAGTACCAGAAATGACAGATCAGCCCTAGGAACCCACAAGGGAAGAGGTTAAGGTCTGGTGAGAGGATTTCAATCAGTAGTGCCTTAGGTTTGTGGGCCCTTTGAAGATCCCAGCCAAATTCAAACCGCACAACAGCCCTGTAGATTTGATGACTCATCAATCCTCTCTGCTAGTCCACAAGAACCCAATGAGGTAGCATCCTTGGCTACCCTGGTAATTAAAGCAACAGAGGTTTAAAAAAGTTAAATGACTTGGCCCCACTCCTCTGGCACACAATGCTGAGAAAAAAAGGTTCCTGATTCCTAGTGCTTGTTTCCTAAAGCAGAAAGCCACAAGAAGCTACTGAAGAGCAGCTGCAAAGGGACCCACAGTCCTAGCAGTAGACCTATCCACATGAAGGGGATACAAAGGAAGATTTTAAGCTGCTTCACTTGGCAAGGTGAACTAGACTGCCAGTGAGAGTGGCCCTGGACTGACCTTGGCTCTGGTATCTCTGAAGTAGGGCAATGGCTACAAGAATTAGGAAAATGAGTGGTTAAGGAAAGCAGTCTTCCCACCATGTACCATCATATTCCCTCCAAGTTGGGGCATGGCCAGGACGCTTCAGTGGTTGTGTGAACTGTGCTCCACTTCTCCATATAGACACAAGGAAGAATTTTGGAGATCTAAATTGGGCGATTGGCCAACACTCCATGGACCACACCGGTGCTGGCACCCGTTGCCACCTGGAACCAAAGTGCACTGGAGACAGAGGCTTGCATCAGGCAGGTATGGAGCCTTGGGACCCACAGGGAAGCCAGAACTCTGGGTGCACCTCACAATAGAGCTCTCACTGCCACTGCACAATCACTAAAGGCTGAAATTTGGGCTCTGGAACTAGACTGCAAAAACTTAAATTCAAGCTCTTTCTGTGGCCTTAGGTGTGTTACTTGACCTCTCTGAGCCCATTTCATCATAAAATGGGAATAATATAACCTTCCGGTTTTGTGGGAGTAGATATAAAAAACACTGAACTGTCTATTCCCACCATAAATAAACTGGGGACCCTGGGTGGCTCAGTCGGTTAAGCGTCCAACTCTTGGTTTCGGCTCAGGTCATGATCTCATGGTTAAAGGCACTAAGCCCCATGTTGGGCTCTGCACTGACAGAATGGAGCCTGCTTGGGATTCTCCCTCCCTCTCTCTGTCCCTCCCCACTTGTGTGTGCACTCTCTCCCTCCAAATAAACTTAAAAAACTGATGTGGGCAAGCAAAAGAGAAGGTTCCACCCCTTCTGAAGCTCATGAATTAATGGAGTAGGTGGACCTTCAAATACACAAATCTGTGATGACAAACTATCAAGAAGGCTATGCATGCTTGCAGAAAGGTGGAGGAAAGCGGTCATCATGCTCTTTAGTCCTTCAAGGATTCCAACTCCCCCTCCTTCAATTTCATACCCAGCTATGAGACCTAAAGACCAACCCACCTGCTCAGCCCTTAGGGATCACCAAATCTCAAAGCTAACTGGCCCTTCTAGGTTATCAAACAGTTCTACCTTCTCTGCTTTTTACTGACTGAACTCTTATGGGATAGAACACAACTCCAGCCCTAACAGTGGCCATCCCCCAATCCTCTGGTCCTACCCCCAGGGTCTGGTTCTATGCTGGCTGGCACTTTTTTTTAATGTTTATTTATCTTGAGAGAGACAGAGATAGTGCAAGCAGGAGAGGGGCATAGAAAGGGAGAGAGAGAATCCCAAGCAGTATATATCCCAAGTATGTGTGTGTGTGTGTGTGTGTATATATATACATATATATATATATGTATATATATACACTTACATATATATTATATATATATATATGTACTTATATACGTATATACTTACATATATACATTTATTATTAAATGCCTGTTATGTATCAGGCACTAATGCCTGGCACAGGGAATTTAATTCCCTGTCCCACTCCCTCCCCCAAGCTTGCAATTTTGTGAGGAAAATGTTCACTAAATAAGCAAAGAAACTGAGTTAAGTACAAAATACATAAGCTGGGCACAATGGCAGGGAAAAATGGGAGGAGGCATCTACTTAGAGGTTGACAGGGAGGATCCTCTGATACTTGATCCTGAAACTCTAAGATCTTAAGGGTATGAAATTAGCCCTAAAGTGGTTATCAACGGAAATATAACGTGAGCCACAAATGCAAGCTACATAAGCAGTTGATCCTGGAACAAGATGGGGGTTGGGACATCGACCTATATAGGCAAAAATCCACATATAACTTTTGACTCCCCCAAAACTTAATAGCCTATTGACTTGAAACCTGATAACATAAACCTTACACATATTCTGTATGATGTATGTATTATATATTGTATCCTTACAATAAAGTAAACTACGAAAAGAAAATGTGAAGAAATTCATAAGGATGAGAAAATACATTTATAGTACTATACTGTATTCAGTGGGGAAAAAAAAACCCACATGAGTGAATCCACACAGTTCAAACCTATATTGTTCAAGGGTCTTTGACTGTAATTTGTGAACTTCTACTAGCCACATTTAGAAAAGTAAAAAAGAGGGGCACCTGGATGGCTCAGTCAGTTAAGCATACGACTTTGGCTCAGGTCATGATCTCATGGCTCCTGAGTTCAAGCCCCACTTCAGGCTCTGACAGCTCAGAGCCTGGGGCCTGCCTTGGATTCTGTGTCCCTCTCTCACTCTACCCCGCCCCCCACACATGCTCTAAGAATAAAGAAACACTAAAAAATATTAAAAAGTAAAAAAATAAAGGTGAAACAAGTAATTTTATTTAACCCAATATATCCAATATATTATCTAATATTATGATCTTTTAAATATGAATATCTTACATTATTTTTCATACTAAGCTTTAAATACCCATGGGTATTTTACACTCATAGCACCCTATATGGCTATGGCTATCCTACTGGACAGCACAACTGTCCAGCTGGTATACAAAACCAAAGGAATTTATGAAATTGCCTAGAACAGGGTTTCAACCTTAACACTATTGACATCTGGGGCTAGGTGATTCTTTGGAGGCAGAGAGAGATTCTTTCCTGTGCATTGGAGGATACTTAGCAGCATCCCTTGTCTCTACCCATTAGACGCCAGATGCATCCCTCCACCCCAAGCTTTGACAATTAGAAACTTTACACTGCCAAATGTGCCAGCAGAGGGTGGGAACCAAAGAGTGGAAATCACCAACGATTGACAACTAGTGACCCAGAGGGAGAGTGTACAGAGAAGAGAGTCCAGGAAAAGTATGGGGAACTGCAGATTTAGCATCTGCATTAAGTAGTATACACAAGCAATTAAAAGGAACAAAAAGAAAAGAAGGGGTATGGTGATTTCCTGTGAAGACCTCAGAGGTCCCATTTCTAGCACATGAAAAAAACCCTAACCAATGTCACTAACAGCAACATCAAGAAGTCTTCCCCCACCATCAAGTTTTTCTCCTCTTTTCTGAACCATTCCTCTAGACCAAGGAATACCCATGAAATTTCAAAAGCATATACAAAGGACCACTGTCCTCAAAGAAAAATTCCATATACCATTTTGGAGAGATTAGGAGTTATCCAAATTAGAGGAAATCATAGGTACAGATTCAAATGTCAAACTATCATTGCCTCTTAGACAGCCTGCTTGAGCAGAGAAGAAATCTGGGGCTGGAAATGCACATGTGAGAATCTTCAGAATACAGATGGTTGGTAAAGCCAAGGGAATTTGTGATACCAACAAAACGAGAAGCATGGAGAAAAGAGAGAATAGAGCCCTAGCCTCATTTTCACTACCCTGAAAAGTTATCAGCTTCCTTTTCCCCTTGAAAACCCAAATCTGTTTAAAACAAACAGAAAAGGGACTTGTAAGGAACATCCAGAAAATAGCTAGTGTAAATACTAAGGGAGAAGAGGCCTTGCTATAAAAAGCCCAGCATACAATGTGACTGAAGGAGTAGGACAAAGAGAACTAAGATGAGGAGGGGACAGATCATGCAGGGCTTTACAAGCCTTTTGCAGGATTCTGACTTTGACTGAATGAAAGAAAGAGCCCCTAGCTGGGGTGGGTGGACACAGGTGTGGGGGTGTTTGACATTATCTGATTTCCATTTTAAAAGGATCACTCTGAGGGGCACCTCGCTGGTTCAGTACGAAGAGCATGCAAACTTTTAAGAGCATGCAACTCTTGATTTCAGGGTCATGAGTTCAAGCCCCATGTTGGGCACAGAGTTTAAATATAATAAAATTTTAAAAAAGGATCACTCTGGTTGCCATATTGTGAATAGTTGGTAGATAATGTAGAAGCAGGAAGATCAACTGGGAAAGAACTTCGGAAATCTAGGTGAGAGAGAATAATGGCTCTGCCTAGGCAGCCAATAGTCAGGGAGATTCTGAAAAGTAAAACCAGCATGATTCCCAATGTATTGAATGTGGGGGTAACGAAGTTCTGGGCCAGAATAACTGAAGGATGGAGTTTCCATCAACTGAGATGAGGGATGGGTATAAGAGAAGTGGTGGTGGAGGGGGATATCAGAAGATCAAAATTATACAAGTTTTAAAATATCACACACCTAAGCAAAAATGTCAAATGGGCAGAAGGATATGAATCTGAAGTTTGCAAGAAAGATCTAGAGCAGAGATTTAACTGGGAATGCTGACATATAGATGGTTTTTGAATCCACAGCATCACCAAAACCCACAGCTGAACTATGGAGCCTCTAACATCAAGAGGTCAAAGAGAGAAGGGAACCAGCAGAGGAAATTGAGAAGGCAGAAAAACCAAGAGTGTTGTGTCCTGAAGTCAAATGAACTAAGTGTGAAGGAACAGAAAGTAATCAACTATGTCAAAAAACTAATACCAAAGACATAAGTAGGTAGATGAGGACTAAGAATCGACCAGGGGCTGAGGGAATTAACTGCAAAACAACACAAGGGCCTTTGGGGTGACAAAAATGTTCATCTTGTAATTTATCAATGTGTCAAACTGTACTCTTAAAATCAGTATTAGTACTCTTAAAATCAGTATTATTTTTTCCACGGAAATAAATTCAATAAAACCTATTTTCTTTATAAAAGGTGAGTCACACCACACTCCCCTGCAAGACTATTTCACTCAGAGTAAAGGCCAAACAGGTCCTAGATGATCTATCTGTCCCATCACTGAACGATCTGACCTCCTCTCCTACTACTCTCTCCCCATCACTCCACTCTCGCCCCTACCAGCCTTACTGTTAAAACAGGCCAGCTACTATCCTATCTTGGGGGCCCTGCTCAAGTTGTTTTCTCCACTTGGAATACTAAAAGTCTGTTTGGCTCTTACTTCATTCAAGTCTGGTCAAACCTCAGTCTCTCCAGGAGGCTTGGTCTCCCATTCATCACAGTAATCTGCCCACACATACCTCACTCTAGCTCTCCTAATACTCCATACTCAACTCTTCCCTTGTCAATACAAAGCTGTTTCCTAACAATGTATTTATTCACTATGTTCACTGACTTGGGTAGGAGTGCAAGTTTCAGAGGTGGAACTTCATGAGGATTAACACAGAGGAGAAACCACCACACCACCACAACAGACATGTGACATGAGCAAAAAATAAACTTTGGTCTTCTCAGTTAAAAAAAAAAAAGAAGAAAAAGAAGAAAAAAGAAAGTGACCACATGATTCAGCAACATGAAATCACAAGCAATGTTCCGGTAGAATGCTAGGGGTAAAAGTCTGACTAAAGAGGGGTGCCTGGGTGGTTCAGTCAAGTATCTGACTTTGGCTCAGGTCATGATCTCATGGTTTGTGGGTTCGAGACCCGCATTGGGCTCTGTGCTGACAGCTCAGAGTCTGGAACCTGTTTTGGATTCTGTGTCTCCCTCTTTCTCTGCCTCTCCCCTGCTCACACTCTGTCTCTTAAAAATAAACATTAAAAAAATTTTTTTTTAAGTCTGATTAAAGTGGATTTAAGAGAAAACAGAAGGCAATAACTGGAGACAGAAACCCCATAGAAAACACTTTTGAGGAGTTTTGCTACAAAAAGGAGTGAAGAAATGAAGTGGTAACAAGCAAGGAAAATAGTCAAAAACATTTTTTAATGGGAAGAACAGATAATTTGTAATGCTAGCAAGACCCAGTAAAGAGGAAAACTGGATGACAAGATGGAAAAAAAGCACAGCAGCAAGTTGGGCCAGAGGGTCTAAGGAGAGCATTGATCTTAGGTAACAGCAGCTCACAAGAGGGAATGTGATGTGGGTGCAGATGCTGGAGGGGAGCAGGTGTGAAAAGGCTAAAATTCCCTCTGATTGCTTGAAGTCTGAAGCCTATCAGTAGCTGAGTAAGTATATGAGAGGAAATGAATGGACCAGGAACCTATACTCTTGATTGCTTGGCAGAACAATGGGTCTACATGAAATACAAGTTTTGTGATCATTCATTAAAGTGAGACCAGTCACTGAGATTGGTTTTTCTCCATCACCTTCAGCCTCATCAGTCAGGTAAATGAACAAATGAACTGGATTTAATCTGGGATGTGATTCTGTCAAGGTGTATGATGAAGCTACAGTACTAGGTAGCCCCAGGGCTTGCAAGGAAAATGATGTAGGCAAACAAATGATAATGACTGGCTATGTATTTGAAGTTGGGTAAGGAAGAATATCAAGAGGGTGAGGGACAATGAAAAGTTGGATCAATGAATTAAAAGTTCTAGTGGGATCAAAGGGTTGAAATACTGAAGACAGTAACCTGGAGAGACAGAAGATGGCTAATGTTAAGAAAAGGAAGTAAATTCTAAGAAATTAAAAAGATGCCATTTTGGAAGGGTTGTCTTCAAACCAAAAAAGAAAAAAACAAGACACACTTCTACATCAGTCGGTGCACCACTGATGTGATTTACACATCCTCCCTTGGGGAAGGGGGAAAATACTGCCAGGAAGATTTCTTACCCAACTGTTACCTTAAAAGATGCCCAACATTAAAACCTAAAGGAAATTTGTTTAAAAAAACTGTTTTATGACATTTATTTTTGATGATTCCAGCGACTGTTTCCATTATTCACTCTGATACAAATGTATCAGTAGGTTCCAATATTAATTTTCTAAATTTAAAGTTATATGAGCTACGTAAGAAATTAGTTTCTGATGAAAAACAATCAACCAGTAGGAGTGTTGGTCTCTATAATACATCATGCCATGTAAAGTCTGTCAAACGGTTTAGTGAAATCAGCGGGAGGCTGTTCCTGTTGCAGCATGAGAATGTTAGAGAACTGGATGCCAAGATGGGGTGGGGGAAACCATGGCTCTGGACACCAAGAAATTAAGACACCTGCTAATATGTAACTATAGTCTATAACTTGACCTACAACCACTACAGAAAACAGGTTGGGTAAAAGTTCAGCAAGTTTCCCACTCAGTAGAAAACCTGGGGGTTGTAAGAGCTTCACTTAGGTCCACATAATGGTCCATAACTTGGACCAAGTCTAAGATATGTTTTGTAGTCACATAACTTACATATTGTAAAAGGCAACTAATAGTCTTGAAGCCTAACTCAAGGAAAAGGCCCTAAGACCTGAGTAAACAAGAACTCCTAACAGAGTAAAACGTAAGAATAGGCCAAATATGCCAATGCACCAGATGCAACTGGAGCAGCCAAATAAAATGAGCCTCTTTCACCAAATATGAGGACATTCCAAAAATATGCAAAAACATTTTGTCTTAGATTGCCAAGTAGTATGATTTGCCAAAGGAAAGTTAAAAAGTTAAGGGGTTAATACTTATGTGTCTGCCCTAAGTTGGTCTGCATGCTTTCCACCAGAGCTAGAAACAGTGCTGTAACTAAGAGGCACAGGTGAGCAGAGAAAGGTCATTCTCATCCATCTGGACCAGTAAAGCAAGATGGTTCCTGTAGGCCCAATCCTAATAGAGAAGTCCCAGGCATTGTCACAAATGACTTGGGGAGTACCACCAGTTAGTTTTTCAGCAAGCTCTGTATGTTGAATAATACAGAATGAATCCTGGAGGACAGGCAGGCCAACCCCAACAAATCTGATTAACACATCATAAAGTAAAGCCTAAGTACTTTATTCTAAGCACTCTAGGCACAAATTTACACGGGTTGATTTCTGCCCCCAAAGCCAACCCCTAGAGACTGTGATTTAATTGGTCTATGGCAGTGGTTCCTCCCTGGATAAACACGATTTGTTAGAGTAGGTAGGAGGCATCCATGTCCTGTTCATTCCAGCCTTTCATCAAAAAGGGTACTAAATGGGCACCTAGGTGGCTCAGTTGGTTTAGTGTCCAACTCTTGATTTTGGCTCAGGTCATGATCCCAGGGTCATGGGATCAAGTCCCAAATTGGGCTCTGCAGTGAGCATGGAGTCTGCTTAAGATTCTCTCTCTCAACCCCTCTGTCCCTCTCCCCAACTCGTGAGCTCTAAAATAAAACTTCCTACTTACATTTGTTAAAAAATCAAAAAAAGGGTACTAAAATTTCTTCTTATAATCAGAAAAGGAGATATGATTTCTAACAGCGTTACTTTCATCCCTTTAGTGCCACTGCAGCTGAGGTTTCAATTTGTTCCCAAATTGAGTGGCCACCTAAAAAAAGAGGTTAGAGATCTACATCACATTTATAACAAATAAATTCCAAATAGATAAAAATTTTTAACTTAAAAATAATGAAACCATAAAAGTACCAAAAAAAAAAAAAAAAAAAAACAAACTTCTCTTCTTCAAGTGCAGAAATACCAAATATAATGCAAAACCTCAAGTTGCAAGAAAAAAAAACCGGAAATTCAACTACCATATATTTAATTTTCCTGCAAGGCAAAACATCATAAAACAACAAAATGGAAAAAACACTAGCAACTCGTATCACAAAATTTATTTCCTTAATATATGTATTACTTCCACAAATTAATAAAATCAACACTCAACTGTAAAAGGGTAAGGGCTAACAATATGAGAACAAAAAGGAAATACAAATGGCTGTTAAAAATGTAAAGATGATCTACCTCATAAAAATGGATGCTAAATTTAACTATAATAAGATACCATTTTAAACCATCAGTTTGGAAAAAACCAACAAATGCACTGGATCATGGTTTAAGGAAACATTTTCATACCTTGCTTGTGGGAATATATTAACTGCAACAACTTTTGAGAACCTGACAACATGTACCAAAATGTAAAATGCTATTCCACCTTAAGAATACAGCTTACATGAGTGCCTAGGTGATTCAGTTGGTCAAGCATCTGACTCTTGAAATCTGCTCAGGTCATGTGGTTGTGGGATTGAGCCCCATGATGGGCTCTGTGCTGAGCATGGAACTTGCTCAGGACTCTTTCTGTCTCCCTGCCTGCCCCTCCCTTGCTCATGCACGCCCTCTCTCAGAAATAAACATTAAAAAAACATACAGGGGCACCTGTGTGGCTCAGTCAGTTAAGTATCCAACTTCAGATCAGGTCATGATCTCTTGGTTCATGAGTTTGAGCCCCAAGTCGGGCTCTGTGCTGACAGCTCAGAGCCAGTGCCTGCTTTGGATTCTGTGTCTCCCTCTCTCTCTGCCCCTACACTGCTCATGCTCTCTCTCAAAAATGAATAAATGTTAAAATACTTTTTAATAAAAAATATATATACTTACACTCCTGCAATATGCCGTATTTCATTGACTACAAAATGCCACTGATTTTATGGTGCATCATTACTTTACATACCACTAAAACCAAGGCACCTAATTAAAACTGTGGTATCAAAATACATTCAGAGATATTAAAAAATCGGGGAAAACGTAAGAATTGATTAAATATATAATCCTACAGGGGCGCCTGGGTGGCTCAGTCGGTTAAGCATCTGACTGCTGGTTTCAGCTCAGGTCATGATCTCACGGTTTGGGAGTTCAAGCCCCACATCAGGCTCCATGCTGACAGCATGGAGCTTTGAGATTCTATCTCTCCCTCTCTCTGACCTTCCCTCTCTCTCAAAAGTAAATAAACTTAAGAATATGTGTATAGATAGATGTATCTATCTATATATGTATACATATATAGATAAAATCCTATAACCTCACATTAATTTCATTCCATATAACTTTTATTATGGAAAGAGCCAGCGAACACACACACGAGCAAGGAGGAGATGGGCAGAGGAAGAGAGAATCCCAAGCAGGCTCCATGCTCAGTATGGAGGCCTACCTCAGGGCTCGATCCCACAGCCATGATATCATGAACTCAGCCAAAATCAAGAGCCACACGCTCAACTGAGCCACCCAGGCACCCCACACTTCTTTTTAAATTGAAGTATATATTCAAAAGTTGGTTCCCTATCTTTGCCAGGCCTTCTACATTTTATAGATGGTACCATGGTGAAACTCATCAGGAAACTTTTTTTGGCATCTTAGCTCCCAGGCTGCATCTCTGGCTTTCCAGGAAAATCTCCTTTGTTCACTACAAAGTCTGCTCTTCAATCCGTTTCAAATCTATAAATAAACCAAAAGGTCTTACTCCTGTTCAAGCCAGTGGGTAAAAACTGTCTTCATTCCTCTTGCAATAAGGCTGGATGAAATAGACAAGACTGGAAGTTTTATACTAAGGAAGCTCCCAACCCTCACACTGAATTTTAACATTTCTTACACAGTGAAATTGAGAGGCTGTACCTTGTTGCATAATGATGTAGGAATAATTCAGTATGTTGCATAAAGGTACTCAATGAAACCAGCAGGTTCAACCCTTAGAGAAAGAACCAGCCCTCGTGGACAAAGAATACTGTTTCCCTCGCTGGTCTTGACAAGTTAGACAAAACAGGAGCAGTAATAAAATGCTCAATTTAGCTTTTAAGGTTTACTTCCCACTAGCTAAGCATGTCCTTCATTGGAGTCCTACCTTGTATATGAGGTGCTATTTACCGGTCAGTAAAGTAATACAAGTAATACAAGCCCCTACTCCTGCCAGTTGGAAAGGTTCACGGAGCATTAAGCCATCATCTCAGGAGCTGTTAGCATGACAACTTTTATTTTTATCTTACTTCATCCTCCCCAGGTGCAACAACTTTTTAGCTATTCTTACCTTTATGTGACTCAGTAAGATGGTCATTATTCTCCATTTGCCCCTTTTAAAATTATCTGTTGGAGCGCCTGGGTGGCTCAGTTGGCTAAGTGCCCAACTTTGGCTCAGGTCATCTCACGGTTCATGAGTTAAGAGCCCCACATCAGGCTCTGTGCTGACAATGCAGAGCATACTTGAGATTCTCTCTCCCTTTAGCTCTACGCCCTTCCTCCACTCTCGTTTTCTCTCTCAAAATAAATTTTAGGGGCACCTGAGTGGCTCAGTCAATTAAGCAGCTTACCAGCTCAGATCATGATCTCACAGTTTTTGAGTTCAAGTCCCATGTTCGGCTCCATGCTGACAGCTCAGAACCTGGGGCATACTACAGATTCTGGGTCTCCCTCTCTCTCTGCCCCTCCCCACCTTGTGCTTTCTTTCAAAAATAAATAAACTTTAAAAAATTGTTAATTTCTATTATGGAATGAGTTTTGCTCTTATGCATCTCACTACTCACCCATCTACACTTACCCATTCTCCCAATTTAGAGGACAATTATTTTACTAAATACTCCACTAAATACACCACCATGATCAGAACTAGGTTGAGCCCCATTATATTTTACGAACTTTTGTAAAACACTTTTTTTCATTTATTTCCCATGTACTTAGTAACTCAGCTCTGAACTCTTCAAATGAACCAAAAATGTCCTTAAAATATTAAAACAGTAACTCTTAAAATGTCTTGGAGACATTCCCTTATGTAATTCTACTTTCTCCTGCTTCAACCTAGACTACAGTTCTGAGCCCAGAGCAGAAAAGTACTCCTGAGACCTTCCGTTCTCATTATTTTGGGACTTTTTTTTGCCTCAGCATGAAACCACATGGAAAACACCAGAACTGAGCAAACTTTACTTCAGTAGTATGCAATAGCACTTAATACCACAATGCTAGGGGTGCCTGGGTGTCTCAGCCAATTAGCATTCAACTTGTGGTTTTGGCTCAGGTCTTGATCTTGTAGGTTTGTGGGATTGAGCCCTGTGTCAGGTTCTGTGCTGATGGTGTGGAGCCTGCTTGGGATTCTCTCTGCCCCTCTCCTGCTTAAATATCAAAAAAAAAAAAACAAAAAAAAAAACAAAAAACAAAAACATGGGGCACCTGGGTGGCTCGGTCAGATAAGCGTCTGACTTTGGCTCAGGTCATCTCATGGTTCGTGGGTTTGAGCCCCGCATGGGGCTCCACGCGGACAACTCAGAGCCTGGAGCCTGCTTTGGATTCTGTGTCTCCCTCTCTCTGCCCTTCCTCTGCTTGCATTCTCTCTTGAAAATAAAACATTAAAAAAATAAAAATAAAAACAAAACAACAAAACCACTCGCAATGCTCTACCTCTCACTATTCTACCCCTAGAGTGTAGTTTAGTGCTGATGTAGCTCTGGGCTAAGGAGCCTGCTTTAATTGGGCATTCACCCAAGTCAACCCCAATTTTGATGCCTAGAAGACTCTTTTAAGGTCTAACACCAATCAAACCCCAAATATCACCCTGGAAACTGTTTTAAGTCCTGTGACCCATCCAGAATCAGCTGGGCCAGATATGGGCCCAGATGTCAATACTATAGGTAGTGTGACCATTCCCATCCCCACCTGACTTCCAGTGACACACCAATTATCTGCACACCCAAGGCCTAGACAGAGGCAAGGTAAGGACAGGCACCATGCCCTCCCTATTCATCTTTGTATTCTCCAGATGTGTACTGACACACAGTAGGCAACTAAGAACTCTAAGAACTACAAATCCATCTCTCAGGTGGATGTTAAACACACTTTACTGAACACAACAAATGATGGAAGCCTATACAAAATCAGCTTATGAAAGCATTACTCTTGAGAAACTACCATAGGACTCCTGAGCTGACAGCAGTATGTTATCCATTACACATACCAGATTATGTGGCCTCAACTCAGAAGTACACTTGATTGGAAGCTTAAAACACCGCTAATTTAAAAAAACTTTATGCTGAAATATCACTAAGTCCAATTTAAAT
The DNA here is from genome assembly GCF_014898765.1 of Herpailurus yagouaroundi. NCBI lineage: Eukaryota > Metazoa > Chordata > Mammalia > Carnivora > Felidae > Herpailurus > Herpailurus yagouaroundi. The sequence continues at coordinate 3,501,894 of NW_024412786.1, read as the reverse complement.
AGTTTTAGAATTCACAATTTTCCCACTGTTCTTAATAGTGTTTTGCCTTTCAACAAGTAAATAACTACAAAGCATAGTAGCGATATAGCAGCCTAGCCCAGATTTTGGCAGTCATGAAAAAGTACTCTTAGGTGGTCTGTTACAGGGAGATCATACTCTCAAAGCAGAAAGTAGGAATGACTCCCTTCAAATTTGTAACCAGACAGCATGTTTTATAAAACAAAAATGTATTCCTCCCATACATGACTACTACGATGTGCCAACACCTCAGAAAAGCCTCCCACCATTCCCATATAAATAAAATGCTCTATTTGACAATATGTGTTTTGCCCCCCTCTTACACTTTAAGCTCCATAACTATACCCAGCACCTAGAACAGTATTATCTTGCAGAGAATCAAATTATTCCTTCAATGAATACTGTTAGTCTCTATCTTTTTAAACTTTCCAACTCCACTTATCAGACCAAAGGGTGTATCTATAGCTGTACCAAAGAGTGATGGGTCCATCTTTTCAGAGTAAAAGGGATCAAAGTGGGCACCACCCTCTAAAAAGTGGCACTGGAAGAAAACCAACCTACCCAAAGATTAACAAAGACAAATGCAAGACAAAAGTACTTAGACTTTACTCATAATCTTGTTATTGACCACTTCTCATCTGTAGGAGCTAGTAACTCTTCCCATCCCTAATCCCCTTAACTCGACCAATAGTTTTCTAGGAACTGCTATCTTAATCACTAGCAATTATGTTTTGAGGATAAGAGAGAAATAAAATATTTTAATTGACAGAAAAATGGTAACTGGATTAAATGGAGTAACGCATAAAAGACCAATCACGGGGTTTCACACAGAGCAAACATTTAGTAGTTACAAGTTGTATCCCTACAATTATTTCCATTTTGGCCAACTACCAATTAGAACCAGTATTGTACAAGCTTAAGCAGAAAAATCTGAGAAATCACCCAACTAAAGACCAGATCCTTTTTCTGATCTCCCATCACCACAACCCACCTTTCCAAAAGGCATATGGTAGGTTCTATTTGTTGAGTGAATGATTCTAGAAAATATCCTACATCCAGGCCTACTATGTATGTTAAAACTGGAACCAAGGTACAGACAAAAAAAAAACAAACAAAAAAAACACAGTCTGGAAGACCATCTGTTGAACCGTGGAAGAGGCAGTGGTTCTTCTTTGCACTCACCCCATGCTCATTATTGAACAATCTAAAGCTCGCTGCTGGGTTCTGTTTCTGTGCCAATCATTTGAAAGGCTGTAAGTACAAGTAACAAGGTGCTAGTGGGACCATTCAGGGCACTCTTTGGATTTTAGCACAACTATAAAAATAGATGGTGAGAGGCATCAGAAAGTGTTACTTACTGGCCTAGGGTAGCAGCAGAATGCTGACAGAGCCACAACTTTGTTTTTCCATATGGCACGAAAACTGAAAGCTCATCTCCTATTCCCTCAAATACTTCCTTTTCCTAGAATTCTATCTTGGAAATAAATCAAACTAGATGTATTGACTAAGTGGTTGAAATGGTATTAAGAGGTGGGTGAGGACTTATTTCTCAAGCAAGGAAAGACTGACATCTTGAAACCACGACCAAGTGGTTGGTTTCATTACAAAGGTGGACTAGTGGAAGGAAGTCTTCACTGGAATAAAGCTACCTGCCTGGGTTCTTCCTTTGGCACCTTTAAGACCTATGTACAATTAAAAAAAGTAACTGCAGTGATGTTCACCCAGGGCTGAAATGTCAAACTTTATACCCACCCCTTCTCTTCCAGGGACAAATAAAGAACCCAGACACAAGCCCAAGCAAGAACGCTCTCAAAGCACACATGCCCTAAGTTGAAAAACCATTTATTTCACTGGAAAAAAAAAGTGATCCAACTCTATGTGTCTACCCGCCACAAGCCTTTGGGCCAAAAAGACTCAGGAGCAGTGACACTCTCACCAAGGTCATTCCCAAGTCCAACACCCACCGGAAGCAGGAGGCAGGGAGACAGCACACCCCCCACCACAGTTTCTGCACGCAATGAGGCCTGCTGGGAGAACAGAACATAAATGGGAAACTACAGAAGTATTGAAGAACAGGAAGAACAGGAAAATGGGCAGGAAAGAGGAAAGGAAGAGGTGGTCTGAATTTAGCAAGGTAAATTAAGGTCCACGGTTCCTGAGGGACTGAACGTACAGAGCCGAGAACGTCCCGGAGATGGGGTACCACGAAGGGTGTATTCTCATGCACAACCGCAGCTCGGAATTTCAGCCCACACACATCCCACCTGCAAGAGAGCACAATACAGGGGCTTTACAGCAAAGCTCAAAAGGGCTTCCTACTTAAAACTTCAAAAAACATCTTTACAAAGTCTGGTAACTTGACACTCCTTTTAAGTTTACTTGTACCCATCCCCAGTATCACAATAATCTCTAAAAGTAAATGAGCTTAAAGGCCAGAGAGAAACTGGGAAGGTCAAGCAATCCCAGACTGAGGTCCTTCTCTAAATTAAACAGCAAATATTCTTTGATGAGTGTAGGCAAAGATAATTCATTTCTCTTGATGTTAACATCAGCATTCCTCAGAAAAGGTAATTCCATGTCCCAAATTGTCACTGGAGGGCAGGAAAAAAAAAAAAAAAAAGGTTCCAATTAGCTCTCTGGGGTAAAAGTCAAAAGTATGTTTGAATCTGGGTTTAGCACCAAGGTCCAAGTTAAAAATCATTCAAGGTGTAGTCAAAGTAGCATCAACTGAATAATCTTTAAGACCTGAGGGCATCCAACTCTGCCTAGGGAAGAAACTAAAGAATGTAGTAGAGGGCATATGTAATCTACATATCAAGTCATTCACGTTTCTTTTCCAGCCCTACCAGTGATTTCCTATCCAATAGTCTCTGGCAAGTCACATACCTTCTGCCTTAACTAAAAGATGACAGAATATCACTCACCCTGACACTACAAAATTACAGATCAATGGTAATGTCTGGGACACAATGAGAACTGGGGGTTCCCCCAAAACAAAGGGTATCTGAGAATCATCATTTAATACAACAGCAATCTCAAAACACCTAGAGCCCAAAGCTGGCAAGTATCACAAAGAATATACTCAAGTAGAGCCAAATGGATCATGAGGCTCAAAATGTATAGTATAGGAAAAGCCAGAGGACTCAAGGTAGAGCTGGTTCAAGAGTATTAAATGCCCATAACTAGTGGGAAGATGAAGGGAGTAATTTGCTTAAGGCAAAGCTCCCAACCCTGGTGTTGATTCATATTTATATCACCATATACCTTGAAGAAGCAGAAAGGATGTCCACCAGAACTCTGTGGGACAGTTTAAAAAAAAAAATTGCACAGAGTAAACAGGTTCTTTTATAGGACAGATTCAAAGATAGAGCAATAGGGTGGGCACTCTATTCAGGGAATAAATCTGAGCTGAGTGGAGAAGTTGGATTTGAGTCTATGCCTCAGACTCCTTATTGAAAGCTTTATAAACTAAAAGATACCTTTTCTTCTCTCTGCCCCAACTTACCATCAAAGAAGTTTTTTCTATAAAGCTCATAGGGAGTGAACTGTTCAGGAATGTCAGAAAACGCTGCTTCAAGATTAAGATGATGCCACCTGGATAGTCTTCACAGTAACAGGGACCTGAGCAGTGATGACTAGTTAACTAGTTATGGATTTTATATTACTCTAGGTCATATCAGACCTTTCACATAGCACAAAGCAGAACAGGAAACTTACAAACCTTAATAATGTCACACACCTAGGAATTCAACAAAGGCTCTGAGAAACAGCACACCTCATTCTGAATAAATGGGTCCCAGGTTCAGTTCAATTACAGCACATAGGTGTGATCCAACATTCATCACACCATTCTTCATTTTTCCAGGCACAAATAGCATCAGATTGACTCCCAATACTAGGAGCCCTGGAAAAGTAGCCATGAGGGCTAAGGATGTTTATATATTTCAAAAAGTTAAGTAATTAAGGACTTCCCCTAGTCTCTGCCATGCTAGTAGTAACCTTACCCTAACCCCGCAAAAGCAAGCAAGCAGGGCAGCCTAACTGGAGCCTGTAGGCTGCAGGAGGGATGGCAAAACCAGAACAGGGGACACCCACCGCTCTCACCTCAAGCTTTAAAAAGCTGAATACCGCGCCCGATCCGCATACTGCTCCCGCTCATACCGGGCCATGTCGTACAAGGAATTCCGCGCGGCCGCCGAAGCTTGGGACAACTCACTCTCATGCCCGTAACCGTAGCCCTCTCCAACAGTGGGGACTGGGGCTGTAGCGCGACGCAGGGGGCTCCGATCCCGCCCGTAATATGAAGTGGAAGCTGCAGTAACAGCAGCAGCGGCTGCTGCAGCAGCAGCAGCTGTAGCAGCAGCAGCTCCTGAGGTCGGCAACAGGTGTCTATCGTAGGGATCGAGAGAGGTGGAGGTGAGGTGACTGGCCATGGCTGTGTTCTGGACTTGTGGCAGCTGGGACAGGGTCTGCTCTGCGTAATTATAGGCAGAGGCAGCTGCAGCTGCCACTGCCTCATAGGACCGGGCAGCACGGCAGCGCTTGTAGTAGGCATCGAGCGCTCCGTACGCGTTGTTGTAATACAATGAATCCCCATAGCTCATGGTGTAAGGTGTACGCACTGCTCCATATTGCTCATTATATTGCTCGGTAAAGTCTGCCACTCGGCCAGAACGATCTATCGGACACTCTTTGGACCAGTGCCCCTCTTTCCCGCACCGATAGCAGCCGCTCTGGTCTCCCATCCCGGGCGCAGTCCTAAGCCGGCTGGTGGACAACTGCACGTGCATTCGTTTGCCTTGAAGAAACAGACGCAAGAAGGGTTGCTATCACTCTTAGTCATAGCCCCCGCCCCTACCCCAGACACTGGTCATAGCAATGGCTTTACTTAGACAACACTAATGCAGGATTCCTTGCCAAAAGATTTTTTTTTTAAGTTAAAAAAAAAAAAAAGTCCACTACATAAATTCAATACAATGACCTGTTTAAAGACAAAGATCAGTAAGATGAAGAAATGTTTCAGCTCTAACACTAGTTTAAAGCTTGGGCCAAATAATAAGCACCTCATCCTTTGCCAAGTAACTAGACAAAAACTACCCTGAACAATAGCCCAATGACAAAAGAAACTGTATGAGTGCTCCACAAGATTCTCACATTTCCAATCTTCACCATCAAGACTGATTTCATTAAGCAGGACACTACAAAGGCCAGTTCCCCACTCCAAAAATCAAAGAGAATAAGACCTGAAAGTTACCACTGATAGAGAATATAACCCAGACCTGATCCATGACTGAATGTGATAAGCAAGTTTCAAGATTTGTGGGAAAATCACTCGTGAATTGGGGGAAAAGGGACAATCATATGCACTGAAGGACTGCCTTCCCCTTTAACAGAGTCCTTTAAATTGTTGGTCCTGATATTCATTCTAACAATGATTCTTTACAATCTGACAACTTTAGGGACTTCCTGATAAGGTCTAAGGAAATAGGACAGGCAATTCACAAAATGCCTAAATTTTTAAAAAGATTATGAAAAACATGGAAGAAAAAGGGGAGGGAGATGAGAAAAATGGGGAGAATAACCAGTAGTATTAGTGGATCAATTCATTAACAAGACTAAAGTACTTTTTCTCCTTAAACTAGGGATCTGAAAGATGGTAAGAACACACACTAAATACTACTTTTTGCTGAATATTACAATTTATATTCTAGAAATAAAAAAAATATTACTTCTGAAAACTTAACAAAAGACACTTTTCTGAAGAAACTTAAGGTTTAAATCTTTTCGCAGGAACAGCTTTGACCTAACATGATCTACCAATTTATTGGTAAGCAAAATTCCAGGAAAAACTTCCAATGCAATTGGCTAGTATACCAAAACATGCATATGATAAAGTGAATGGTTACAAGCAGAGGAGAGTCAACAGATAGATCATCTACTCATACAACATTACAGAATCGGTAAATAGAGAATTTCACATGCAAAATTAAAACCCTGGGAAGCTACAGAAGGAAAAGGGAGGTGGAAGGATCAAACTACCCCCAAAAAATCCTGTTGTAAACATTACATCTAAGTGTAGACAGACTGCAAATTAGAAGCTTAGATACACAATTAAGTACTGAAATGCTTTAAAGTGCTCACTATGTCCCTCTGGTTATTTGCCCTCGGGGCCACCTTGGCACCTAACAAAACCAGAGAAAACAGGTGCAACCAAGGAACTAAACAAGCACATTCATGACATTAAGGTCGTTAACTAATGCCCTGATCTAAGGATGCGTCAATTCCAAAACCAGGAAAAGAAACTAAACCTTTAAAAATATCTACAATAGAGATCTTTAAAATGGGCAAACAATAGAGAATACACCCAACACTGAGAAACTGAAAAACCATCTTAATAAATTCCGTTGCTCCATATACACATAGAACTCTACTAGACAATACTAAGGAGAATAACTAATACTAAGTAATGAAAATATAAATAAGCAGAAATAGCACCACAGAGCCTACAGTTCATACTCCAGAGTTATGCATAAGGACAGGTTGTCCTGAGTCAGTACACACTGGTCTCCTGCTACACATGTACCTGCTACAATCAGAAGCTACCACCCACTCTATGACTGGATTGAAGGGGAGAAGAGGGTCCAAAAATTAGGTATTATACCACAAACCCTCCACAAAAGCAGCCTTTGCTCCCAATTAAGTTGTTGGCAGCAAGTTAATTCTCAACTTACCAATTAAAAAAGAAAAACAAACTAGACCTGAGAGACTAGTGACACTTTTCTTTAATAATGCACAGCAATACCCACGACACAGTGCACTGTTAAGTTGGGAGAACGACTGGACCTCCAGCTCTAAGAAAGGTCCAATCTAAGGGAAATAAACACACAAAACAGGAGCAATGACTTAACAAGAGAGTACTCAGAAAAGGAAGCAGTAACTACCTTGTTTGGGCTAAAAAGATTGGAATACAGTTTAAAAATGTAGCAAGGAATTATAGGACTACCCCGTAATTTGGAAATAGTTACAATCAAAGGGAAAAAGCTTTTTTGCTACGGGGGACACAAGGGGATGGTGGGATGGAAGAAAAATTAGCAACTCACCATGGTTACCACACTCACCCTTCCTGATTGCCACTCTTGCCACAGGAGCTCAGAACTCAAACTAAGAAAAGATAAAACTTTCCAAATAAAGCAACAATCCATACCATCACTCATACTGCCCTCTAGGTACACTAACAATCTAGTCAAGGCTCTAAGATAACACTCATCTAAGGGATCTACTCACCAAGGATGTTGAGTCCACCCTCAAACAGTGAAAAGACATTGCCATTATTGCCCCCAAACCCCAATATCCCCTCCTCAGCAACTCCTGAAATCAGACTTTTATTCTGGAGTGACCTCATCCTCAAAACAGAACCTCTTGGTACAAGCATAACTGAAAAGGAACAAGAGCGATAGCCCTTTAAAAACACTAGTTACCTCAACACTAGTTATTTAATAACTAATTACCTTTGCTGGGAAGTTAGGAGTTGGGATGAGGTGGGGGAGCTTACCAGGGATTCTGCTCCCCAAAAGTGTTAAGACGCTTTTGGGTTTGTCAGGTTCCTCATATGTAAAATAAGGCATCATGCTGATACTGGGCTGAGGCAATAAATTCAGAGTGAACCACTAAAATGTGCTCTACTATCAAGAAAAAGGGAAGGAAAAAAAGATAAGTAGGAAAATCAAAGGAAAAGACTTCTGCACTAATAGACATAAAAGCCTTAAGAGTTCCAAACTAAAGCCACGGGTGTTTTCCCAAAGGGACTGGTCTAAGTTAAAGCCTCGAATTCCCATGCATTCTCCATTTTAAGTATATCACCCGCAATGATTCACCATCAGCCAACCAACAGCTCTATGTGTACCCCCAAACCCCTCCCCTTACTTATCCAACCTATTTTCTGCACACAGGCTGTGTTCAGCCCTCTTCCCAAACAGGGTGGTTCACCTTGAAACTCTGTGTTGTCAAGGCCCCTGATGGCCTCCACTGCATCCTCTGCCCGCTCCATGTGCACGAAGGCATAATCTTTCACGATGTCACATTCGATGACTGGACCATACTCCTCAAACTTGGCCCGAAGCTCTTTGTTGGTACAGGTGGGACTGATGTTGCCCACATGCAACTTGGTGGAGGTTTTGCTCTTATTCTTGCTGGCTTCCACATTGATGTTCACCCCATGCAGCTTGTAGTGGTGCAGGTTGCGTATGGCATCCTCGGCCGCCGTCTTGTCCTCTATGTGCACAAAGCCGTAGTTCTTAATGATGTCACATTCCAGCACCTTCCCATACTGCTCGAAGAGTGAGCGGATCTCCTGCTCTGTGGCCTCCCGGGGCAGGTTACCAATAAACAGCTTCACCATCTCGACACAGCCTGTGTAAGAAGAAACAAAATTTCTAACAAAAGACCTTAGGCTCACATCAGTTAAAACAAAAACAAACAAAAAACCCCGGTCACCTCCTTTCACTCTAGCAAATATTTGCAGTTCTCCTCTCTCACACTCCTACCTCCACACAACAATCAAAGGAAAAGTGGAAATAAGGAGGCCTGCCACAATACCGGGTGTAGAACCCTAGAATGATGAGAAAATGTAACAGAAAACTCCTTAGTAGACAAAGGGTTTGATAAGAGTTGGATAGCTTCTAACGAAAATGGAAATGAAAGTGAGAGCATACATACAGCGCTGGGGATACTGGGCTTTTCTATCCACCAGGAGGTCAGAAAACGAAAGGTCTAACTGCAGGCTGCCTGGACTGACTACTGAAATTGTGAATCAGCTCTTCCTCCCGCAACGGAGTAAGTAGCCACCATTTCCGGAAAAGTGGGCCTTATAATAGCTTCATTTTAGGGTTTCCTTTGGAAGCAGTGAACGGGAGACCTGAGCCGGAGAGCAAGGCATGAGGAGACTACAGGAAGTGCAGGAGTGGGGAACGCCTCTGTCGGGGTGCTGTCCTACGAGCTCCTGCGGGATGGGGAAATGCGTGGCCAGAGAAAGGGGCTTCAGACTCATCAGTCAGACAACAATGTCTCATGGCCTAAAAAATTCTCGAAACAGGTTTCAATTTTTCTAAGTCTAAAGGAGCGCGGTAATCTCTATAGAAACCTCAGAGCAGGAAACCGAGCCAAGTCGGGTAGAGGGCAATGTGGGGATAAAGGAAGGTATTCTCGGGGGAGGTCGTGGGGGAAGGGCTGCTTCAGGCTTACCGCGCAATGCCCAGCACCGAGGTCGGCTCTCAGAGACGGGTGCGGAGGCCGTGACCCCACTAGGATACCCCTGAAGCCCAAAGGAGTGAGATAAGAAATTTAAGAGAGAAAAGAGACGCAACGAAGGGGCTCGGAGTCTCTCACCCGCACGGAAACCAGCAGTGGCTCTTCCTCGCGGCGCAGACGCTTCTGACAAAACGCTAAAATGGCGACGGCCGCAGCAGTGACTCTGGGTAGAAGGGGAGGTGAGCCTACCACCGGATTGGCTGCTCGGTAAAGTTAAAGGCAGGCGTTCCCGTGGTTCCTCTTCCTGATTGGTTACCACCAACGCCAATTACCTGAGAGGCCGGGAAGAGGTGGAAACGTCAGTAACCCCTGAGCTTTTACGCGAATGCCAATGAGCGCCTATCTCGCGAAGCCGAAGTCACTGATTGGGTAAGAGGCCGGCGTGAGGGAGGAACTACAAACGTGGGCTTCGCCCGGGTGCGACCCGCCATTAGGCGGAGCGAGCTAAGGCTCCGGTGTGGCGGTCTTTAGCTTCGTGGCGCCAATTTTGTGAAGCTTCCGAAATGTTTCGCCATCAACACGTGCACATCTTGACAATATCCCCCGCTCCATTTTGCCTTCTCCAAATTTTTCCCTCTAAACTCCCAGCCACCACCCCTTCGCAGCCAGGATGCTACGAACGATAGCTTACGCAGACCCAAATGCCAGGTAAGAAAAATAACGATGCGTCCCCACCGGAAGAACCAACCTCCTCCTTTGCCCAAGAATCCACACCGTAGCCGTCGGAGTCCCGGAGCTCCCCCCAGATCAAAACTACTGTCATGGGTGGTGAAAGGAACTCTGGAAACGGTTAATGGGCGCGGCTTCAATTAGGTTATAACGGTCCCAAGTGAGCCCGGTTGGAGGCTGCGTTACTTGGAGGCACTGAGGAGACAAGTTCCCTCAAGGAACCAGCCTCCCGAAGTGGGTCCAAGATGAAGAAACGGTTTCTGTGTGACCACGTAGACTGAAAACACCCCCACCCCACCCTGAGAAAAAACTGGAGCAGCGAAGTTTTTTGTTTTATTTTATTGGGTGCCATGGGCCAGAGCTGTAGGTTTAAACTCCTAGAACCGACCTTAGAGGGAAGAGCCTAATCACATGAAGCTATAAACAAAATACAATCAAAACAGCATTCTCCAGAGCGTCTGGCCTCCCTCATCACATTTTTTCTCATCCTTTGGCTTCTTCACAGAATTCCATCCTCACTGAGCAAGCAATGACCCTTTGCAAGGCAGCTTTTGAGGGAAGTGGGGAAGGTGCTGGATGAAAAGAACATGATAAAAGCAATGAATTCTCTATGAGGAAGGGGATCATGAGTGGAGATGACATAACACACGACCGTCCACAGCAGCCCCAAAGGGGGAGGGAGGGCAGAAAGAGAAAGGAGTTGAAGTTATGGAAATGGGTTTAAAAACCTGACATGACTCAGGAACCAAATGCTGGAAAACCGGTCAAGAACTTACTCTAGAGTGGGAAGAGCAAAGGACCTAAAAACATCAAAATAATACATTTACAGATGTGGTCGACACTAATCTTGGTCCATTTTCATTGTGGATTCTTACATACGGAATCTGAGTAAAGGCAATATAATCAGTGACGAAGAAAATCAATTCTATGTTAGTCAGCTGCATGTGTGTGCCCTTTTGAGGGGGCCGGCATCATGTGGGGTTCACCATTCAATCTGCAGGGAAACTCATCTGGTATAGAAATCCTCTCCGGTCCTTTCAGTTTGATCTTCCAAATTCTGTGTGTCCCAACAGCCCTGGAGATAAACTTTCTTCCAAAATACCAAAGAAGATGAGATCAACTCGCTCTATAAAACTAGGAATCTCTCCAGGTCCAACGCAGAAAGGACTGGGAATATAAATCTCAGGATCACAATCCATGCCAGTTTGCAGATCACAGTACCGCCGCCCCCCCACCCCAGCCCAATCTCATTACTTGATTTACCTTCTGAAAAGCCTTTAAGGTGGACTTATATTTGTTTCATTTTGCAAGCTCATCCAACTGTATAAAGCACATTAAATCATCCCCCTCTTCTTAAAATACACTGCACTGGAAAAATTTCACTTACCCTACCTGATCTGGTTCTTGCCAGAATCTCCTAATCTCTTTAACAACCCCCACTCGCCTCACCCCACTCCCACCCCACCCATACATACTATGCTCCACCCCACTGGCCTTTTTGTTCCAAGTTCATTCAGACTGGAATGTTCTTTCTCCAGGTGCTTCAGTGGCCACCCCATCTAGACATCCTCCTACTCCAAAAGCCTACCCTTGGAACTCCATCCCATGATTTCATGTTATTTTTCCAAATACTTACCATCATTTGAAATCCTATTTGTTCATTCCATTTCTTTCTCCTACCTCCTACCTCCCATCAAATAATTTGTTCGAGGGCAGGGACCTTTTCTTCTTCCTTACTCTATCCTCAGTGTTAGAAATGCACCTGAAACATGGTAGGCACCCAATTATTTGTTGACTAAGTTAACACATGGGTGAATGCAGGAGTTAACTTCTTGGAAACCAAAAGGAGAAATAGCGAGATTTTCAGTCAATATCAGCTTAAGATCATGGACACTTAGTTCTAAAAACAAGCACTTGATTCATATCACCTAGTATACTTTCCAGTCTCCCTCAAACAGAAAAACCAGGTGCCCAAAAGCCAGGGGGTAACCTATGCTACAGCTTTTCATCACCAGGATTACCAGTTTGACAAATGCTGCAAAATGAAGCTTTAGGCAGGAAGACATTTGTGGTTCGACTGTCTCCACACTGATGTTCACCTATCCAACTCTATTTTACTGAGTACTAAAGGAGCTTAATATTCAACCCTTAAGGTTTATAAATTAAAGACATCTGGTCCAAATCTTCTACCACCCCAAGTATGCAAAATAGGATTGAATGCAGTATTTTAAAAGCACCTTGTCCAGGGGCACCTGGGTGGCTCAGTCTAAGGTTAAGCATCTGACTCTTGGCTTTGGCTCAGTTCATGATCTCATGGTGGGTGGGGTTCTTCGGATTTTCTCTCTCCCCCTCTTGCCCCTTCCACACTCTCATTCTCTCTCAAAAATAAATATACTTTAAAAAAAAAATTTTTTTAAAGCACTTTGTCCAGGACACTGTAAATACCATCTTGTTGATTCTTAATTTGCTGATCAGGTTACCAAGCACCTCAAAGGTAAACTGACTTCTTCAAAAAGTCATCTAGAAAGCAGGTATCTGTCATAACCAAGCATAAATATACATTCTGACTGCAGATTTTGAAAAGACAAAAGTGCTTGGAGCCTGGGCTCTTGAAAAGGAAATGAGGGACAAATCCAAACTTAGGGGGGAAACACAGATATCTGTGAAAAACATTCAAATGTGAACAAACAAGCTATTACCTTTCATACCTTTTGGGGTGAGTATGTGTAATTTATACATGTTAATTACTGGCTCCTCTCCAGAAATGAGTACTGGTTTAATAAAAGTTCAAATTAAAACCCAGTATTCTCCAGGAATATTCAGACTGGCCTTCCTTGACTAAGCCAGTCAAGCAAACTTCCTAAGCCTCCAATCCCACTGGCAGCTACACTCTTAGCCTCCCCTTAATGTCTTTGCAGGTTCCCTACCCCTAACCTTTCTTTTCCATACCCAAGGAGAATATGATCCCAGGACACTGAACAGTGTTGCCTGAGACTGGACATGACAAAAACCGGTGTGATCCATGGCCTACTTCGCTCCTAGGTAGCACTCATTTAAAAAATCCACTGCTTCACTGTTGTTCTTATGTACTGCACTCACACCTACATCCACAGTCCTTTGCTCAGCTGTGTGACAGCTCCACCAGGCCACCCCAATCTCCCCAGAATGTCCTAATTCGGGTCTATGAGACGGCTAGCATTTAATAAGCAGTGACTATACATGAGGCCCCACACTTGTCACATGTTCTCATTTGATCCTTCCATGGCATTATAAAGATTACGAGCAAAGTCCTAGACAGACAGTTCAATTCAAAATGACTCAATTCCTTGATCTACTACTTTCTAACCATATGATCTTACGAAAAGTTTCTTAAGGGGCACCTGGGGGGTTCAGTGGTTGAGCGTCCAATTTCAGCTCAGGTCACTATCTCCCAGTTCATGAGTTTGAGTCCCACATTGGGCACGCTGCTGTCAGCCCGTTGGCACAGAGCCCGCTTCCCATCCTCTTTCCCCCTCTCTCTGTCCCTCCCCAACTTGTGCTCTCCCAAAAAAGAATATTTAAAGAAAAATTACTTGATGTACAGCCTTAATTTCTCCATTTAAAAAACAGGTTTAGAAATAATGGCATTTGGGTTGCAATGAAGATTAAATGAAGTTACTGTATGAAAAGCACTTTATCAGTGCTTAGCAAGTGTTCGATAAATGTTTTCATCTATAAAATCTCCATTTTATAGATGAAAAACCTAAGACAGAGTTCCTGACAGGCCCAAGATTACACAACTAAGTGACAGAAACACAATTCAGACTCAGGAAACCTGATTTTAAAGCCAACCCCCCTAGTCATTCTGTGCCAAGTCAATTTTCCATTCAAACAAATCCCATCTCCAGAACATTTTAACTAGTGGAACTGCCCCTTATCTTCCACTACCCTAGCATTGCTTATTAACCGTAACTAGTTCAATGAGGTAGGTCCTGCCTCCCCACATTATAAATTCAAGGTCAGCCCAAGGGCTCAGCTACTTAATACTGTATTTCTGGCACTACAGACACAATATTTCAAATGATTTACACTATGTTTGAAGTAATTTTAAGAACTACCCCCCGCCCCCAGAAAACTTGATTCTACCCTTCATGATCTAAAGGTAACTATAATTTAGGTGAATATAAATTTTTCACTTGCTTTACATCTTATCTTCTCTATTACCCAAACTTTGATTACATATCATACCAGTCCATAAATCTAGGAAATTATTTTCACTATAACCCAAGTCATCCCCTATTAAGGTCAGCTTACTTGGCTTGATAGGACAAAATGACTGGAGAACCACCAGTCTATACACAGACTTTGGCCAAGCTTAACTGATGGGCAGGACTAGAAAAGCAGCCTACCCAGAGGGTGACCACTGAAGGATACTTCCATTACCTCCACTAGAAGGGATGGGGTCCCAGGCCTACCCCAGACAGAATGTGAAACAAGGTCCAAACCTCAGAAGAGAATAGGCTGACAAGGCTAGAAGCCTCTATGTGGTCTCATTCCAGGAATAAATCATCTTTAACTTCTCCAATGAAGGTCAAGTTGTAGAGGTGATAGATGCAGGAGTGCAAAACCTGGGAGTCCATATTCCCCACCCTCTTATCCCAAAACACCCATTAAATGTATGTCCTCCCATTCATTCAACCCAACCATCTCCAAGTTATAGGACCCAAGAACTCAGAAATCCACAAAAAGCAAAGTATGAAGAGTGGGCTACAGGATTAACACAGGTGGCATAATTTAAATAAAAGAGAAAGAAGGAAATTTTAAAACAATCTGCAAGAAAGAAGAGAATGACAAATGATTTAGCTTTGTAACCTCTTCTGCTTGAACAACGAAAACCTTGAGGGCTGAGGCAGCAAAGGCATCAGGACCTAAAGATGTTAGGCAGTTAAGAGTGATCATCTAGGCCACATCACTCTGAAGAACTTGGGCTGCAATAAAGAACATCAACACTGGCCCCAAGAGCACATTAAGCTGTTTTTCACAGGAACCATAGGATTGGAATAGTGGCAGAACCCTCACACTGGAGAAAGGAAAACAGAAAGCATATGACAAAGAAATATTACAAATGCACAGGCCACAATCACAGCCCTGTAATCAACCAACCCCTCTACTTTCCAGAGTAATAACCAGAGCTAAGTTTGTTAGCTTGGTCCTCAGATCACCCCACCCTCCCTGCAGAAGTGACAAGAAACCTATGACTCCCCCCTCCCAGTCCTTCAAAGAAATGAAAAGGAGCAGCAAAGCACCTGGAGGTAAAGCAGTGAGCAGAAAGAGCAAGGAAAGAGCTATGGCCCCAGTACCCCACCCCCAAAGATTACCCCAGTTAGCATCCACAAGAGCTCATTCTTATAAAGATCATATGTTTTGCCCACTGGGCAGAGGGAAGGGAACACTTGGGGCAAACTCCTCTGTCACAAGGCAAGTTCCCAAGGAACCAGTGAAAGGCAGAAAAGAACCCACCTGAACTCCACTTGATTGACACACACAATTCCCCAAAACCACCTTGCCCCAAAAGGCTCCCAAATCAAATCTCTAAAGCCCCCTTTCACAAAGGAACAGCAGTAGGTTCCTACCCAACCAGTCTTCTGTTCACTCATTTATTGGTGAACCCAAGCCTCCATTTTGTCCCTGGCTGGAACTTTTTTTTTTTTTTTTTTTTTTTTTTTTGCCCAGGTCCTCTCAACCCCAGTCCCAGAATAAAAGTACAGAAAGAATCTTCAATTTCTCACTCTATCCCAGCATCCCTACTTGGGTTATGCTTGTACCTCACCCCCCTTTCCAGTCTGTGAGGACACCTTCAAATATAAATCCAGGAAGAAAACATCTGGAAACCCTAACAAATGGAGACGGGGGAAGTCTCAGGGAACTGATGGCAGAAGTTGGCAGGACGCAGGAAGGACACTCCATGGTGATGTTCAACAGGCGAAATACCAGGTTTATGGCCATATCCCCCATACCTGCTTCCAATCGTCCCTGCTCCTCCTCTCTCCAACCACAGGGAAGAACCAGACAGACACCACCCTTACCCCACTACTGGCTCCTTTCCGGGTCCCAGCTCCAGCACTCACTCAAGCCCACTGCCTGAAGGATCCACTAGCCTTATAAGCACCAAAGCAGTCCATTTCCCCACTTCTCACTTGAGAAGCCATACCCCAGAACCATCCTGCTTGGAGCACAGGTTGTTTCCGAATTGGAGATAAATCAGGGGGAAATGGGCAAATAAACTTACTGCACTTGGTGTGGTTAATTCAACTTAAGGGCTGAGGAAGTCCGAGCAACTTGGTCTGGACTCTCCAGTCCTAAAGATGGCAGACTAACGGGACGACGATGACCTAAATCCCTCTGGGCAGCAGGGAAATCACTAGTTCCCACATTCAAACCCCTTTCCTCATCTGCCCTGGATTCTCCAGCTGCCTTTCCTTTAGCTGTCATGTCTTCCTGGATGTCAAACTGGCTTCTCTGAAACTGAGTGCAATCAAGACAATGACAACCAGGTTTCCAAACTGCAAATTGCCCCAAGTTTTATTTGTAGTCCATACAAAAGGGAAAAAAAATTAAGGTTTTCTAACACCACCTACTTGGGGAGATGGGGATGTGGGACTGTGCCACTCAGCATCAGCTAGAACATCAGGGGGTCAGTAGGGATTTGGACATATACCGACCGTCCCGACAGGAACTCAGTCTCAACACAGTCTATAGTGGGACAAAGTCAGGGCCCCCTGGACTGCTGGCACACTGGCGCACAGGAAATGGTTAAGCTAACCTTTTCCTGGCCTCCCTCACATCTAAAAAGAAAAAGGCGCCGCCGACCTCAGTTGCAGGTTGCTTCCCCATCCAGACGACCTTAAATATCGCGCACAAAAATAAAAGGGAGCCAGGAAAAAATAAAAACATAAAAGAAATTCCCATCCTGGGGAGATGGGAGGCAGGGGAGAGGGGAAACCGCAGATCTAGAGCCAGTAGCAAGATTTGCTGCTGAGGCGAAGGAACAAAGTAGGTTACTGCCGAACACTCAAAAGGATCATCTCCTGGGGAAGGCCCACAGGGTAGAGGGGATGAAAAACCGCAAACGGGAGAGGTATGGGCCAGTGGTTATAACCTGGGCCTGCACCCTACCCGACCTCTCCTCTCCTTCCCTCCCTGTGGTGCCCCATGCCAGGATGGCCCTACATGCGGCGCTGGTAGCCAGAGTGCATCTGAGCTGCCCGCAGGTAATCATTATAGGAGCCCGAATAGCGTGCGTAATCGGAATGGGCATCGGGCAGGCGACGGTAATCCAGCGAGGACTTTGTCGGCGAGCGGCGGAACGAAAGCTGCGACTCTGATAAACGGCGGTAATCAGAGAGCTCGGCTAAACGCCGGTCGGAACCATACCTAGTCGAGAGAAGAAGACAGTTGGTGAATGAGACAATTGAGGGGAGGGCTCCAGGTGGGCATGGGGGAGATGCCAATGGGGATAGGGAGGGTGTGATCAGATTGGTCTCCAACAAACAAGATTTTGTCCGAAGGCTCATCACCCTATCCAGGGCAAGAAATCAAGCCTGGTTCAACCAGTGGGAAACCAAGCCCACCACTGAAGCCCTCCCTTCTCAACTGGCCAAGGTAGATTTTGGTCTACATTCCCAAACCACAAACAAATTATCCCCACCCTGGGCCCTACACAGAAAGACCTTGGTTGTTTATCAACAGAACGGCGGACGAAAGCAAGGTCCCCAACTTCCCAAAGA
Source organism: Herpailurus yagouaroundi (assembly GCF_014898765.1). Classification (NCBI taxonomy): domain Eukaryota; kingdom Metazoa; phylum Chordata; class Mammalia; order Carnivora; family Felidae; genus Herpailurus; species Herpailurus yagouaroundi. Next base: position 3,484,135 of record NW_024412786.1, on the reverse strand, counting down.
GTGGACGCACCTCATACACCTTGCCTTCAGCCAGTGAGTGCCAAAGGGACTATTTCAAACCCACCCTACCAAAGCCAGGACAACCACATAACAGGCTTAAGGATCCTTGAGACGGTGGGAAAGGCTATGGGCCACAATCTTGCAGGCAGTAGCTCCAATGGCACTTGGGGTAGCCTAGAGAGGTGACACTTTTCCCAGCCTGACTAGCTGGTACCACCCCAGGCTGAGCACTAATGCTCCACCTGAACCCTGGTGATCAAAAAAGTTTACAGACATCACCCCCCTCGGCCTTTGGACATCCCATGGGAGTAGATGAGAGAAGACCAAAGGAGGGGCCAATGGCTCCAGTTTCCCTCCCATGCCAACCTCAGCCCCTTGCCCTAAGCCCCAGCTGGGGGCAGAGGCGGGGGGGCATACAGTACCTTTTCGACATGGCGACAGCCTTTTTGTAGGGATCGTCGTAGCTGGCCCGGGGTGGGGAGAGACGGGTACGCTCATAGGGCGGCGGGGTGCTGTTGGCGTTGGCAACGGCCCCCTGGGACATGGACAGGTAGGCTGCAGACGGCTGACCTGCCCCATCGTAGGCATTGCCCGGCTGGCCACGGTAGGAGGCAGCAGCCTGGGGATGCTGCTGGGCAGCATAGGAAGCAGCCAATGAGGCTGACGACTGAGCGCGGTACGGAGCTGCCAGGGTGGCAGAAGGCTGGGCCCCATAGGCAGCTGCAGCACCATAGGAGCCAGTGGCCGCAGCAGCTGACTGAGCCCCATAGGAGCCTGACAGGCCCATTGATGCTTGAGCCCCATAACTATTCAGCTGGGTCTGAACAACCGGCTGGGCCCCATAGGAGCCAGCCATTGGGGTAGTGGCTTGTGCAGCATAGGCAGCTGGTTGGCTGGCATAGGCAGCAGCTGTAGCTGGCTGTGCCACATAGGCAGCCGGCTGGGAAGAGTAGGAAGCAGCCTGCTGTGCAGCATACGGGGCAGACTGGGCATTGTAAGAGGCCGAGGGCTGGGCATTGTAAGAAGCTGCCTGGGCCCCATAAGCAAGTGAGGAGGCTGCAGACTGGGCTCCATAGGAGGCTGCCTGGGCCCCATAGGAGCCTAGGGAGGAAGCTGCTCCCTGGGTGTTGTAAGAGGAGGCAGCCGCACGAACCCCATAGGAGGAGGCAGCCTGCGCGCCATAAGAGGATGGCTGGTTACCATAGGAGGCAAGGGAGGAACCCTGAGCCCCATAGGAGTTGAGCGAGGAAGCCGCAGCTGGCTGACCCCCATAGGAGGAGAGGGCTGAGGCCGAGGGCTGAGCTCCACCATATGGGCCAAGCGAGGAAGCTGCAGCAGACTGGGAGCTAGGACTAGCCAGCTGGCCCCTGTATGGGGCCCCAAGGGAGACAGAGGGCTGAGCGCGGTAAGAGGCTGCCTGGGCTGTCATGGGCTGAGTCCGATAGCCGACACCCAAAGAGGCAGATGGCTGGGCCCTGTAGGCAGCTCCCAACGACACTGAGGGCTGGGCCCGGTAGGTGGCTGGCTGGGCCGTCAGAGGAGCCACATAGGAGGCTCGGGGAGGTGAACGGCGCAGGGGGCTGCGGTCGCGACCAAAGAAGGGTGGTGTGGGCTGACGGGCTTGCCCATCAAAGCCACCAGTGCTGTTGCCAAAAGCCTGCTGGTAGTCGAAGGTGGCAGAGAAGCCACCAGTTCCAGGGAATGCCGTATCCCCAGCCCCTGGTTTCTTGGTCTTGTCCCCAGACTGGATAGCCAGGCCGGGCCCCTTCTTCTGACCCTTGGTTGAGAGTTCCACGTTGATGCGCTTGCCCTTCACTTCTTTGCCGTTGAGCTGCGCGATGGCGGCTTTGGCATCTGCTTCCTTCTCCATGTGAACAAACGCGTAGTCTGATAAAGCAGCAGACAGAGGGTTAGCGATTAGGGGGGCAGGGCATGCTACCTGATGGGTCCCAAACTGGACACACAACAGCACCCAGCTGTTGCCAGCTACCTCCAGGCCTCCAAACCCTCCTCTCCAGGAGTAGGTCATAAAACATGGTTCCCACATAACAAAGCTTCTGTCTCAAGTGGTCACCTTTCCCTACGTGTTCTCCCTATTCTCCCATTTCCCCCGCCACATCACTCAACTCAACTCTCTGGTGAGAGAAGAGCAAAGATGAACAGCAACACAGGATAAAAATCTTCACAGCTCTCATGAGTGTAAATAAACCACCAGACAAAACACAGAAAGGGTTCCTGGATCACTCAATTATTTAGCATTCTCTAACCTAAGGTCACCAAACACTATTGCTCACCTTTGAAGCTTAACTCTGAAATACTGGAAATGACCACTTATGTCTTGGCATGACCCATATCTCAGCCCAGGGTCCAACTAAATCAAGAAAATTAGAGTGCAGTGCACAGTTCATTAACGTTCTCCAATGTGATCTCTCCTTTTTTTTTTTTTTTTTTTTTCAGAGTACTTCTGTTCTCAAAGTACTTCCATGCATAGGCCTTCATTTGGGCCTCACAACAATCCTGTGAGGTACGCAGAGCAAAGCATCATTATCTCCATCTTACAGGTGGACAAATGTGCTCAGAGAATTTGTACGGCTTGCTCTAAATCAAAATGTCTTGAAGCCAGGAACAGAATCCCAGCTCTTCCTTGCCCTTTCACTACACCAGTCTATCCCTGAGACGTCAATATATAAAGCAAGACCATATTAACACAACAAGAAATTCAAACTTACAAAAGGAGAAGCTGGAACTCATGTAAGCCAATGAGGCGTGGGAATGGAAACCGAGCCTCTTGGCTGAGATCAGGCCCAAGCCTCTATCCCCCAGGCTACGTTATATCCTCTGCTGGTTCCTCTTCAAAGTACAGACGTATACCTTACCCCCTTGGGCTCCTGTTCACAGAACAGACAGTTTACAGGAAAGATCTTGTTTCTTAAGCTTCAAGGTGAGAAACTGCAGTAAGTGCAGCTTGCAGGCTCTCCTAAATAGGTTACCCCTGAAGTCCTCATTCAGGATTTGAATGAACTGTGGTGGAATATAAGCGTAAGATAGGATGTTGATCTCAAAGTCCTACTCATCTACCACACAGGAGAAAATTTTAGAAAGGGGAGTGGGAAGAAATTCTTATTCATGTCCAAAATCACATATCACAATGGTACAAGCAAGATCTGAAAAACAATGACAAGACCATGCTCATGGCAAATAAGGCCATGCACTTAAACCCATCTGGATCCATGGCTACTTAAGTACCAAGTACCAAGATACCATCTCACATCAATTTAGGAAATGAAAAACTACCTAGATGAAATCACCAGGTTCCATTCCTGCAGATAACAAATCCTTTTAAACTACCTCTAAACAAGCATCGTAATTTCTAGATTCATACTGGGATGCCCTCTCTGGCTGCTCCCAGAAAGCAAGTCATTTTTCTTCTTGTGAGGCAATGCTACCAACCTGCTTCTCATAGAAATGAAAAAATAATCAACAAGGCATAAATCAGAAGTATGGTATGCAAAAGGAATCCTTGGTTAGGCACTTAAAAGCCTCAATTATAGATCCAGATATCGCTGAGTTAGCAAATCTGTCCTACCCACCTCCAAGTTAGGAGATTCAAATAAGAAGATAAAAGCACCTTGTAAAATATAAATAGCTATATGATAACGAAGAATTATGACGATTATTCAGGCCTAGGAATAACCATAGGCGTCACTCCCTACAGAATATTATCTTTTATCTCTAATAATAAAAAACAAAAGCTACCATACCATTTATACATGCAAACTTGGAACCTGCCAGAGAGGATTAAAAAACAAAATCAACTATCACAACTCTCAGTCCTCACACCCCCATGGTTAGAACCTGATTCCTTACCTGCCAATTAAGGCAAAAGTGTTCCTTTCAGCCTAGCCACAGAGTACTAGAACTGTCTTATGATCTCTCATCTCCACTTTGGGTAGAGGGAGTTAAAAATAGCTACTGGTGGTCAGTGATGTCTTTAAAAGCAGAGACTGAGCTGACCCTCCAGAGAATGCAAGGACAAACAAAAAGTGGGAGCTTGTAGGCAGATTAAGAGAAATGGAAAAAAACCCTCCAGGCAGTGTAAGAGACTATTAATGAATGATATTATAGTCCTGGCTAAACTATCTACAAATTCCTGAAACCGGAACAAACTAGGGGAAAAAAAACACCCAACAAAAACAACAACAACTTCAAAGGGTTTACAAGAGCAACAGGACATCCCACTGTCTACTCCCTACCTTAGCCAGGTTTTATTAAGAAACCAACCAAGTTGAAATTTGAAAACTGAGATTTCACATGTACAATTTCAATTTACCACCCAGAGGAGTTCTAGAAACTGATTTTTTTAAAAGCCCTCAAATACAATTATAACCAATTTACATCAAAATGTTCCTAATCCTGACATTAAAGAGAAGTGTGACTTAGTGATCCAGCTGACTCAATTGTATCAGGGTTAACCCTGTTACAGCCAGAAGCCAAAATCAACACCTAACCCTATCAAAGATGCCCAGGAATCCAATTACTCCTAGGACGATGAAAAACCAGAAACCTAGAGAACTCTGCCTGGAAAGCTAGTTTAAGAAACAGTAACCTGTGAAGGAAATCCACTGCATTTAAAGGCACTAGAGCAAGCAATGTTTTACAGAGATCACTTATTGGTCTGGTGGCATCGCAATTCCTCTAGAACCAAAGTTAAGAGAATCCAGAGTGGCGCCTCAGTGTCTCAGTCAATTAAGCATCCATCTCTTGATTTGGGCAGTAAAAGGAGTTTTCCTATCCTGAGAAAAATTAAAAACCTCTAACTTTACCCTACAGATTTGTGTATAGGAGGAAAAAATGGCCACCCACCAAGAAAAAAAAAAAAAAAAAGAGGAAACAGTTTCCTCTTCTGCCTTTCACACCTCCCCTGAAGCCTAAATGGTTCCTAAAGCTGTCAGCAACTCTCATACTTCATCTTTGAACACCCAATAGCCGTGGAGAGTGGTTACAATCCACTGTTGCCACGGAGATTTTTGCTTCATAAATCAAATCACATAGAAGCTTCAGGGGTAACCAAGCAACTATGTTTTTCCCCTATGAAATGAAATAGAACTGGTTGTCTTATGCAACCTTTAGCTTCTGTGCTTTTCAAAGACCTGACAGCCAACACCAGAGGACTCGATCATCGAATGCCCATTCCCAACCCAAGAAATGCGTTTTTATAGAGCCAGAGCCAGTCTCTTCTGCTACATTCCCAACTTAAAAGCCACACTTTCTTTCACCCCAGAGAAATAGAAAAGCATCAGTGGAGGACAAGACAGTCAAATCTTTCCCAAAGTCTCTCACATCAAAGTATAGCAGAAGCTCTGTTACTTACCAGGATAACCACAAATAACAACCAACCACTACTGAGGAAGTTTAACACATTTCTGGGTGTTTACAAAAGAACAAAATAGACAAAACTTTCACTCGGAGTCAGCCAAGAGTTCTACAAACCACATGCAGTTATACACTTCACCCTCCCCGCCACTGTCACTTGCTATCAGTCCAGAGCGAATCCAGGCAAATTTTCAGTTTCCTCTACCACCTGAAAGCAAGTTTCTTGACCAATGAGTTCCATGGAGACTGTCCCCCTCAGATGTTAGTTTCTAGACTCCCAATCTAGTAGCCACCTTGCCTAAGAACCGCAAAAGAAATGTGGTAGGTCAATTAAACACAGAACTGTCATCAGGAGTCATGTACCCCCACTGGTTTCCTGGCCAGATGCCCAATCTGGAGTCCTTCCTACTCTTTAAACAAAGCAAAAATCAATGCACCATACAGCCTGCCTTAAGAGCACCCAGCAGGAAAGCCCGATTCCGGAGTCGTGGACTGGCATAACCTGAGTTGAGGAAAATAGAATGCAGTATTAATGCAGAACAAGAACTGCTCTTAGTAGTGGAGACTACAACCCTTTACGCTTCCCCAGCTGCAGAAAGGACAAGGAATGGCCCCCAAAATATGCCTTATTAGGACAGCAAATGAAGTGTCTTGGTGGAAAAAGGCACCTGCACCCATTTAGTTCCTATCCCCAAAACTTTTCAGAGTATGGGTAGGTATGAATTCAACACCAGGAGTAGGGCATCAGATACTCCCCCAGGTTGCATCCTTGAAGATGGCAGGGCAAAGTTAATTCTGATCTGTTCACAAGAGGAACAGAGACTGGCCACATACACAAGGACGATCCCACCAAACCTTGCCAACATAAAATAAAAAGAACTTACAGGATAGGAACCTAGACTACAAAAAAAGTCAACTGGGTCCCAAAAAGGAAGCCAGACCTAGATTACAGTGATACATTTTCCTCAAAGAAAAGGCAAACTGGGGATCTGCCCTAAGAATTAGACTACTCCAGCAAAGCCGATGAACAAGTAAATTTGTTTAGCCAATGTTTAACGAAGACCTCTCACACACCCCTCTCCAAGTCCCCCTCAGCCACAGAGTATATGCCCCCTTGCAAAATCACCAAGTTATAAAAGAACACTGCCCTGAGGGCATGGGCTTGCAAGTAAAGGCTAAAGAGAAGAGGCCTTCATAAAACAAGCCTCCTTCCCCATTCAAAAGGTCGGGGTTTTCAGTTTATATATATCTGTATCTATAGTGGGATATAAATATCTAGATATAGATATATAGATATAGATATATACATATAAAATCGATCCCAAGGGAAAAAAAAAAAAAACAAACCCAAGTTTGAGGGACTTGGAATACAGCGTTGCCACGCCTAACCCACCTAACAATGTTGAAAGGCCAAAGTGGTTCGGAAGGGGTCCCTCCTGTACCCACGAGTAACTATATACCCATGAGTAGACCCATGCCACACAATGCTAAAAAATCCCAGCCCGAGAAACGTCCAAGGGCCCCGTTACCTTCCGCTCGGGAGCATTCATCGGCAGGGAACACGAGGGTGGCCTTGGGGCGTCAGCCCCCACCTTTTCCCTCTTCCCTTGCTCTGACCGACGTCTGGAGAGGAAGTGGGGAAGTGGCGAAATCTTCCCCGCTCCATGATCCGGCTTGTGCCCGTCACTTCCCAATTTCCGCTCGGTGCCAGGCCCAGGAGACCAGTAGAAGGCGCGCCCCCGGTATACTCGCAAGTCTCTCAGGCGCGTCCCCGGCCCCGTAGCTCGGCTCACAGTGGCCGCCGAACCCACCCAGAGCCACTTCCTCCTATCTGGAGAATGGTGCCTGGACCGCAGGGAAGGAGGGTGGCTCTACCCATCGCGCCCCCAACACCTCCGGCCTCGCTCCCGCGACTTCCCCACCCTCCCCAACCGCGCGGTGACCGACCCCCGGGAAAGGGGCGTGGCTAACAAGCAGAGTGCCCAGAGCGCGCCCGCGCCCGCGCCCGCGCCCCCGCCCCCGCTCGCCTCCGCGTTACCTTTCACCACGTCACACTCGATGACGCGTCCGCGGCGCTCGAAGAGGCTGCGCAATTCCTGGCTCGTGCACGCAGCCGACACATTGCCCACGAAAATCTTCCAAGTGTTAAGAGGCCGTGGGCGCGACATCTCCACCACGAGCGCGCGCCCAGGCCGCAGCTCGTGGCCGTGCAGGGCCTCGATGGCGCGCAGCGCGCCTGCATTCTCGCGCATGTGCACGAAGGCGAACTGTTTCATGACGGCGCAGCTCATGACCGTGCCGTAGGGCGCGAAGAGGGCTGCTAGCTCCTCTGGCGTTGTATCTGCCCCATCGACGTTTCCCACGAATATCTTCATTTTGCCGCCGCAGCCGCCTTCCCGGGGAGCCGGGACCTCTCCTCCAGCGACAGGCAAGACGTCCGACCGGCCGGCAGTCCTCCCCAGGAATGGCTGGCGACCGAGAACCCCGCCGCGCAGGCGCTCTGACCAAGCCAATCGGGGCCCGCATCCCGCGCGACCCGCAGCCAATCAGAGAAGCTTAAAGAAGATGCGCTCAGGCGCAGCCAATCCCAGAGGGTCTGGAGCCCGCTTGTTAGCCGAGGGGGCGGGAAAGGGACGGCGGCGCGCGACCAACCGCCACTGCCGGGGGGAGGGGGAAAAGAAGGGTTGGAGAAGGGGGAATGCGCGCGGGGAACGTCGGCGGCCTAGAGGCCTACTCGGTGAGACGGCCTCTGGCCCGGGTGGGGCAGGGATCGGCGGACCCAAGGAAAAACTTTGTTCAGCCGGAAGTCAGAGCTCCTCCCATTCTGACTGCCTAGGCCAAACCCGCGCCTGGAGGTGGCAACGAGCTTGTCCACGAGAGGGTCGGGCCTGGCGGAAGAAACCAGGACAGCCGCCTTCGGTCAGCTAACTGTCCCCTCCGAGACTGCTGGGCTGTCTGAGGGGGCCTGAGAGGCATTTGCCCCGGAGGACCCTCGTGCTATTAATTCATTCTTTGGAAACACATTCCCTGATGTTGCTGAGGTCCTAGAAGTAGATGGAGAGTGAAAAATCAGAGTTTGGCAGAGGCCTTTGTGGCATTTTCAAAAGAGGAATAATGAGTTGTATCTCCCTTGGTGTGCGCTTGAAATTATCCACAATAAAAAGTTTAGTGAAACAATATTGGGTCAAAAGAATGGTCCCTGAGGGGACAAAAGTTGAACCTTTATAGAAAACAGAAAATTCAAAACCAACAGATGTATGCAAAAAAAAAGTATTTTGCATAGCAGAAGAGAAAAACAAATCCGTGTGCCAAACTCAGGAAAATATTTGCCTACATGTTCATGCTACAAATTTTTTGAGCACCTACCAAGTGGGCAGCACCAAGGATGTAGCAGTGAACAAAAAGTGACAAAAATTCTAACCTTGGAGCTTATACTATGGTGGGAAGAAATATAATAAACAAGTAAGACTTATAGCCTGATAGTGCTAAAGATTTGAAGCAACAAAGCAAGTAAGCTCTCCCATAGGGGAACCATTCCAGCCAGAAAGTACAGGTCAAAAAGTCCTGGGGCAAGAGTTTGTCTGCTTGTTCAAGGACTAACATCATGGCCGGAGGCTATAACAGCATAAGGATGTAGGGGGAGGTAGTGGCACCCTGTGGGCCAGTGAAATGACTGGCTTTCACTCTTCTTGATTTTTATTTTTTAAGTATTCAACAATTCCATACCTCACCAGGTGCCCATCAGGACAAGTGCACTCCTCAATCCCCATCACGTATTTAACCCATCCCTCCACCCACCACCCCTCTGGCAACTATCAGTTTGTTCTCTATAGTTAAGAGTCTGTTTCTTGGTTTGTCTCGCCCTCTTTTTTCCCCTTTGCTCTTTTGTTTTATTCCTTCAATTCCACACATGAGTGAAATCATACAGTATTCCTCTTCTTCTGACTGGCTTATTCTGCTTAGCATTATTCTCTCTAGATCCTATCTATGTTGTTGCAAGTGACAAGATTTCATTATTTTTTATAGCTGAATAATATTCTTTTGTATATGTATACCACAGCCTCTTTAACCATTCATCAATCAACGGACACTTGGGCTGCTTCCATATCTTGGCTATTGTAAATAATGCTGCTACAAACATAAGGGTGCATGTATCCCTTTGAATTAGTGCTTTGTATTTTGGGGGCAAATACCCAGTAGTGTGATTGCTAGATCATTAGGGTAGTCTATTTTAAACTTTTTGACGAACCTCCACACTGTTTTCCACAGTGGCTGCACCATTTTGCAGCACGACCAACAGTGCAAAAGGGTTCCCCTTTCTCCGCATCCTCGCCAACACCTGTTGTTTCTTGTATTGTTGATTTTAGCCATTTTGACAAGTGTGAGGTGGTATTTCATGGTGGTTTCGATTTGCATTTCTCTGATGATAAATGATGATGAGCATCTTTTCATGTATCTGTTAGCCATCTGTAGGTCTTTTATGGAGAAATGTCTGTTCATATCTCCTGCCCATTTTTTAATTGGGTTGTTCTTTGGGTATTGAGTTGTATACGTTCTTTATATATTTTGGATACTAACTCTTTATTGGATATGTCATTTGCAAATATCTTCTCCCATTCCACAGATTGCCTTTTAGTTTTGATAGTTTCCTTTGCTGTGCAGAAGCTTTTTATTTCGATGTAGTCCTGATAGTTTATTTTTTCTTTTGTATCCCTTGCTTCAGGGTTCCTATATATAAAAAGTTTCTCTGGCTGATGTCAGAGAAGTTATTGCCTGTGCTCTCTTCTGAGGTTTTTATGGTTTCAGGTCTCACATTAAGGTCTTTAATCCATTTTGAATTTATTTTTTGTGTGTGGTGTAAGAAAATGGTCCAGTTTCATTCTTGTGCATGTTGCTGTCCAATTTTCTCAGTACCGTTTGCTGAAGAGAGTTTTTCCCATTGGGTATTCTTTCCTGCTTTGTCAAAGATTAACTATGGATTTATTTCTGGGTTTTCTACTCCTGGGTTGCAAGAGTGGTTCAATATTTGCAAATCAATCAATGTGATATATTACAGCAATAAAAGAAAGGATAAGAACTGTATGATCATTTCAATAGATGCAGAAAAAGCATTTGACAAAGTATAACATCCATTCATGATTAAAAATAAATAAAAACAAACCTAGATTTTACTCCTGAGGCTGAAAGTCTGTGGAGGACACATGATCCTGTAAGTCTACTTTAACATACAGAAATTCCTTTGGAATCTTCTTTATCTCTCGCCGGCCCCCCCCCCCCCCCGACCGAGATATATGTTAGTCATCATAGTCCAAACTTATGGCCCACTGATAAACATCTGAAGGGGTTCATTACTGAGTTTTCTCTAAACAGTAATAAATGACATTTTCCTAACAGTAGCTAGCCCCCTCAAGGTCCTGGAAACCTTGCTTCCAAAATTCCTTAGAGATTTATGCTACCCCCTAACCCCTTCCCAACGTGAAAGTAGGTATCACCAGTCGCAACCCTGGTGCAGCTCTTTCTGCCCATGGGTTCTGTTTCTGTGCTTTAACAAAACCACCTTTTTGTGCTGGGGGGCAGGGAAGGAAGTCTATGGAGGGCAGAGGGGTTCATCCAATATGGCTTATCTTCCATAGTTTTTATTTTATTTTTTTTTAATTTTTTTCAACGTTTTTTATTTATTTTTGGGACAGAGAGAGACAGAGCATGAACGGGGGAGGGGCAGAGAGAGAGGGAGACACAGAATCGGAAACAGGCTCCAGGCTCCGAGCCATCAGCCCAGAGCCTGACGCGGGGCTCGAACTCACGGACCGCGAGATCGTGACCTGGCTGAAGTCGGACGCTTAACCGACTGCGCCACCCAGGCGCCCCTCTTCCATAGCTTTTAAAGTATCATTCAGGCTGCTATTGAAATGAGCAAAAACCAATGGAAAACAGCTGTTTGTTCAGAACACTATTGCTAGAATCCAGGAGAAAGATGGTGGTGACATGGATCAGGGTGGCCCCAGCAGAATTCAGAGGAAGTGGACAGATTTGGATGTACATGGACAGTAGAACTAACACGATACACAAATGGATATGAGTTGTGAGAAAAAGAGGACTCACAGATGACGCTGAGCAGCTTGGAAGCATGGAATTGCCATTTACTGAGATGGGGACATTGTGGAAGAAACAGATTTTCTGGAAAGACCAGAAATTCAGTTTGGGACATGATAACTTTGAGATGCCTCTAAGTCACCCAAGTGGAGACGCCAATGGGCAATTAGATAGGTTTGTGAAGTTCAAGGTAGAGGTCTGAGCCCAAGATATAGATTTGGGAGTTTAAACAGTTAATATCTATACTGTACAAAGAACTACAAATTAGTTTTAAAAAAAGAGAGAGAGAGATAAATGGGCCAAAGAGGTGAACTGGCAATTTTGTAGGAAAGGAAGTGCAAATAGCTAATAAACAAGAAACTTTAAGGGCACCTGGGTGGTTCATTCAGCTAACTGGTTAAGCATCCGACTCTTTTATTTTTTTTAATGTTTGTTATTTTTGAGAGAGAGAGAGAGAGAGCAAGCAGAGAAGGAGCAGAGAGAGAGAGGGAGACACAGAATCGGAAGCAGGCTCCAGGCTCTGAGCTGTCAGCACAGAGCCCGATGCAGGGCTTGAACTCACAGACCACGAGATCATGACCTGAGCTGTAGTCAGCCACCCAACCGACTGAGCCACCCAGGCGCCCCAGCATCTGACTCTTGATTTCTGCTCAGGTCATGATCTCACAGTTCATGAGTTCAAGCCCCATGTCAGGCTCCACACAACATGGAGCCTGCTTAGGATTCTCTCTCTCTCTCTCTCTCTCTCTCTCTCTCTGCCCCTCCGCACCCCCCAAGATAAATAAACTTAAAAAAAAAAAAAACCTTCATTGGTAGCCAAGGAAGTGAGAATGTTTTGGGGCACCTGGATGGCTCAAGTCAATTGAGCATCTGACTCTTGTCCCCCCCCCCCCCCCCTTTTTAAAGGGAGAAAGGGACAGAGTGCAAGCAGGAGAGGGGCATGCAGAATCCAAAGCAGGCTCTGGGCTGTCAGACAGACCCCACCAACAGGGCTTGAACTCACAAACTGTGAAATCATGACCTGATCCAAAGTCCGACGCTTAACCAGCTGAGCCACCCAGGCATCCCACATTTGACTCTTGATTTCAGCTCAAGTCATGATCTCTCGGTTTGTGAGTTCAAGCCCCGCTTTGGGCTCTGCACTGATAGTGCAGAGCCTGCTTGGGATTCTGTCTCCCTTTCTCTCTACCCTTCCAGGCTTGCTCTCTATCTCTGTCTCAAAATAAATAAAAATAAACCTTAAAAGAAAATGAGAACATTTTTCATCCTCAGATTTGAAAAACTTAAAGAAAAAAGAAGGTTTAGATCTGTTGCTGGTAAGGGTGTGAGGAAAGCACACACATATTGCTGATGATAGTGTAACCTCTATGTTCTTCTTGGGAACTATTCTGACAATGTCAAAACTGTCAATGTGGTGATTCTTTAACAGAGTATCCCACTTTGGAAATCTACCCTACAACAAACTTATCAATAAGAATATTGGTATAAATTTATTTATTGTACCACTGTTTGTAGCAAGCAATGGAAGCAACCTGAATGTTTGTAAATAAGGGAATTGGTTATTGCCATAAGATGCAATATTATATTGCTGCTATAAGTAGTTCAGAATTTATTGATATGGAAGGAGGACCATAAGAGGGACAAATACAAGTGTACAATGTTACATCTTTCTATGCTATAGGGGAAAAAAATCCTCCATATAGGTGCATATGTTTTTTTCAGCACAGAGAAATAGCACCGGTTACCTGAAGAGGATGAGATGGGAGTTAATTTTTTTATACTTTTCTACGTCATTAGACTTTCAACAGTGAGCATCTAATTCTTTCACAATTTTTTTAAAAAGTACATCTTAAGGAAGGAAAGTGGGACACCATTTTGATACCTCTCTGGTATCCTTGCAAATCCTAACTGCTGGCAATATTCCCAGACTGGGTATCAGCAGACCCATGGCCACCCAACAAGCACAGCCTTTTTAACGGTATCGTGGGGGGGCAGTCCCATGTTTTCTCCTATAATGCTGGTAGGGTTTACAGTCAAAACAGTGTGAAACAAAAATATAATGTAAAACCCATACAAGCTTTTCATTTTTCTGCTATCCACCTTAAAAAGTAATAAGAAACAAAATTAATTTTAACAATATATTTTAGGGGCACCTGGGTGACTCAGTTGGTTAAGCATCCGACTCTTGATCTCGTCTCAGGTCTTGATCTCATGGTTTGTGGGTTCAAGCCCCTCATCGGGCTCTGAGCTGACAGCATGGAGCCTGCTTGGGATTCTGTCTCTCCCGCTCTCTGCCCCTTCCCCATTGTACTCTCTCTATCAAAATAAATAAATAAACTTAAAACAAAGAAAATCATAAAAAAACACCAAAAAACCAAATATATTTTAACCTAATGTATCTAAAATCTCATGTAATCAATATATAAAAATTATTAATATTTGGGGTGCCTGGGTGGCTCAGTCGGTTAAGCGTCTGACTTCGGCTCAAGTCATGATCTCGCGGTTTGTGAATTCAAGCCCCACATCAGGCTCTGTGCTGAGCACTCAGATCCTGGAGCCTGCTTTGGATTCTGTGTTTTCCTCTCTCTCTCTCTGCCCTGCCCCCACTCACACTCTGTCTTTCTCTGTCTCTCAAAAATGAATAAATGAGAAAATTTTTTTTAAAAAAACTGCACCACAGCACCTGGTGGCTCAGTCAGTTAAGAATCCAACTCCTGATATGGGCTCAGATTGTGATGTCATGGTCGTGGGATCGAGCCCTGCATCGGGCTCTGCACTCAGTGTGGATTAAAACTGCACCAAAAATACTTTGTTTATAAGTGCAATAATTAATAAATAAGTTAAATAAATTATGTTCTAATTATAAACATGTTTTCACCTACAAGGATATCTGGTAGGACTTTTGAAAGTTGTGCAGGCTATAGGACAGTTAGCTCTTCATTTTGCCAGACTATCCTGCACACTGTAGGTTGGCAAGGATCCCTAGCCTTCCCCCCAAAAATGCCAGGAGTCCTCCTGCCCTCATCCAGCATTGTCACAACCTGAAAACCCTCCCTCACAAACTCTCAAAAGTCTCAAAAGAGCTAAGTTTGGGTAAAGATTCATTTCTGTAATAAAGCAATATGATAGGAAAAGTCCTTATCTCTTTACCATGAATGGAAGGAAATGTTAGAGAGAAATTCTGTCCTGTAAACTAGAGAGCCTAGTCAAATTTACTTATGACCTTTGCCTTAATTAGAACAGCCCAAGTTCTTTGGTTTAATAGGTCATTGTACTAGGCCAAAGGTATCAGGTCCTAATCCCTGGCATCTGGAAATGTTACCTTATTTGGAAAAGGGGTCTTTGCAGGCCAAGTTAAGGATCTTGAGATGAAGAGATTATACTGGATTATTTGAGTAAACCCTAAATACAAGCACATGTATCCTTATAAGAGGGAGGCCGAGGGAGATTTGGCACAGATAAACAGAGGAGACAGTGTGGGGAAGACACAGCAGGGAGAGACCTGAAGATCGGAGTGGTGTGGCCACAAGCCAAGGAATGCCAGCCATCACTCTAAATTGGAAGAGGCAAGGAATGGATATTCCCCTAGAAGCCCTGGAGAGAGTATGGCCCAAATGTCACTCTGATTTCAGTCAGTGGTACTAATTTTGAACTTCTGACCTCTAGAACTATAAGACAATGAAGTTCTGTTGTCATTTGTTACAACAGCCACAGGAAGCTAACAGTCATAAAGTATGTTTTCTTAACAACATGGATGAAGGTATTTTTGCAGCATGGACCTACATGATTTTGTTCTGTATTTGTTCCTCCCTGATAAAGGGCGAGAACTTTTCCCTTTTCAACCTTCTTCCTTCCTGCTGTCTGCCCTGACCTTGTTATGTGTTAGCATGTGAGGAAAAGAGGCTTAACTATGCAACCAAAAGAGGAGAGGGGTGCTAAGAGAAACCACAGTTCAGGGTGATGTAGTGTCCTGACACCATGAGCCACTGGGCTCACATGGAACAAGAAACCTCTAGTCTGCTTATTTTAAGAGATCATATCACATCTTTATTGCTCTGGCCGCTACTGGTCAGAACTCTTGTTTACTTGCAGAATTCACCTTAATATAGAATTCAAGAGACAATATCAAGATTGCAAACGAGAAATAGCAATCCAGGGGCACCTGGGTGGCTCAGTCAGTTAAGCGTCTGCCTTCTGCTCAGGTCGTGATCTCAGGGTTCTTGAGTTCAAGCCCCACATTGGGCTCTCTGCTGTCAGCTCAGAGCCTGCTTTAGATCCTCTGTCCCCCTCTCTCTCTGCCCCTGCCCCACTCACACTCTCTCTGCCTTAAAAATAAATAAATAAACAAAATATAAAAAGAAATAGCAACACAGTCATGTTGCCTAAAAATATGAAGGTAAATCCCAGAAGAAATGGCCAAGGGAGTTGAAAGCTAAAGCCTAATAGAACTAGGCTTGACTTTTATGTGCACATATTACTTAAGTAAAAGTAAATATAGAATTTAAAGTATCTTTAGTGAAAATAAAAGAAAATCTACAGGACACAATGGGTATTTGAAAAAACTTTGAATTAATTTTTTTTTTTTTAAGCTGGGGTGAAGCATCTGTGGCCCACCTTTTTTTTTTTATTTTATTTTTTAATGTTTATTTTTGACACAGAGAGAGACAGAGCATGAGCGGGGGAGGGACAGAGAGAGAGGGAGACGCAGAATCCGACGCAGGCTCCAGGCTCTGAGCTGTCAGCACAGAGCCCGATGCGGGGCTCGAACTCACAGACCGCGAGATCATGACCTGAGTCAAAGTCGGACTCTCAATCAACTGAGCCACCCAGGCACCCCTTGAATTAATTTTTAAAGTACTCTACTAAGTTTGTTATCAAATAAGGTAAGACTGGACAACATTTATATTCTGCTGACCTACAAAGCACAGAAACAAAGTGGTCAGAAATATGGGGGAAAGTTCTTACTTAACATTATATTTATACAGATTCTACCTCCTCATGTGGCTAAGCAGCAGCAGAAAGCTTCCTAAGATGGTCACAGTTTCTTCCTTAATTCCCTGATGAAAGAATGAACAGAGTGAGTGAATAACAGTTCACACTGGACATTTACTAAATTTACCAGATGCTATTCTTTGCACAGGCAATCTTATTTGATTATCACAATAGCCTGTGAGATTGGCTTGTTGTAATCCCCATTTCACAGGGAAGACTGAGAGGCATTCCCCAAAGTCACAGAGCTAGAAAGTAGTAGACCTGGGATGTGGACCCAAAGCCCAGCTCATCACTATTATGTTTTCCTGGATATACGCATGAATAAGAATGATTAGTAAACATGGCCATACATAGTGTTGATGACACCCAGCAAGGAATTCACTCATTATGTAAAGATGCTTCTATGTACATTCTCAGAGCCAGAAAAAAAATCTGTCCTTAGAATGTCTTTGATTATGGCCAAAAAAAGAAAGAAAGAAAGAAAGGCCAACTTCTGATAGATTACTCAGGTTTAATTTAATTAAATAGAGAAGAGGAGAAGAACACTACAAGTGTGCGGGGGCAGGGGGGCAGTTTACACAATTTTCATTGCCTAACTCAGGTAATAAATTCAAGAGATTGTGAAAACATACCTTACAGGCCTAATCTGAATTTAGGAACCACAGTTTGCAAAGCCATTTGTAGGGTTTGGCCTGAGAGTTCCCTGTTAACACAGCAACAATGAAAAAAAAAAAACTTTTTTAAAAAAAATATTTATTTATTTATTTTTAACGTTTATTTATTTTTGAGACAGAGAGAGACAGAGCATGAACAGGGGAGGGTCAGAGAGAGGGAGACATAGAATCTGAAACAGGCTCCAGGCTCTGAGCTGTCAGCACAGAGCCCGATGCGAGGCTTGAACTCACGGACCGTGAAATCATGACCTGAGCCGAAGTCGGCTGCTTAACCGACTGAGCCACCCAGGCGCCCCAAAATATCTATTTTTTTGATTGAGAGAGAGAGAGAGAGAGCGCGCATGGGCAGGGTAGAGGCAGAAAGAGCGAGGGAGACACAGAATCTGAAGCAGGCTCCAGGCTCTGAACTGTCAGCACAGAAACCAACACAGGGCTTGAACTTGTGAGCCTCGAAATCATGACCTAGCCAAAGTCAGCTGTTTAACCCACTGAGCCCTCCAAGCACACTACCACAGCAACAATTTAAGAAAGACCCAATTTAAAGGAAAAATCGCCCTTGACACGTGTGGCCCCGGAGGCAAGCAGTCCTAGTCCTGGGAATTCTAACCCCAAAATTCTTTTCAGCTGACAAAGTGTCCCTTTAGTGGATAATCTATCTTAATACTGAGAAGATCTAGATTTAAAAATAAACATGATGAAGTAAATGAAACACATAGTAATACTTTTAAGCTCGCAAGTAGATTTTTGTCGTATTTGGAGAAATCTGAATATATTTGGTATTTACAGTGTGTGTCGTGGTAAAGAAATGTTGACATACTAGAGAATCTGACAGGTCAGTCTTGGTTTTCTAATTTAAAAGGTGTTTAATTAAGAAATTGAGGGGCGCCTGGGTGGCTCAGTCGGTTAAGCATCTGGCTTCAGCTCAGGTCATGATCTCACAGTCCGTGAGTTCCAGCCCCACATCAGGCTTTGTCCTGACAGCTCAGAGCCTGGAGCCTGCTTCAGATTGTGTCCCCCTCTCTCTTTGCCCCTCCCCCCTGCTCCCACTCTGTCTCTCTCTCTCTTAAAAATAAACATTAAAAAAAAATTAGGGGCACCTGGGTGGCTCAGTGCCATATTTTCGGATATGTCCAACTTCGGCTCAGGTCATGATCTCAATGTACATGGGTTCGAGCCCCACATCAGGCTCTGTGCTGACAGCTCAGACCCTGGAGCTTTGGATTCTGTCTCCCTTTCTCTCTGCCCCTCCCCCGCTCACGCATGCGCTCTTTCTCACTCTCTCTCAAAAATAAACATTAAAATTTTTTTTAATTAAAAAAAAAGGAATTGACTTCATGATCCAATCACAGAAGCACAAATATTGTGTGATTCCACTTACATGAGGTCCCTGGAGTAGTCAGATCCATAGAGACAGAAGGTGGCTGCCAGGTGTTGGGGGAGGGGGAAGTTGGTGTTTAATGGTGAGAGATTCGGGTTAGGGAGACAAAAAAGCTCTGGAGATGAATAGTGACGTTGGTTACACGGCAATGCAAATGTTTGTAAGTCACAAAAATGTACACTTAAAAATGGTTAAAACAGTCAATTTTAGGTTATGTATGTTTTGCCACAATTAAAAAAAAAAAGGATTTTAGATGCTAAAACCAGTAGGCAAAAGTCTGATGAGAAATGGGATATTTATATAGTCTCCAAGTAGCTCCCCACAAAAGATTTACTAATTGCAAAGGAGAAAATTTTAAGGTTCTGTTGGAGAAATGCAAGAGACCCCACCCTAACCAAGTGATCCCATTAAACCACAGCAGTAATAAGATATGTCAACATTATATACTGAGAAAGGCACAACTTCACTTCTGTGGTGTTGGAACCAAAAAGACATACCCTCAACCTAATCACAAGAAAATGCACACAAACCCAACCAAAGGATAAGCTACAAAATACCTGACCATAAGGAGTATCAAGCCAAGAAAGCGAACACCAGGAGAGTCTGAGAAACTGTTACAGATCGGAGACCAGGGAGACAGGACAGCTACCAGCAATGTGCCATCCAGGATTTGATCCCAAAACAGAAAGTGATCATTAGCAATAAAACTTGCAAAACCCGAATCAAGACCTACCTACGGTTCAGTTGCTAGTCTTGTCTCAGCGTTAATTAACTGGGTTTGAAACTGTACTATATGTGCATAAACTAACATGAGAGGGAGCTGGGAGAAGGCAACGTGAACTCTCTACTGTTCTTTCTTAAGTAAATGATTGTTAAACATTGAGATATAATTCATATGCCATAAAATTCACCCTTTTAGTGTACCATTCAGTGGTTCTTAGTATATTCACAAGGTTGGGTAACCATCACCATCATCTAATTCCAGGACATTTCAATCACCCCCAAAAAGCAACTCTGTGCTCGTTAGCTCTCTGTCTGTCCCCTCCTCCCTAGACCCTGGTGACCACAGATCCCTCTGACTTTGGATTTGCCTCTTTCAGACATTTCAAATAGAACCATACAAACATATGGCTCTTGTGCCAGCTTCTTTTTTTTTTTAAATTTTTTTTAACGTTTTATTTATTTTTGAGACAGAGAGAGACAGAGCATGAATGGGGGAGGGGCAGAGAGAGAGGGAGACAAAGAATCGGAAGCAGGCTCCAGGCTCTGAGCCATCAGCCCAGAGCCGGACGCGGGGCTCGAACTCACGGACCATGAGGTTGTGACCTGAGCCGAAGTCAGACGCTCAACCGACTGAGCCACCCAGGGGCCCCTGAATAAAACTTTTAAACTGGTAAATGACAGTACAAATGGTTTATGGACATAGCAGAGATTGAGAGGTCACACAAAAATGACGGAATTTGGCAAAGATTTTCACACTGTTCTCCCAGGAGCCCCAGGACTTTTGGGAAGGCCTATAGTCTGGGCTAAGCATCTTTGGCTGCTCTTCTACATGTGTCACCGTTGGGCCTTCAAGATGTTTGAAGAGTGTTCTGTGGTTTTAAACCAAAGTTTGAACACTACACGTTTAAGAGTTTAGAAGATGGGGGGAAAAAGGTTTAGAAGAGAGAAAAGCTAATGGGGGTGTTGCTCCCTTCAGTTTGCTAAGAGGTTTAGTCATAAAAGGGTTAATTCCAGCTGTCACTCCAGAAGGGAGGTGGGAGGAGGCCAGGGGCTGGCTGTGGGCAGCATCCAGGGGCAGCTCTTGCAATGCTCTGGAGGAAGAATAGGGGAGACAGCCTGGGCCCCATGCTTAAAAGGGTGGTTCCCAGGAATCAAGGGAGCTGGAAAGCAACAAGCATAGGTTTGGCAGCATAGGGCAAGAAAGAGCAGGGTTCAAGGGCTGGGGCTGGAGGCAAAGCCAGCAGCCATGACCGAGCAAAAGGCAAGGCCGGGGGGAGCGGGAGCAGAGCCAGGCACATCTTAGCCAAGGCCAGCTAACTGTAAAACCGCCTGCCCGGTTCCAAGAAGGCAGGATAAGGGGCAAAGTTTGTATTCTGACAGTCCACTGTGTCAAAAAAACCTGTTTTGTCATGGATGAGCAAGCATGACAAGGTCCAGTGGGGGGAAGGGTAGGGGGGCAAAACGGTAAGTGGAGAGGCCCAGAAACCCTGGCCCCACACATTAGTCCTTGGATATTGGCCATCCCTGTGCGAGGAGGGGCTTGGCTGGGCAGCTTCCAGGGGCCCCGTTTGGCCTCAGATGCACAGCCACTGCTCCCTTGACCTCCCATGTGCCACGTTCTGCGCCAAGCACTTTATTAGATTAATTAAGAGTCTTTTACTTGTGAGTAAAGAAATCAACTCAAGCCAGATTAATTTCAAAAGGGGGGAGGGGGCGCTGCATGGGGAAAATCCAGGAGTGTCTCTTGACCGCCCCCCTCCCCGGTCAGGAAGTAGCTGGCCACAGGAAAGGCCCAGAGTGGGGACCCTGGAGCGTCTGGCATTATCCAACAACTCTCAGGTTCTCCCTGTGCGTCTGCCTCATCCCTCTCCTCAGCAGACAGTCTTTTTCTGATACTCAGTTGACAAGGCGGGGGGAAGAGGGCCGCCTGCAGCCCCCATATTCCTATGTTACAGGTCCATCCACAGGGAGGAACTAAAGCAGGATCTGCCCTGACAGAAATATGAGTGCTGGGGCCCAGCACTGACCCTGAGGAGGAAGACGCAGCCCTCGGGAAGTGTGTGGATTTGAACCCAGTTTTGCTTGGCTCCGAAGCTAAGAGGTGGTCCTCAAAGGGAGGAGACAGGTAGGGGAACCGTGTTCACCAAGGCCATAAAGGGACGTTGTTGGGACACGGACAAAAGCCAACGTTCTGTACGAAAATAAAACTTTAATTTGCCAAGGCGCCATCACAGCAACCCCACACACCCTGTACCCGAGTTCTCCTGGGACTGGGCAAGCAGGGCCTCCCTGCCTGCTCTCTGCAAGTGGAGGTGCTCAGCTGGGAGAACAGTCACACGTCCGAGGCTGAGGCCGTGCTCAGAGGTGGGCAGGGGACTTGGCCGGCTCCTTTCGTCCCTCACCAGCGATGGGCCGGTGTCGCTCCTCCCAGATAGTGAGGCCGTCGCAGGAGCAGATCTGCTTGGGGTTCTGGAAAAGGCCAGCGGAGCGTGCGATGATGCCACAGGCCAACCTGAGGAAGAATGTGTGGTCAGGAGCGGGCGCTGTAAACTGGTCTGGGCTCCTCCAGGGCTGCCCGTGCACCGCTGGCACAGCACAGCCTCCTGCCGGGGGTGGCATCACTCACCTCTCTCCTGAGTTCCCTGTGACCTTGGATAAGGGATGGCCACCCCGGCCCAGGTCGTCTTCTCCCTCATCGATGACCAGGCTTCGGCCAATCACATCCCACACCTTTGAGGGCAGATAACAGCCTCAGACAGTGGACCCGTTAGGAAAGGTCCCCACCCTCTTTTCCACCTCACCTTCAGCTGCTCATCCTCTATCCTGAAGACAGCTCGGCCATCAGTGTCAGCGCAGACATTCCCCAGGTCTCCTCGGTGCTGCGGTGACATACAGGGGTGAGGAGAGGGGCACATGGGGCACAGCCACCAGCTTCTGGCTTCCCAGTATCTGATTCCCCTTCCCCAAAAGTATCAGTGCCCTCCTCTGGGTGCAGTCTGGTAAGATAAGGAATGGCCCAGGACACAGGATGGCAACTAGATGCTCCCTCCCTGGGACTGAAATCCTGGGCAGTGACCCCCTTCCTAGGAAGTCATGCCCACTGGACCAGACTGTTTCTCCTACAAGGTTGCCACCCTCCCTGCAACCCAGCCTCAAAAGCCAGCCTGGTTCCTTCTTCTTTACAAGCCCCGTTCTCCAGCCTCTTGTTGACTCTAAGCCCTTGGCGGTCTGCATGCAATTCCCCTGGGCTTAAGTTGGCCAGGTTTGGCTTCCTGACCACAGGAAGCAGCCAGCACTGGTCCCTGACTCCCAGCCTCCAGGAACACAGAGAAGAAACACAGGGAGCAAGGAGCCTATCCTGCCCTCCCCCAGAAGTTGGCTCTGCCTACCTTTTCCCTTTGAAGGTAATAACAAATGTCCTAACACATATACCAAGCACTTCCTCCATCAGACACACTTTGCTGGCATGCTGTAGCGTGCACATGCAGTCCTCACCCTCAAGGAGCTCGAAGCATGGTGGGGAGACAGACGTCGAACAGACTAGCGATTATGAAACACAGAGTTAGTACGGCAGCGAGTAGGTTTGCAGGTGACTGGACCTTACTGGTAAGTCACGGAAGCCCACGTCTGTACAGATAAATTGTGCCCAATCGGACGCTTTAGGCAGAAGCAAGTGCCTGTGCCTGTGCGGGCTGGTGCACATGGCTTTGCTGTGAAGAATGGTCACAAAGCATGTCACTGGGGGACGGGGGTGACAAGCAGCAAGAAGTGCCACTTCTGCTTTATCTTGTTTTCCAGAGAGACATCTGCTGCTTACACCTGGCGCTTTTTGTTATCCTGCGGTGGGGGCCTTTATGGCAGAAAGATCAAGGAAGGGGAGGTGATACTGAGCCTTGAGGAGCATCTTCAGGATTGGGCTGAGAGAGCAAGCAGCCTAGCAACACGGCTCAAGAGGCATGACCCAGCAGCACGGTCCACTCCTGCCCCTGCACTTGGGCAAGTAGAACTGGGCCGCAGGGCCTTGAATGTCACACCAAGCAGCTGGCCAGGGTCTATGCCCTTAGGAGCTGGGGAGCCAAGAAGGGCTTTGGGCAGGGGCATGGCATGGTTACTCTGTGCTTTGGGGCAACCTCTAGCACAGCGCACGAAGAGGAAGGATTAGGGGGAGGCAAGAGAAGGGAAGGCAGCTTGGGGACCAGTTACGAGAGGTGCAAAGAGACAGCCAGGCTCTGGTGTAAACCCCCACACTGAATTCACTTCCAGCTGGGCAAAAGCAGATGCAGAAATCCAAAAGGAACTTGTCAGTCACCACGGCAGCCTTGGCAGCCCAGCTCTTGCTCAAGTCTTTATCTCTATCAAGGACCTGTGGACAGTAGAGCAGCTGGCCCCAGCCCCTTCTCATCCCCCGTCCTGAGGGGGCCTGGGCTACAGCAAGGCTGCAAGATGGTCTCTCACCCTTCCGGTCTCCACTCCCTAACAGACATAGTGCTGCCAGTTCCCAACTGCTCCCTGTTGGTTCATGCCGCAGGGCCTCTGCCTATGGAGTCGCCCTCACCCCCACCCCCACCCATCTGTGCCTGACATTCCCACTCTCTGTTCTTCACCTGCTTAATTCTTGCACAGCACCTTGCAAGGCTCGAGGTGCTCTAAGATGCACCTTCCCTGTACTGACGTCCCTCTGTGTTCTTCCACTGTGCACGTGCTAGACCTAGCATCACTTACTAGGCTAGGTTACAAGGATAGAATGGTTCCGTCTTGGATGCCCTCTCTTGCGTACTCGCTCTGGGGGAAGCCCAGCTGCCGTGTTGTGAGCTGCCCTAGGAAGAGGCCCACGTGGCAAAGGACTGATGTCTCTGGCCAACAGCCAGGGAGGACCCAAGGCCTGCCAACAGTGACATGAGCCTTGCGATGATTGCAGCCCCAGCCAACACCTTGATTATAGTCACCCCAAGCCAGAGGCCCCCAGCTAAGCTGCACCCATGTTCGTGCTACAGAGAAATGGAGATGAATGCTTGTTGTTTTAAACCCCCAAGTTGGGAATGATTTGATTCACAGCGATAGGTCACTGCTACATGGGGCACAAACACAGCACCACACAGTGGACCCGACAGAAACCCTTCTCTGGCTTCCCAGGGTGGGAGGGGAAAGGAGTCAAACTTTTGACCATCGGAAATGTGAGGGAGCTGTCAAAAGTCCAAGAAATCAGGTACATGAGTTAAGAAACATGTACCATAGCTTCATTTGTCCTGTGGCAGAAGGCTACAAACCTTCATCAGATAGAAATTACAAATCCAGGAAGCCTGTGAGTCCTGGGAGGGTGTAAAGAGGGGCTGCCAGGTCCCGGGAGAGGGACCAGGCCCCAGAGCCTGCCCTGGTACTGAATCTCCGAGTGCAGAGGGAACACATACCCCAGAAGTGAAGGAGATGTGACCGGGTGTTAGGAACCATTAAATCCCTGAGTGAGGGCAATCATCCTGGATGACACCCAGGACAAAGGTTTAATTCAGTCTTCAACACCTTCTCTAACATTCACTAATCTCCACATAAAGGAGAAAAAGCAGGCCTTCCTCAGTTCTCAGACCTTGCAGGCCAGAACCCAGCAGGACTGCACTAACGTTTAGTTGGCCTCCAATGGTCATTTTTGCAATGACCCTGCTCTTATGGCTACAAGTACCGGTTTTCCATTCTCTGTGGCAGTATTAGGTTTCTTGTTAAAAATAAACCGACCTTAATTACATGAAACGATGTCTTGATTTGCTTCAAAATAATGGTGGAGAAAGGCTGGAGGTGTAGATGAAAAATGACTGGCCATGGGGCACCTGGGTGGCTCAGTCGGTTAAGCGTCCGACTTCGGCTCAGGTCATGATCACACGGTTTGTGAGTTCAAGCCCCATGTCGGGCTCTGTGCTGACAACCTGGAGCCTGGAGCCTGCTTCAGATTCTGTGTTTCCCTTGCTCTTTGCCCCTCCCCGACTCATGCTCTGTCTCTGTCTCTGTCTCTCAAAAATAAACATTAAAAAAAAACAAAAAAAAAAAACACTGGCCATGAATTGGTCACTGTTGAAACTGGGTGATAGGGACACGGGAGTTTAGGACAAGTTTCTCTCCTTTGCAATGTTTGAAACCTTCCATGATAGATTATAGCATTAAAAATAACCCAATCTGGGGCACCTGGGAGGCTCAGTCGGTTGAGCGTCCAGCTTCGGCTCAGGTCATGATCTCACGGTCCGTGAGTTTGAGCCCCACGTCAGGCTCTGTGCCGACAGTTCAGAGACTGGAGCCTGCTTCAGATTCTGTGTCTCCCTCTCTCTCTGCCCCTTCCCCGCTCATGCTCTGCCTCTGTCTCTCAAAACTGAATAAACATTAACAAAAATTAAAAAAAAAAAAATAACCCAATTTACCTAAGGAAAAACCTGAGTTAACTTATAGGAAACCGTGGAATAACTAACAGAACAAGCAATATTCAGATAAGCAAAAACCAAGGCAGCATAGAACTCACTGCCGACGGGAAACAATTCTCTAGTGAAAAACAAAACTCCAAGCTGGGAGTTGCACCATCAGAAATGGCCTTTTTAGTTCAGGCAAAATCTGCAACTTCCACACCTTCAGTTCTCCAGAAAGCTTTCTCCCACTGCCCATGTCCTTGGGTTCAGGCCAGATCGGGTGCTTGCCCTGGGCTCCCGGGGCCTCCCACAGGCTCCTGCAAGGGTCATCTCACTGCTCTGCAACCATGGGGTCCTCAAGGGTCTCCCTCACCAGACTGTGAGCACTTGGGGTCAGGCCTCAACCACAGGGAGGGTCAATGTTTCTAAATTGGAACAAAATAAAATGAGGGGACCCCACCAAAATGGAATTGTCTGCTAACGCCCCAGGAGCAACCTGCCCTGCCTGAGGCCTCGGGCCCCCTTGCAGCCTAAACTTCACCCAGATGGACACTTACCCGGTCAGAGTCCTCGGGGCCCCCATGAGATGTTCCATCAGGGTTAAAGTGGTCTCCACAGCTAAGAACAAAAGGTAAGCAGGAGGGCAGCAAAACAGTGGCTCGCAGGCCATCCTCTCTATTTCACCCACTCACTCAGCAAACAGACTTACTCTGTACCAGGCTCTGGGTTGAGGGCATGGAGAAGAATCAGATGTGGGTTCTGCCCTCAATAAACTTTTGGGGGAGACACAGATGAGTAAGCAACTAATTGCATCACAGCATGACAAACACCATGACATGGAGACCTGCCCTTCTGTGAGGCAGTAAATTAGTTACTTCCTTCTCAGAGGCAGTAAGGTGGCTACGAGCAGGAATATCAAGGTTCAAATCCCACCCTACCATGTACATGCCCTGGGGCCTTTGACTGAGCCTCAGTTTCCTCATCTGTAGACTGGGTGTGTGTGTATATGCCTTACAGTACGTGTGAGGAACAAGTGTGAAAGCCTGTGTGGACGGCCGAACACAGCCTCTGCCCGGAGTGGGTGCACAACTGGGGGAATGAAGATGCCACCGGGGAAGTTACAGATGACTTACCTGCTGCAGTTCCCTGTGAGGTCCCCAAACTGATGGACGTGGAGTCCGTGTGGCCCAGGCTCCAGGCCATCAATGGTCCCCTCGATGAGGCAGCGCTCGGGGGTCAGCTGTAGGAAGCGCACCACTCCTTGCACAGGGCCAGGCCCCTCCAGAATGGCAACTGCTGCCCCCAGATTCTCTGCAAGGTATCAAGACACCTGGGCTGGCTCGCCACCTCAGCCCCACACCTTCATCAGCTCAAAAAGGGCAAGGAGAGAGCCCCGCATAACTCTCATGCCTTCCCCAAGGCCACCTGAACCCTCAACCCCCAAATCCTACGGTTTAGATGTGTACCAGCCCCCTCCCTCCCAGAGAAGCCAAGGCCAGGGCTGTAGCGGCTACTCACGCAATAGGCCACTGCCCATGCCCTTGAGCACCGCCTGCCGCCCTGTGCCTTCTAAAAGGGCCTGCACCTCCTGGCTGGGCAGGGTGGTCTGCACCAGGACCATCTGGTTCTCCAACTGCACCTCCACACTCTGGACACCTGTGGGGAGAGGGGGGCACGGGCAGCAGAGGGCTGACACCCCATCCTCATCTTCACCAACCTCCCCACGGCTGGAGGCAAGCTGGGAAGCTGCCTGCTGGCTGTTTAAGGCCCTCAACCTCTCTGAGTCTGTGTCTTTATAAATAAGGTGGGGAGAATGCCACCCGACCTCCAGGGTTATTGTGTGTCCCTGTTATAAGCCAGGAGTTATTTGTAACTTAAGAAACACAGGTAATTACTTAAGATGTTTTCATAAAAGTGGGCCATCAGTATTTCATTATTTATGATAGCCCAGAGGAGAAAACAACCCACAGGCCCATCAACTGATGAATGTGCATCCAGGGGCGCCCATGTGGCTCAGCCGATTGAGCGTCCAACTTAGGCTCAGGTCATGATCTCATGGTTCATGGGTTCGAGCCCCACATCAGGCTCACTTCTGTCAGTGTGGAGCCTGCTTCGGATCCTCTGTCCCACCCCCCACCCCCAACCCCGTCCCTCCTCCGCTGGTACTATCTCAAAACTAAACAAACATTAAAAAAAAAAAAAAAAGGAAATGTGCATCAATACAATGGAATATTTCTCAACCATAAAGAGATAAAAAGGAATCAAAGGGCTGATAATGCTACCACAGGGATGCACCTAGAAAATATCATGTTAAGTGAGAATCAGTCACAGAAGACCACACATTAGATGATGCCATTATGGACAAAACGTCCAAAATAGGAAAACCTATAGAGACAACAGATTGGGGGGTGGGGGAATAGGAGGGTGATCGCCAAAGTGTACAATTCCTTCATGAGGGGATGAAATGTACAATTGATAGTGGTAATGGCTGCACAACCCTGATCATATTAAAAACCACTGAATTGTATACTTAAAATGGGTGTATTTTAGGATATCTGAATTACATATCAACAAAACTGTCACACACACCTAAAAGGGGGTGCTGGGTGGTTAAATATCAGACTCGGTGTGGGCTCAGCTCAAAATCTCACATTTCGTGACATCGAGCCCCATGTCAGGCTCCACACTGACAGCACGGAGCCTGCTTGGGGTTCTCTCTTTCCTTCTCACTCTGCCCCTGCTCCTGTTCTCTCCCTCTCTGTCAAAGTAAATTAATTTAAAAGGGCGGGGGGCTGGGGCACCTGGGTGGCTCAGTCGATTGAGTGTCCAACTCTTGATTTTGGATCAGGTCATGATCCCAGGGTCAAGAGATTGAGCCCTGCATTGGGCTCTGTGCTGAGAGTGGAGCCTGCTTGAGATTCTCTCTCTTTCTCTCCCTCTGCCCCTCCCTACTGCGTGCACATGTGCTCCCTCCCTAAAATAAAATAAAATAAAATAAAATAAAATAAAATAAAATAAAATAAATAAAAGGGGGGGTGCTATCACCATCATCATGAGAGCTAACATTTGCACACATGTACTGTGGGCTTTTTATACTCTACCCATATTAGCTCATTTGATACTCAAGTAACCCTGTGAGGTGGGTACTAACATCCCTGTTTTGCAGATGAGAAAACTGCAGAGACTTAAGAACCTTGCTCAAATGCACGGTGTAGTAAATCAGGGAACTGGAATTCATCTCAGGCAGCCTAGCTCTGGAAACCTGCCCAGACACTCTGCTCACCCTGAGAAGCAGCCCCTCTCCTGTAGGAGCTCCCTTTTCCCCCAAGTAACTCACGCTGCACTGCTTACAGTCCCCTGTGAGTGCAGGAGCTCTGTGTGGTCCACAGGGGTCAGCCTCCAAAGTCAGTGTGTCTCAGGTGCCCTCCAAATCCCTGAAGTGACCCTATGTACACACAGACTGCGGGATGATTGACCCACGCCTAGCTTTGAGGGCCATTGAGCCGACTCAAAGAAGGAAGAGAAGGGGCTTCTCTTTCATTCAGATATTTGGCCCTCCCAAGGCTTTCAAGAGAGCTCTCAAACCCTTAGCCAGCACACGGGTGATGGGTTGGTAACTATAATGCAGCTTTCACCTGCAGGACTTCCACCATTCTGCTTTCAACTTAGTAAATGTGTCCATTGCTCTGCAGGTTAAGCCCAGGGGAGCCGTGGGCCATCCAGAGAACAAAGGTTAAATAAGCCATTTCACCCTTTTGAACTGGTGCCCTGTGAACTGAAAGCTACGCGGACTACTGGTTTTCCCTTCATCTTTGGTTTGCCTCCTCCATATTCTTTCAACAAATGTGTGCTAGGCATGGAGGAGGCCAGGGTCAGGAAAAGCGCTGGTCCTTGTCCTCAGGGAGCTCACAGGCTGTGGGAGAAGCCAGACTCCGAAGCCAGACACCCTGTGGATATAACCCAGAGATGGGAATAACAGCCCAGGGGGCAAAACTGGGAAATGCTATCAGGGAGAGGTAGCACCTAAGAGACAGGAATCTCTCTCACAGGCTTGTGTCTTCGGATCCCCTGCAGCAGCAGCGACACCGTTGGGGGAGTGGGGGAGGGGCAGAATTTGTAAGACATCAGACGAACACATGCATCCCCTCTCCTGCAAGTACAGGGTGACTCTGCGAGAAGAAAACCCTTCAATTACCAAACTGGCCCTCACTTCAAACAAAATTTTATCCTGAGCCACCAGGTAGCCTGTGAAGCGTTGGGCGCTCTGGGTCCACTTAGAGATGCCTTTGGATGCCAATGGCTGCAAAGGGGGTACAGGGAGGGTAATAGGGGAACTCTTGTGGTCTGACTCCAGGGTACGCCAAGAGCTGTGCTCTGTCTGACACACATCAGGATGATGATACTGTCCTCATCTGGCAGGTGAGGAGACGAGGCCGGGAGGGGGGCACCACTGGCTTGGAAGGCAGCCTGTCCAGCCCCAAAGCTGATGTTTGGTCCCCTTGCCCCACAGAAAGTAAGATTGAGCCCCTAAGGCTGATGTTCTGAGGCTCCTGGGGCTCAGATAAGCACACAGTGTGAGGAACTTTTTTATTTGCCTTAATTGACCAGCATACACTAAGCACCTGCCACGTGCCATGTTCCAGGCAGTGCAAATAAACAGGGAACAAGTCAGGTCACATCTCTGACCCATGAAATGGCACGTGTTCCAGTGCAGGGACACAAATGCCCAATACACACACAACAGAGTTTCAGATAGTGAAAAGCGTGATCAATGAAACAGGTGATAGGGAACAAATGCGGGGCAAGCCACTTAGACTGGTCAAGGAAGGTCTCCTTGAACCTCTAAGTGAAGCCCTGAATGTAGTCAGGTAAGAGTATTCCAACAGAGGGAACAACGCTGGCAAAGACCTTGAGGCAGGAACAACACTGACATGTTCTAAGAAGAGAGGAAGGCCAATGTGGCTAGAGCTGAGAGTAAACAGATACAGGGTGCCAGGGTGGCTCAGTTGGTTAAGCATCCAATTCTTGATTTTGGCTCAGGTCATGATCCCAGGGTCATGAGATTTAGTCCTGCTTTGGGCTCCGCACTGGGCATGGAACCTGCTTAAGATTCTCTCTCTCCCTCTGGTCCTTCCCTGCTCATGCATATTCTCTCTCTCTAATAAGTAAATTAAGTAAGTAAGTGAATAGTTAGATATGAAGCTGTAAGTGGAGACCAGTCAAGCAAGGCCCAAAAGGAAAGAATCTGGATTTTAATTTTAATGCAACGGGAGGCCACTGGGAGAAGCCACAGTGTATAGTGGTTAAGAATGTGGACTCTGGGGGCGCCTGGATGGCTCGGTCGGTTAAGCGTCGGACTTCAGCTCAGGTCATGATCTCGCAGTCCGTGAGTTCGAGCCCCACGTCGGGCTCTGTGCTGACAGCTCAGAGCCTGGAGCCTGTTTCAGATTCTGTGTCTCCCTCTCTCTCTGCCCCTCCCCTGTTCATGCTCTGTCTCTGTCTCAAAAATAAATAAACGTTAAAAAAAAAAAAAAAGAGTGTGGACTCTGGAGTTGAAATTCTGAGTCTGCCACATACTAGATGTGTGGCCTTAGCCAAGTTACTCAACCTTTCTGTCGAGTTTTCTATTCAGTTTGTTCATCTGCAAATGGAGATACCACTACCTTCTTCAGAGAAATATTAAAGGCCTAAATGAGCAGTGCTTGGCCCATGGGATGCTCTCAAACATTATTACTTCTGGAGGATTTTAAGTAGGGCAGTGATATCATCTAAGTCACAATTTTAAAAATCACCTTGGCTTTTGTATGGAAAAGCTATTGGAGGGGGCTACAGAAGCAACAGGGAGCACAAAGATGAGGTTCTTGTGTGGTTCAGGGAGAGCTAAGGTGACCTGGATTGGTGTGAAGGCCAATGTATGGAAAAAGAGAGGCTAACTTCTGAATATATTTTAGATATACAGCAGACAAAACTTTCTGATGGACTGGCTTCCATGCAAGTGGGTTCCTCTTCTGGGGTCTCCTAAGAGCTGATTCTCTGCTTCTCAAGTGGGAGGGCCCCAGTGGGAAGCTCCCTGTAACTATGCACTTCCTCAACTCTTGACCTTGGTCTGAACCAAGAAGGCTGGCTCCCCAGCTGAGCAAGATTCAGTGCAGCTGGTGCAGAGTGAGGCCAGGCCAGCCCTTGTTTAGCTCAAAGCCTAGTAAGAAAGAAAACATAAGACCACAGGGAACTCTAGGATGTGTGACAAGGGTTCAAGGAAGTGAGCCTTGGTCTTGGAGCTTCTCCCACTTATTTACGAGAAGAGCAGAACCCTCTTCTCCAAAGCCCCAGGCCTCCCAGAGAGGGCAAATCTCTCTCTCTCTCTCTCTCTCTCTCTCTCTCTGCTTCAATATCTGTCCCCGAATGCCTCTGCCCAATCAGATTGCCACCTGTAAGCCCTTCCTCTCATAATTTCTAAGATTTAGTGAGCTCTCGCTACATGCCAAAGATTTTTCTAAAGTGCTTTACATGTATTAACTAACTTATTCTTCATGACAGTCCTGAAGAGTAGCTTATGGCCATTTAAATGCTGAAGAAACAGGCCCAAGTAGTAACAGGTATGAAGTCTAAGTGCCGTTCAGTGGCAAAAAGGAGATCTGACCACAAACATTCTGACTCGAGAGCACATACCCTTACCCACTACTGCTGCCCTATACAGGCTAAGTGCCATCACTGCCCTAGCTTCAGAACCCATCTCATTCATCTCCTCTCAGAACTGCTCTTCCATGAGCAAGGCTTCCATGCTTATCATTACCTGAGG
The DNA here is from genome assembly GCF_014898765.1 of Herpailurus yagouaroundi. Lineage (NCBI taxonomy): Eukaryota > Metazoa > Chordata > Mammalia > Carnivora > Felidae > Herpailurus > Herpailurus yagouaroundi. The sequence goes on along the minus strand of NW_024412786.1, from coordinate 3,451,720 downwards.
GCAGACTGTGTCTGAAACACTTGTGAACACTTCCCCCTAAAAAGCCCCCAGTGTCTGGTCCATACCTGCTGAATGACTGGATGAACATTTACCAGAATCAAAGGAAGGCAGTTCCCAGTGCCTTTGCCCTCTCAGATATTTCTGTTGTGCAAGGTCACCTCCAGACCAGTTAACTGGCTTATGAGAATCAGGAGCTGCATGGAATGGAACACGGCCAAGGCTGCTGTTTGCGTTGTCAAGATTATGCTGTTGGGCAAGCAAGAGCCGCCGCCGCCGTATCCAGGGAACGCCCTCTGTAGGTGGGGCTATCTATCCTCTGCCTAGCTCCTCATTCCCTGGGCACCTGAGATGCACAATACCAGTGTGTCAGGGCCGGTAGAGGGCTCTGGCAGGGCAGGCTTGAGATCTGTACTCTAGGCTCTGCCTCTGCATCTCCGTATGACTCTGAGAACATTCCTTCCTGTCTCTGGGTCTCAATTTCTACACCTGAATGGGAGTAGGGTTGGTCCAAGAGACTTGCCGGCTCCTTCCAGAGGCCTCAAGACTGTCCGCAGTTTTTCTGGCTCTTACCTGCCACCCCTTGTAGGGACGTGCGCACCGCGTCCACGCAGCTCTCGCAAGTCATCTGCACCGCGAACTCCAGCTGCAAGGGCGTCAGGGACGCGCAGATGAGAGCTGGGGACCCCTTCTGCGTGACCCTGCTTCATTACCTCCCCTATGGCCGCCCCGAAGGCCTAGGAAAACGTCTTCACGTGACCCCTCCTCAAGCGCCCTCATTATCAGTCATGATCGTTCCGGGACCAACACCCCAACCCTCCAACGTCAACGCCAAGAGCCCCGCAAGTCTCGAAGCGGTTTTCCGGGGAGGTCCCAGGCCCCGCCCCAGGTGCCTACTCTTTCCCTTCTTCCTGCGTTAACCCCGGGGTCCGAGGCTCTCTGCCCAGAGAGGCTCCCACACGAGGCCTCGACCCTCACCGTGCAGGCGGTCCCGCGGTCCCCGGAGTCCGAAGCCATCCCGGACCCAGTCACCTGCCAGAAGACCTGAACTGCTCGAGGTCTCAGATGCAAACCTCCAACTGCGTCGCGGAGAGGCGGGGCCTCGGAAGTCACATTTTGCCCCGCCTCCTGGTGCGCGCGCACGTAACACCCCCTCCCGCACGTCTAGCTTTGGCACTCACCGGCTGCGCAGGCGCACTCGGGCCATCCGACCCCTGGTTGCCTTAGTGACCCCCGGTTGCCTTAGGATCCTCCGGCGCTCTTCTGGCCAGACCTCCTGTGCCGCCAGCGCTAAAATGGAGCCCTATAAGCCGGACCCCGAGCTCCAGCGGTTTTACCACCGGTTGCTGTGTCCGCTGTCGCTCTTCCCCCGCAAGGCGACATGCTCAGAATCTCAGAAGCGCCTTCCGCCGGAGGTGCCGATGCTGCTGCCCTCGCCGGTCTCACGGCTGACGGCGGAGTCTCTGTGTTGCCAGGTGGCCGAGCGGCTGGCCAATAGCGGGCTGGCGGTGCGCGTGCCTACCGAAGGTCGTCTCCGTTTCACTCAGGTCATCCTGGACGAGCTCAAGTGCAGCTGGCAGGAGCCTCCCCCCGAACCTAGTCTGAACCACTTGAACAACCAGAGACTGCGAAAGCGACTCCAGGTCTACGTGCTGCTCAGCAGTGAGCAGCTCTTCCTACACTACCTGCACCTGCTGAACACCATGTCGACTCCCGCAAGTGTCTTCACTGAATCAGCCACGCTCACCCGTTTAACCGCCAGGCTCGCCAAGGACTGCACAATTTTTCTCACCAGCCCTGAGGTCTATCATTGCTTGTTCGCCGACTTCCTCGCCCTGCTGAAGATAGAGCAGGCCCACCGCGGCATGCACAAGCTGCGCCCTGTAGGCTCCACCGGGGGTTTCAAGCTTTTCCCTAGCCCATTGCTTCACGGCTCCGGCTTCGCCCAAGTACCGTGCTGCACCCTCAACCTGAACTATCTCGTCCAACTCAGCCGCCCGCGGGAGTTTCTCAGTGAGCCTGAACTGGATCCACTGAAGGAACTGAAGTCCATCCCGCAACTGAAGAAGAAGCCTCTCCAATGGCTGTCCTCCGTGCAGAAGAAGAGAGAAAGCGACTTCAGTTCCGCACAGATTGTGTCACCGCCCAGGTACTCTGTGACTCCCACCAGCGGGGCTCCCCCTACCTCCCACTTGCCCCTCTGCTCCCAGTTCCGGAGGGGCCAGTCCATGCCCTCTCTGCGGGAGGGCTGGAAGCTAGCAGATGAATTGGGCGTCCCTCCACTCCCCCCTCGCCCCTTAACCCCGTTGGTCCTGGCTCCAGAGAGCAAACCAGAGCTGGCAGGGGACACGGTGGCTGAGGACCTGAAGCAGATGATAAATAACATGAAATTGGAGAGGACTCACTACTCATCGCTGGACACAGGCCTGCCCCCACTCCTAGGGGCCCTGACCCGCCGCCCAGCTGCAGCACATCGCCTGGAGGAGCTGCAGAGAATGTTGAATGGCCTCGAAGAGGAAGAAGCCACTGGGCAGTGGGGCCTCCAGTGCCCCAAATCCCTTCCATTTCAACCACAGCCGGTGACTGTTACTTTGAGGCTGGGAAATCAGGTTGTGGTCCAAGCAGCTGCTGTGCAGGTCTCTGAGAGAAACTTTTTGGACTCCTTCCACGTTGACAGGGCCGGAGTTCTATACAACCACCTGGCTGGTGAACTAGAACCCAACCTTATTGAGGAAATGGATGTTGGTTGCTTTGTTGGCAATAACATCAGGGAGGTCTACAAGGAGTTGATGAGCCGTGTCTCTCTTGACCACTTCTCTTTTGACCAGGGACCCCTCATTGAGCCTGCAGCCAATAAAGACTGGTCAACGTATCTGTCCTCAGCCTTTCTACATCAAGAAAAACAGCATCGCGTCATCAATCCCAAGTTAGCTGGACTTTATTCCCAGAGGGCAAACATTTTACAGTCCACCTCTGATAAGATATCCTCCCTCACGTCGCTGCAAGCAAGCAAAGGCCGGGAGAAGTGGTCAAACAAAGCCTCATGGGTGAACTGGTGGAAAGCCACCTTGTCTGTGAGTGACTACTTCAAATACCTCGCCGGCCAGGAGACAGATTTCCTCCACGTCATCTTCCAAATGTATGAAGAGGATGTTCCTGTGGAGGTCAAGGCCCCTGTCAGAGAGTCCGTAAAGATTCGGCGCCCACCTCCCTTGCAGGAAGATGAAGAACCAGACTTTGTGCCAGGAGAGTGGGACTGGAACACCGTGCTGGGGCCCAGGCTAGGAACTAAGAGGGGCGGCCCCCTGGGAGAACCCGACAAAATCCTGAATCTGCAGAAGCGTCTGGAGCGGCTGTGGTCCATGCTGGAGGTCCCCGACAAGGATCGGCTGGACATGGCCATCAAGTACAGCTCCAACGCTCGTCTGAGGCAGCTGCCTTCGTTGGTGAGTGCCTGGGAGCAAGCCCTGAAACCCATTCAGCTGCGGGAAATGTTGATGGGGAAACTGGAACGGTTTGAGCGACAAGCCTCTGACCCCAACCGCTTCTTCCAAAAGACTGACATGGACCCGAGTCGCCTCCTGGAGGAGAATCAGTTCCGCAGCCACCTACACAGAAAGATCAGTCTAGGGCAGACCCCTCTGGCTTCCCTCCTGGAGGAGATTGAGTTAGTTTTTGGTGAGCCAGTGACCTTTAAGGGGCGGCGATACTTGGACAAGATGAAGCATGACAAGGTGGAGATGCTCTACTGGCTACAGCAGCGGCGACGGGTCCGCCACCTGGCCCGGGCTCAGAAAGCCTCCCACCAGCCAGGGCTGTTCCAGAAGCTCAGCAGCCAGCCTCTAATAGCTCCTGGGAATACTCCCATTATTCTTTGACAAGGCCAAGTGCCCTCAAATCCCCCCCTCACCCCCAGGCATCCAGCAGATCCTCCAGACCCCTTGGGTGCTTTAGAAGATATAGGAGTACAGGATTCAGGAACATTGTTTTCCAACTACCAAGGGACCGAGATTAATATTTTATTTTGACGTGAGGTTCGCATAATGCACCCCCAAGCCCGGAAGCCCAGCATACCCCTTTATTTCAAGCCATGCACAATAGAGCCAAAATCTCATATATCAAAAGAACCGAGACTCTCCCTTGGAGTTCATTGTAATGGGAAATGTCAGACAGAGGAAAACCTTCACCTTTGGAACACCTCAGCTTAGCATTTATCATACTACATTAAATTGGCTGATTAGAGTCCCAAATCAAGAGGTTCTGTGGCATGATGCTTATGAGCTATTGCTCTTGGGGTGTCAGGGTGGCTCAGTCAAGCATCTGACTCTTGATTTCAGGTAATGATCTCACGGTTCATGGGCTCGAGCCCCACGTAAGGCTCTGGGCTGACTGCATGGAGCCTGCTTGGGATTCTCTCTTCTTCTCTCTCAGCCTCTCCCCTGCTCGTGTGCGTGCTCTCCCTCAAAAATAAATGAATAAACGTTAAGAAAATGATAATAAAAGAGCTGGGGCCCTGGAGTAGGAAATATGGATTTAAATCCTGGCTTTGTAACCTCAGCCAAATTACCTAACTCCTCTGTACCTGGACCATCATATGTCAGATAAAGGGGCTAGGTCCAGCTTGTTACTTACACTTCTAGGATCCTGTTGGTAGAGGTAAAAATCTGTATTACATTTTTACCAGTTAACACAAGCACGTGGTACAAAGAACAATAAGGGTATGTACTGAAAAGTGAGTCTCCTTCCCATCCCTACCTCCCATACCCCAGTTCCCCCACTGTGGGACCATCACCAGATCTTGAGCATCTTTCCATTCTCTTATTCAGCAAATAGTCACCGAGCACCTACTAGGTGACACATGCTTGGTCTGTATCACTAAACAACAAAGATCCCCACCCTTCGTAGAGTATATACCTACGTTACTTGGGAGAAACAGACCGTAAACCGTAAACATAGTACCCAAGCACACAGAATAATAGAATGTTAGAAGGCGATAAGCACTGTGGACTTAAGAAAAAGGAGAGTAGGGTAAGAGGAAACAGGGTGAGGGATGTCATTTTAATTAGGGTGGTCAGTGCAGGCCTCACTGGGAAGGTAAGGATTGAACAACGTCTTGAAGGAGGGAAGAAGTGAGCCCTGTAGACATTGAGGATAACCTCCTTGACACCCACTGCACATCCCTAAGGCAGGCAGGTACCTAGAGTGTTCCAGAAAATCAAGGAGGATAACTTCATTGACACCCACTGCACAGCCCTAAGGCAGGTGGGTGCCTGGAGTGTTCCAGAAAAGCAAGGTGGCCAGTGCAGGTGCAGTGGAGCACAGGGGAGATGAGTCAGAGGAGTCAACACGATGCCAAGGGGTAGGTTAGATTATGTAAGGCCTCATAGGCTAATGTATGAACTAGTTCAGAGAGACCCTGTACATATATGAGCATATATGCTTATGTTATCTATGCATATGTTTATAACTACACCAATAGTAGTAACGCCCTACACTGCTCTCTTGCCCCATTTCTTGTTTCACGTAACATGCCTTGAGCTCATTCCATATCCACACACATAGAGCTGCCTTATTCTCTTTGATAGCTATATAGTATTCCACGGTGTGTAATTTTATTTAACTAGTTCCTCATTCATGGACATTTAAAATGCAAAATGTTCTAGAAAACATCCTTGTTCACCTATTTAGAATGCGCAACTATTTCTATAGTTTAAATTCCTGGAAGTGGAATTATGTCTAAGCATAAGCACTTGGTGGTAACAATTGGCAGTATCATCAACATTGCATGAGTATATTTCTTTCCCCACTCTCACCAACAGAATGTTATCAAATTTTTCAACCTTTACCATCCAGCAGGTGAAAAACAGTAACTCATTTGAGTTGTGTTCTCATTTCTCTTATGAGTGGCTCTCTTACGAGTGAAGTTGCATCTCCTGGCACAAAGTCTGTTTCTTCATCTTCCTGCAAGGGAGGTGGGCGCCGAATCTTTATGGACTCTCTGACAGGGAAACTGTATTTCCTTCTCTGTAAAACGTCCATGCGCTTTGCCCACTTTTCAACTGGTTTTGGCTATTTTTCTCTTGATTTTTCAGAGCTCTTTACGTATTCAGGAAATTTAGCTGACATGTCAGTAGTTAACACTTATTAAGTTCTTACCTTGTTCAGAACACTTTCCTGCATGTTAATCATCATTTTATGCTAAGGAAATGAAGGCTCAAGTAAGTAAAGTTGCTTCCCCAGGGTCATAAAGGTACTAAGTGGGGGAGCCAGGACTCAAGCCCAGGACTGACCCAAAAACTCAGAAGCCTGCATGTGCCTTTTTGGTGTACTGATTCTGTGAGATACGGTAAAAGAGCTCTTAGATACAGCCTGCCTCACCTGCCGGCATAGCATAGGTAGTGTGAACGCCTTCACTCATCGTTGGCTGACACACAAACATCAACTTTGTTTTGGTTTCCCAACAAAACAGCATTTCTCAAACATCTCCACCCAAATTCCCCTTGGAATGGAGGAACATAAACATTTTGGTTAGGTACGAGGGATTGGGGTGGTCGGGGAGGGTGTACTGATGCGGGGAAGCAGTGCTAGCTAGCCTGAGGCCTGAGAAATTTCCTTGAAGTATTTTATTTTTGAAATGTATGCAAAATTTGCATTCTACTCCATGGTATGTCCAGTTTTAAAATATAAAATGATGCTTGAAATCGCTTATCTTTGAATTAACCTGGCCCTCCAAGCAGATGTGCTATATGTAGCATTCATAGTGTGGCTTCACGTCTCTTCTGGTGCTGCTTCTCCAGAAGTTATACCTAACCCAGTTGAGCAATGCTTCAGCAGAGGTCAGCAAACTTCTTCTGTAGAGGGCCAGATAGTAAATATTTTAGGCTTTGTGAGCTATGTGTTCTCTCTCATGAGCCTCAATTTTGCTTTTGTGGTGTGAAAGCAATTATAGACAATGTATAGGTACATGGGCAGGGCTGTGTTCCAATAAAATCGTATTTACCAACACAGGGCCAGATTTTGCCCTCATGCTGTAGTTTGCTAACCAAAACGCCAGCACATCAGCCCCTGTAAAAAGCAAAAGACACTCAGGAGGAGTGAGACAGGAAGCTTAGTGTGGCATTTCCCAAAGTGTGTTGCATAGTAAACTAATCCTGGGTGATAGTCCTGGAATAAGGTTTCCATGGTCAAACATTTTTGGGAAACATCACATATACATTTCCGCATTCCCTCAGAGATTGACAGTACGTATTGGCATATTGAAAGCTCTGATAAATCTTGCAAAAAATACGCTTCTTTAACTTTGACCAAAGAACCCTCTTATTGCTCGATAGCCATTATGATTACTGGAAAAGTCTTGGGGGAAACAGTATCTCACTGTGAATTAGTCCTTTGGAATTCTCATTGACAGTTCTAGATAGTGTTAGTGCCCAGAGATAGGACAAAGAGGGTACATTCCTAGACACACAGGTCTACTTGGGATATCTGGGCCTCAAGTGGCATAAAAGGGTATCTTAAAACGCAAGACAGGCTTGAGATGAGAAGCCACAGGAGATGGAGACTCTTAGACCTGTTCAAAGCACTCCCTCAGTAGATTCTGCCTTTCTACCCGGCATTCAGATGTGGAAATATATAGACCTAGGACCACCTCTCCCAAAGTTCCAGACCTAAACCCGTGGCTGTGTGATCCTCCCTGTGCTGATCCTATTTATGGTTTATGAAGTGCTTTTCACATTCATTCAGCTGAGAATCAGTTGAGTGTAACTTGCTCCTAAAGTGGTAGTCTTGACTTAAACCCAGGTTTGGAGACTTCAAATCCTCTGCCTTGGTTGTCTGGCTGCAGTGAGGACCCTTGCTCTGTGCCAAGCCTCCAAGCAGCCATGAGGCCCCTGAGCCGAGCCCATCCCAGCAAACTCAGCTGTGCCGAGAACTGTTTGTGAAGTGTCATGCTCAGGTGCTTTAGGGATATTATTTCATTTAATCCTGAGAAATAATCTTGCAAAGAAAGAGAAGGCATTATTACCTCCCTCTAGAGAGACTGGACTCCAGGAAAACTGGATGAAAATCAATCCTCTAAATTCCTGAGGATTTTTGTAGACATTTCAGTTTTGCCCCTGCCAGAGGCCATCAGAAAAATACGTTAAATCTGGCTGGGGTGATTTGCTGCAGCCTTTTTGCTGCCCAGGCAAGGGGCGGGGCCCAAGCCCATAAAAGCCCAACATCTTCTCTATTTGCTACGACATTAAAAGGATGATTTGTTCATTTGTCTGTTTAAATATATATATTTAGGGGCGCCTGGGTGGCTCAGTCGGTTGAGCATCCAACTTCAGCTCAGGTCTGATCTCACTATTCATGGGTTTCAGCTCTGCGTTGGGCTCTGGGCTGACAGCTTGGAGCCTGGAGGCTGCTTCGGATTCTGGGTCTCCCTCTCTCTCTGCTCCTCCCCTGCTTGCGCTCGGTCTCTCTCTTTCTCAAAACTAAATAAACATTAAAAAATTTTTTTAATATATATATTTACCAGTTATCTAAATTAAAATTCATCTCATCATATATTAACAGAAATAACACATTTTTGTAAAAACTAACTTTTCCAAAACAAAAACTGTAGGGAAGACTGGCTGTTTTAGTCTTTTGCAAATCTTTTTAATGTCTGACTTAATGGGAGATCGCTGGATTCTCCTATCTGTTTCTGCATACATCTGTTGTAATATCATGGGTCACATAGCCTCTGGAAAAACCCTACTCTTGAAAGAGTGAGGTAGAAAAGGCAAATAATATCTTAGCAGTATTATGAAAATAGTTTTGACACCATGAAACCCTAGAAAGGGTCTGGGGGCCCTATTTGTAATATTTTGTTGTTTTAAGTAGAAGAAGGGGCAGACATGGGGCAAGGGCAGTGGTGAGGGTAGTGGTAGGGGCAGAGGGACATTACTGGATCAGGGAACTACTGGGCAGTTACTGGGGCAATGGCAGTAGAAGCAGGGAGACGGGGGGGGGGGCGGGGGGGCGGGGGGGGCGGGTTGATCAGGAATATCTGTTTGTTTATAGAATGTCAAGGGCAAGGCCAGAGGGAAAACTACCACTTAGAAAAAAATTGATCATCTGCTGGTCAAACAGACTGGTTTTTGGTGATCTGGCCACTCTGGGAAGCTGAGAACCAGAGAGCCGAAACCGAGTGCTGAGGCACACGGGTGCTGGTGGGGACCAGATTTGAGCCCAGGTACTTCTAACTCCACTAAGCCCACAGCCCCACCCCTCCTGGCCTTGAGGTTTCTGCGTTTGGTCCACCTTTTCCTTGTACTGTCATTCACCAAGCACTTTTCTTCTTGCTGACTCACTTTTTAAGCTTATTTTTTTAAAAAGCAATTTAAACCATATTACCAAATACCTATATAGTGATTGATTATGAAACGCCAGCCTCGGTTCTGCACACCTTACATACAGTAGTTCATTTAGTCCTCATGGCAATGCAATGAAGCAGGTACTACAATCATTTCAAGGTCCAGATGAGGGAGCTGAGGCACAGAGTGGTTATATGACTTGCCCAGGGTCACATAACTAGGATCATGGCAGAGTCTGAATTCAGACCCATGGTTCCGACTCCCAAGTACATGCTCCTAACCCTACACTGTCTCTTATCTTAAAATATAGAAAACAAGTCTGCCCAGTTGAGGCCCATGGGATGAAGCTTCATAGGATCAAATTTTACTTTCATTATTGCCTAAACGCTGAGGTAATCAGGCTTTCTCGCAGCTCACCTGATTCCCAGAAATGACTCTGAGGCCCTTCTGAGGCCCTTATCGCTATTCTTTCAGATTTAGAGTGCATTCCCTGAGCCTCTCCCAAGGCCCAGAGGCTCTGCCTGGAGGAGGGAGGTAGGGAACCGGAGGAAATCAGAGAGACGCAGTCCCCGTTGCTGATGAATCTAAAGTTTGGTGAGGAATATAATTTCAACAATGTAGCAAGCGAAGGGTACAGTGGGACCCTACAAAAAGGCCATTCAACAGAGCTGGGGGGGGGGCGGGGTAGGAACAGTGTTAAGTGTGAGAAGTGAGGGAGATGATTCATTTTCAGAAATACAAAATAAAAGCTGTGCTGTCTAGTTAACAATAGGTTTACAACCTATGGGAAATATGTACGAACCTCCCCAACAATGGAGTCCCAAACCCTTAGACCTTCACTTCCTGGCTCTTCTTCCCCTTTCCGTTTTGCAGGCTTATTTTTCTCAGGCTTTGCAAAGAGCATGTGCCAAAGAACAAAAGGAGGAGGGAACTGAAAGTCTCTGCATCACCTCAGGGAATATACATTTGTTCCAACCAGACTATGTTTTGCCTTACATGGGCATAGGTGACTTCTGGGTAAGGCTGTAACCTCTGCTGTACTCAGCCAATGAGGAACCAGGGGAGAGATTTGCATTCTAGGAAATAAATTGTCTGCTGTAGCTGCCCTGAGTGTGTCTGTCCATCAGACACCTGCTCTTGCAAGAATGTTGATTAAAGCCTGGCTTCACTGTGCTCCAAGTCTCTGCATCCATCCTTTGATTGGGTCAGTGGGCTTCCTTCTCGCAGTGAGGGAGAGCTTTCCTGGAGGAGGCTACATTCAAGCAAGATCTAGTTTCTAGAAGATTCAGCAGGAGTTATCAGGCACATGGTAGCAGAGGAGAAAGGGAGAACATTCTTTTCTTTCTTTCTTTCTTTCTTTCTTTCTTTCTTTCTTTCTTTCTTTCTTTCTTTCTTTCT
>NW_024412786.1:3333487-3440977 GCF_014898765.1 Herpailurus yagouaroundi | reverse complement strand
TCTTTCTTTCTTTCTTTCTTTCTTTCTTTCTTTCTTTCTTTCTTTCTCGGTCTCTCTCTCTCTCTCTTTCAGTAGGCTCCATGCCCAACGTGGGACCTGAACTCATGACCATCACATCAAGAGTCACATGCTCTACTGACTGAGCTAGCCAGGAGCCCCAAGGAGGAAAGCTTTCTAAGCCCAGAATGAGCAAAGGTATGGATCACGAGCATGGTGTATGTGGAGGAAATACACATTAACAACCTTGAAAGTTCCTGGAAGGAAATGAGGTTGGAGGGGGAGGCAGGGCTTTGTTGTGTAGGTGGTGGCAAGCCATGTATTCCTCAGCAAATGCCTACTGAACACCTGCTCTGTGAAACCACACTAAACAACATAGACAAGGATCCCTCACATTCTGGTGGGCGACACACAGTGGTCATGCAGGTGAAACAAATCATCTCTGAGATGGTGACAAATGTAATGAGGGGTAAGAAAAAAAAAAGCAAAAAGGGTAATAGAAAGTTCAGAGACCAGCAATTTAAAATAGGGGATCAGAAGAAACACAATAGACGAACATAGGGGAAGGGAAGGAAAAATAAGGTAAAAACAGAGAGGGAGGCAAACCATAAGAGACTCTTAAATATGGAGAACAAACTGAGGGAGGTGGGTGGGGAGATGAGCTAAATAGGTGATAGGCATTGAGGGAGGCACTTGTTGGGATGAGCCCTGGGTGTTGTATGTCAGTGATGAATCACTGGGTTCTACTCCTAAAACCAATACTACACTGTGTGTTAACTAACTTGAATTTAAATAAACAATTTTTAAAAATAAATGAATAAAATAGGGATCAGAGGAAGGAGTATTTGAGCAAAGACTGGGAGGAGTGGGAGGAGTCATGTGATATCTGGGGGAAAAACATTCTAGGCGGGGAACTCATGTAAGTGCAAAAGCCCGGAAGTAGGTGTCTGCCTGGTGGGTCTACAGATGCCCGAGTTACTGGAATGGAGTGAACCAGGTGGAGAAGGCTTGGGAATTAGGTCAGAGAAATAATGGGGTTTTAACAGGCTTTAGTCGGAGAGGTGACATTTGGCTGGGCTGTGGGTGACGCTTAGCAGGCTGCCAGGCTGGAGGTAAGCAGACCAGGGCAGAGGCTGCCCTGGGGAGAGCAGAACCACTGTGTTGGGCCGATGAACAGGAATAGAGTGTTTTGGAGGCAAATTTGCCAGCATTTGGTGATGAGTGGGTATGGGGAATGAGAGTAGAGAGTCAAGGGCACCTCCCGGGTGTGCCTGGCTTGGGCTGCTGGTGGAGCCCTTCTTGAAATGGGAGTCTGGAGGGTGTGGTGGGAGTGGGGTGGGATGGGGTGAGGGAAGGTGATGAGTTCAGCCCTGAAAAGGTTAAGTTGCCTGCAGAACATCCGAGTGGAGATCCAAGGGCAAATGTTCCTCCTTAGACTCTGCTAAAGATAGGAGCTCTCTCTGAGCAGCACGCTTATACACGTATGTCTTGTGTAGCTCCTCTCGTATCTTAAGTCTGTAATTTTCCTAGCTATTTTTAGACTGAAAGTATCTATCTGGGGCCTAAAATATGTGTAGAAATGATTGGTTTGAAATTTTACCAAGGCTACACTTTTTTAAAAAGCTGTTAATTACTGGGGCGCCTGGGTGGCTCAGTCAGTTAAGTGTCAGACTTCAGCTCAGGTCATGATCTCGTGGTTCATGAGCTCGAGCCCTGCATTGGGCTCTGTGCTGACAGCTCAGAGCCTGGAGACTGCCTTGGATTCTGTGCCTCCCTCTCTGCCCTCCCCCGCTCATGCTCTCTCTCTCTCTCTCTCAAAAATAAATAAATATTTTTTTAAAAGGCTATTAATTATAAACACAAAGTTCACCTAATACCACGGAGTTAGGCATTGCTGTGGACTAAATGTTTGTGTCCCCCTAAAGCTCGTGTATTGAACCTCTAACCCCCAATGTGACAGTATTTTGGAGGTGGGGCCTTTGGGAGGTAATTAGGGTTAGATGAGATGATGAATGAGCCCCCCCCCCCCCCCAAAAGCAGAGGAAACCAGAGCACTGCCCCGCCCCTACTATGTGAGGATAGAGCAAGAAGGCAGCCAATGGCAAAACAGGAAGTTAGCCTTCACTGGACACCAAATCTTCTGGCATATGGGGATCTTGGACTTTCCAGCCTCCAGAACCATGAGAAACAAATGTGTGTTGTTTAAGCCACCCAGTCTTTGGTATCTTGTTACTGCAGCCCAAGCTGACCGAAATAGGCATCAGCAAGGTATACCCTGGCCAGGAAGCTAGAAGTCCCTCCTGTGACCTTGGGCAAGGGATTTCTTCTCCATTTCATTCATTCATTTGTTACATATTTGCTAAGCACTCTCGGGTCTGGTGCTGTGCTAGGCCCTGAGGGCACAACAATGAGCAAAGCCAACAAGGTTCCTGACTTCAGGGAGCTCCTGCTCTGGTGGATGAAGACCACAAACAGAGAGTAGAAGTTATGGGGAGAGTGGCCTGGGGAGGCCTGTGGCTCACCCTGACCTGGAGCCTCAGAGACACTCCCCTCCTGCCCTGAAGGGCTCAGCAGAGTGTAGGTTTTGTCCGGCCAACCAACCCCTGTGATCTGGGCTTTCTGTGACTCTCCTCTCATTGTACTGTCATCACATTCCCTTAAGACGTCATTAGGCTCACTCGGCAGATGAAAAAATGCTCAAAGACACAGAGCAATCTGCTGAAGGTCCTATAGTTAATAAGTGATACGTAACAATTTAAAACATGTGCGTCCATGGACACCATCAAGAATATGAAAGACAACTCACAGAATCGAAGGAAATATTTGCAAATTATATATCTGATGAGGGAATTGTAACTAGAATATATTAAAAAAAACTTACAACTCAACAATAAAAAGACAACCCATTTTTTTTTTAAATAGGCAAAGCATTTGAGAAAACATTTCTCCAAAGAAGAGATACAAGTGGCCAGTAAGCACATAATACGATGCTCAATATCATTATTCATTAGAGAAATGCAAATCAAAATTATCATGACAGGGGCACCTGGGTGGCTCAGTCGGTTAAGCATCCGACTTCAGCTCGGATCATGATCTCACGGTTCGTGAGTTCGAGCCCTGTGTCAGGCTCTGTGCTGACAGCTCAGAGCCAAGAGCCTGCCTTGGATTCTGTGTCTCCCTCTCTCTCTCTGTCCCTCCCCTGCTTGTACTGGGTGTGTGTCTCTCTCTCAAAAATAAATAAACACTGAAAAGGATATATCATGAGAAACCATTTCACAAACAAGTGGATGGCTATGATAATAAAGAGACAACTAGTGTTGACAAAGATGTGGAGAAACTGGAACCCTAGGTAAAGCAGGGCGGCCGCTGTGGTTAATGGCCTGGCAGTTCCCCAAAGTGTTAAACGCGGGGTCACCACATGTCCTAGCAATTCCAACTTGTAGGGATACACCCAAGGGAAATGAAAACATATGTCTGCACAAAAATTTGCACACAAATGTTCACAGCAGTGGTACACCTAATGTGGTGGCTCCACCCAGGCAAAAGCTACTCAGCAGCAAAAAGGCATGAAGTGAGGACACACACGACGTCACAGGTGAACCTTGAAGACACGATGCTCCGTGAAAGGAGCCAGGCACAAGAGAACACATATCGTATAATTCCCTTTGTACGAAATACCCAGGGGCGCCTGGGTGGCTCAGTTGGTTAACGTCCCACTCTTGATTCTGGCTCAGGTCATGACCTTGAGGTTCGTGAGATCGAGCCCCCTGTCAGACTCTGTGCCGACAGCGCGGAGCCTGCTTGGGATTCTTCCTTTCCCTCTTTCTCTCTCTCTCTCTCAAAATAAATAAATAAACTTAAAAAAAATCCCAGAATAAGCAAATTCATAGAAAAAGTAGAGTAGCAGTTGCCGAGGTCTGAGGGAAGACGGGGAAAATGGGTGGGAAACTGTCAACATTAAAAAGATAAGTGGACGGGGCGCCTGGGTGGCGCAGTCGGTTAAGCGTCCGACTTCAGCCAGGTCACGATCTCGCGGTCCGCGAGTTCGAGCCCCACGTCGGGCTCTGGGCTGATGGCTCGGAGCCTGGAGCCTGTTTCCGGTTCTGTGTCTCCCTCTCTCTCTGCCCCTCCCCCGTTCATGCTCTGTCTCTCTCTGTCCCAAAAATAAAAAAAAAATAATAAAAAAAAAAAGATAAGTGGTAGAAGGCATCTGGGTGGCTCAGTGGGTTAAGCATCTGAATTCAGCTCAGGTCATGATCTTGAAGTTCGTGGGTTCAAGCCCTGTGTTGTGCTCTCTGCTATCAGCACAGAGCCGCTTCAGATCCTCTGTTTCCCCTTCTCTCTGACCCTCCCCTGCTCATGCTCTCTCATTCTCTTTCTTTCTGTGTCTCAAAAATAAATAAATATTAAAAAAAATAATAATAAATCACGGTAGAGACTGGGCAACTCCAGAGCCTGTGTCTTTCTGTTACCATGTGGGGAGGGGAGAATGAGACACTGGAAGGTCCTTTTTGACATGGGTACCCCCTTACCTCTGCCAGGGCCCTGTAACCATTGGCTGTCCAGTGGTCCCCATTACCCTTCCCACTCCCCCCCTCCCCACACCAGACTGTCCTCCAGTCTCCTGATTTGTGTCAGCTTTTACCTCTGAACTCAGTGAAGACTAGAGTACTGGTCTGGGAGGGAAGAAGCAAAACCAACCTTAATGAGTATCTACTGTACGCTGGACAAGTCACTGTGCCCGGTAGGGAGTTTCCCACAATCCTTTCACTTAATGCTCACAAAGACATCCTAAATCTCAGGGCTCATATTCTGTTCTCAACGCCAAGCTGATAGCAGATCCTTTCTTCTTGGTTTACATTCACCAACTGAAGGGGTGGCTGTGGACCGTCTCAAAGGTCCACTCCAGTTCTGACCTGCTCTGTAAACAAGTCAATGAAAGCTACTCACAAAAGTGGGAAGGATTTATGACGCAATAACAACTAATAATTTGAAGGATTTGCCACGTGCCAGGTCATGTTCTGAGGGTGTTTCAGGCATGAACTCCTTCATTCTTCACAATAACCTGCGTAGCATGGACACCAGCCCCTGTTTTGGAGATGAGGAGAAGAGGCGCGCATGGTCAAGTCCCACTGTAGGTAGCCTGATCCAGGGCAAGAACGCAGGCTCTAGGGGAGCTTTGCTGTAGACTTTAGACAACTTAATCTCAGAGTCTCAGAGGCCACGAGCTCAAAGGAACTAGTCTCTGGTGACAAAGGAGCTCCCCTCTGAAACACAGGACTGGCTCAGGTGTTATTTGGAGAATCTGTTTATAGAAAGATACCCACAGAAGACCAAGATTTGGCCCCTGGGGAAAGAGACTGCTGCCTGGAGTCTGGAGCCAGCCTGAGGATTGGGGCAGGAGGGAGCATGGTAGGAGGGCTTCCCAGGGAGGGGCGAGGAAGCTGGCACTGAAGCACACCGTGGGCATACAAGGGAGCCCAGCCCCCAGGGCTCTGGACCGGGACTTGGGGATGGGTGTGCTCTGTGCTTATCTCCAGCAGATGAAAGTCAAGTGACTGTCATTTCCCACGAGTCTGTATTCCGCCACCCCAGGAGAGTCTCTATGCCAATCTACCCCACGCCACCTGCCAACAGCTTGGCCCGTGACCAATCCCACCATGCTGTCAGACAAACCGGACAAATCGGTTTCTTGTGGCCCTTGCACGCAGACTCCCACACTTGCTCGCCACACTCCCACCCCACGAACGGTGGTATTAGCCTAGACTTGGGTCTAGTTTCAGATTTTAAATTGCTGTACCTCATTTGACCAAATCCTCCAAAATAACAACTTGCTGGCTAGTTAAAACAGAGACTTAAGGGGCGCCCGGGTGGCGCAGTCGGTTAAGCATCCGACTTCAGCCAGGTCACGATCTCACGGTCCGTGAGTTCGAGCCCCGCGTCGGGCTCTGGGCTGATGGCTCAGAGCCTGGAGCCTGTTTCCGATTCTGTGTCTCCCTCTCTCTCTGCCCCTCGCCCGTTCATGCTGTCTCTCTCTGTCCCCAAAATAAATAAACGTTGAAAAAAAAAATAAAAAAACAAAAAAAACAAAAAAAAAACAGAGACTTAAGTGGCTTCCGTTGTGAAAGTTCTTAAGATGTCAGCCTTTCCTTCTAAGCCTGAAGGCCTCACAATGCCTGGAGATGACTTTTTTAAATCAAAAGATGATTCCCGTGGAGGGTGTAGCACAGGGGCACTGAGTAAACACTAGGTATGTATTATCATTGCTGTTATTGGATGACTCTTCCTAGTTATGCAAGCAGGAGTTAAGGTCATTCTGGGACTAGGGTGTAACAGGAATTTGGGGGGGGGCCTCCAAAGCTGTGGTAGCCTGAGATTTTGGCCACAAAGCAGGGAAGAAATGAATCAATTTACGCACGAAGATATAGAGCACTTGCGATTGGAGGCAAGGAAGGTCATTATGCTAACCCTTGGCCTGATGATTCAGCCAGGGAGACCTGTAGGTGGACCATAGCTGCTCAGTCAAGGCTGAGAGATAAACCCACCTCCAGGAAAAAGAGTTTGGGCTGAAGTCCTGGGGCCCAGAATCTCCACCCATCCAGCCATCTGTCCATCCATCCATCCATCCTTCCAGTCACTCAACAAATACTAGGGGAAACCCACTAATGGCCAAGGCAACATCATTTTTTGGCCCCTTTTGGTTCCTCACCCCATATCTTATCACATCTTATAAAATGCACCAATGTCCCATATTAAATAATATTTTGCTATAAAATTTTTTGAAAGGAGTGTTATAATTTTGTTTTTGAAATGATCTGACTTCGTGTAACTTGTTTAAATTGTGATTTGCTGTGAGTTTTTAAAATGTTTATTTATATTTGAGAAAAAGAGAGAGTGCGAGTGGGGAGCACAAGCAGGGGAGGGGCAGGGAGAGAGGGGGACAGAGGTTCCAAAACAGGCTCTGTGTGACCTGAGCCAAAATGGGATGCTTAACCAATTGAGTCACCCAGGCACCCCTGCTGTGATATTTGTAAGCAATCATCCTATGGACTCCAGATGGTCTTGGGTTGAGAAATTATAACTCAAAAATCCTTCTCAGTTATACCAAAACATTTATGAATATCAAGTTTAACAATAAAGTCAATGAGGCATTTAATGAAATATATAGCAATTTTTATTTTTAAGAAAGCTGTGGACTCTGTAAAATTTTTTTCCAGACTCTAACATCTTCATAGGCCCTGGAAAGCTAAGAGGCCTAGGGTGTCTGATGGGGAAAATGGCCCCAAGGGTCAGGCATATGAGGATAAAGACAGAAGGGAGAAGGGAATCAGATAATCAAGGTCCTTGCTCTCAGAAGTTTCCAGTCCAGTGGGAATAAGCAAATAAGGGCATGTTATGATAAATGCTGAAATATATAGTGTTTTGAGAAAAGGGCGGATTCTTTAGATATCAGTGGTCCTACTCTGAAGAAACAGCATTTAGGCAGAGACTGGACAGTTGGGAAGAAATGTGACCTCTGCAGAGAAGAAGTCTCTCCAGGCAGAAGGGACGGACAGTACAAAGGCCCTGAGACAGCAGAGCAGTCAGCTTGTAGACAGGGAAGGGGTCGCGGTGGCAGAGGCATAGTGAAGGGTAGCACAGGAGACATGAGATGAGTTCGGACAGGAGGGAGGGACCAGATTGTGCCCAACCTAACAGGTCATGGTATGGAGCTTGGATTTCATTCCAAGTGCGTGGCGTCACTTAGGTTGGGATCTGCAGGGAGCAGATTCTAAGACAGAGTTTGGCAGGCAGGATGTCTGTGAGGGGTGCTCTCAGGACCAACACCAAGAAAAGAGAGGGAAAGTCAAGACCGGGCGGAGATATTGAACGGCTATGCAATTTCAGTGGATATTATTCCTCACCCCTCAGGGGGTTCTGAAGCTAAGGTGACCCTTCAGATTTGTCATTAGGTAGCAGCTGCTTGGGGAGGGGAGCACAACAATCCCTGAGGAGTTGACAGCCGAAGGCAGCACTCCCAGTAGCTGGACACCAAGTCCATTCACAAAAGGGGCTCTGGTCTGCACATCCCAGCCCACACTTGGTCCCGTTTATGTTTAAGGAGGTCCCTCTGGTTGCTTCAGGGAGAGTAAATTATTGGAGGCAAGAGTGGATCCGGTCAGGCAAGCAGTGATGGTGGCTTGGCCATGAAGGGTGGCCATGGGAACGGAGATAAGTGGATGAATTGGGAGATATTGAGAGGTGGAATCTAGAGCATTTGAAAATGGGTTAGATGTGCGACATGAAGGAAAGGGAAGAATCACGGACACTTCTGGTCTCTGGACCGAACAACTGGGGGAAACAGCGATGCCATACGCTAAGATAGAGGATTCCGGAAGTGTGGTGGGGATTAAAACGATATGCAGTTTTGGCCAAGTTTGAGATGCAAGAGTTGGCGTCAAGAAGGTGGTGTGAGGCTCCGAGGCCAGAACTTGGCTTTAATTTTTAGATGCGTGTAGGGAGTGTAAATTCGGGCTAATTTTCGTCCGGTGAGGCCAGACTCTTCTCTGGTCCTGCCTTCCTAGCCCAGCGATCACGCTTGGGAAGACAGTGGTTGCGTGAGAGGTGGGCGGGCACAGGAATAGGCGTCCCTGAAGTTCTTGCCGGGATGGTGACGCTCGCAACGTCCAGGACCAAACCTCAACAGCGCCACCGCGTGGCGATGATGCGTCACAACAGCAGTGGACTCCCACCCCGGGGCCCTGAGTGGTACCGGAAGACGTCGCCCAGAGCCAGGGCCGTCAAAAATCAGGCCCCACCACTCTCTGTTTGGTACTGAATAAATCACTGGGGATTCTGGACAACTTAGAGCCCGGAGGGAGAGGAGGAGCCTCAAAATACAGAGATAGCTAGGCAATGGAGTTTGAGGAATTATCTGAGAAAGATAAAATGGTTTTAGTATACCGATGCCATAAAGAAATCGATTTGCATAGTAATAATGCTGACAGCTCCCATTCAATGAGCACATATTCCGGGAGGCTTGATCTCATTCAGTCTACCAGGACGCTGAGGCTCAGAGAGGTGAAAAGATATGTCTCAAGTCACATACTAGTCAATGGTTGTGGGGCTAGAATTAAAATCCAATTTAGCCTACCAGTGGATCTTGACTGTGTCCAACAGACTTTTAACAACAAATATTTTGCAATGCCCTGTCACACCCCCAGCATCTAGATAGTGCCTAATACATAACATGCACTTGGTCTATATTTTTTAATGAATGAAGTGAAATTTATAGATAATATCCTATCTACCCACATCATTTTAAAAATCAAGGAAAGGGGCGCCTGGGTGGCGCAGTCGGTTAAGCGTCCGACTTCAGCCAGGTCACGATCTCGCGCTCCGTGAGTTCGAGCCCCGCGTCGGGCTCTGGGCTGATGGCTCGGAGCCTGGAGCCTGTTTCCGATTCTGTGTCTCCCTCTCTCTCTGCCCCTCCCCCGTTCATGCTCTGTCTCTCTCTGTCCCAAAAATAAATAAACGTTGAAAAAAAAAATAAAAAAAATCAAGGAAAAATGAAGTGAAAGTAATTCCACATGCACGTGCTCAGTCAGGATCACATGAGAAGACATAACTGAAGCCATCATTGTGAACTGGGATGGCTCCAAATGCAGACTCATGTTGCCTACAGAGACACAATCTTCTGAAACAGTGAATGTCTTTTGTAAAGATCTGGATTCATACAAGGGAAATTCTCTTAATAAATGCTTCAGTAGAATTCTTGAATAATTCAGTGTGTACTAAAACTATGCATGTAATATTATGTGTGTACATATAAACAGAGTTAAGGGTCTCGGTGCAGAGGATTATCAACAGTTTTTTTTCTTTTTCTTTTCTTTTTTTTTTTTAAATTTTTTTTAACGTTTATTTATTTTTGAGACAGAGAGAGACAGAGCATGAACGGGGGAGGGGCAGTGAGAGAGGGAGACACAGAATCGGAAGCAGGCTCCAGGCTCTGAGCCGTCAGCCCAGAGCCCGACGCGGGGCTCGAACTCGCGGACCGCGAGATCATGACCTGAGCTAAGTCAGACGCTTAACTGACTGAGCCACCCAGGCGCCCCATCTTTTTCTTTTTTTTAATGTCTTTTTTTGAGAGAGAGAGAGAGAGAGAGAGAGCGCGCGTGTGAGCGGAGAAGGGCAGAGAGCGAGGGAGACACAGAATCTGAAGCAGGCTCCAGGCTCTGAGCTGTCAGCACAGAGCCCAATGCAGGGTTCAAACTCACGAACCGTGAGATTATGACCTGAGCTGAAGTCGGACACTTAACCGACTGAACCACCCAGGCGCCCCTCAACACGTTTTTCTTCCACTTACATATAAATGACCAGTGGGACATTAGAAACTGGTGCAGGACATGGAAGAATTCTCGGTAATGTGGGTCTGTCCCAAACACTGAAGGATGTTAGGAATCTCTGGTCCCCGTCTGCTAAGGACCAGAAGAGCCCCATCAAAGTGAAAACCAAAAGTGCCCCTACAGATTCCCAAATCCAAATTTCCAGGGACAGCAGATCTGCCTTTGAGACCTCTGATCTGTTAAAGCCCCGATGCCTAAACTTTACTTTGATGGTCTTCTCCTCTTTCGGGGCCCTCCCAAAGACCTGGGCTCCCACACTCTCACTTCTTTATCCCTCCCTTCAGCATTCTCTGCAAGTCGTTTGGTTTTAGTTTGTTTTTCTTTTTTTGTTTTGTTTTTCGCTAGAAGGTTAGAACTGATGTGATAAATGAGGTACATTTCTATCTTCCTACTTCTACAAAAAAGTCTCGGGCAGGTGAAGTAACTTGCTCATAGACACAGAGCCAATCCGAAGTGGCAGAACCAGAATGAGAACCCAGGTGAGTCAATTTGACTCTAAAGCCCGTGATTTTTGTCATCTTTCCTAATCCCTCCTCACTGTCTTCCACCTCCCAGTCCCAGAGGATTTCCGTTATCATGGGGAACCAAGGCGGAAGAAACCCAAGTATCTCACTTACTGGGTAACGTTTCCGTAAGTTGTCCACCATTCTCAAAAGTCAGGTGGTGGGTCGGAGGGGTCTGGAATGAGTTCAGACCGCATAGTTGTTAATTGTCGTTCTCATAAAACATTGCTGGAAGAAACCCCTGCTGTTTGCTCCCTTGTCCTAGGAAGGTCAGTTCCATCTGGTCGTGACCTGTGTATTGGGTCATCTCCTAGATGCTCTCATTTCTGGGCAGCGTTTGCCTCGGAATACATGGTGCGGACCTTCTCAAACTCCAGGGGCAGAAGAGGGTGAAATAAACCCCTTGGTCTCGGACTTAGGGGTGAGACGTAAGCAGCTGCCATTTCATTGAAAATTTAGGTCTTAAAAGAGGTGCGGCAAGTTTGACACATCATCTCAAATAATTGGGGGATGTGCCTAATAGAACATAAACTTTAAAAAAGTTGTTTTAACGTTTGTTCATTTTTGGGAGACAGAGTGTGGGTGGGGGAGGGAGAGAGGGAGACAATCTGAAGCAGGCTCCAGGCCTGCTGTCAGCACAGAGCCCGACAGGGGGCTCAAACTCACCGACCGCTGGAGGACCCCAACATCATGACCTAGGCCGAAGTCGGACGCTTAACCGACTGAGCCACCCAGGCGCCCCAAAGGACGAAGTTCATTTTAAATTTACGTTCTAGGGGCACCAGGGCGGCTCAGTCAGTTAAGTGTCCAACTTCAGTTTAGGTCGTGATCTTGCGGTTTGGGAGTTCCAGCCCCGCATCGGGCTCTGTGCTGACAGCTCAGAGCCTAGAGCCTGCTTCAGATTCTCTCTCTCCCTCGCTCTCTGCCCCTCCCCCACTCATGCTCTGTCTCTCTCTGTCTTTCAAAAATAAATATTAAAAAAAAATTAAGAATAAAATCTTAAAAAAATAAAAGAAACTGGTGTACAAAAGCATACTTTTTCAAACATGAGTGCTCCTAAGATTGACCACATGTTCCAAATTCCTTACCTAGACCTCCTGAAACAGAACCTGGGACCTTGCATTGTCAATGCCTTCCCCCCCCCCCCCCCCTGTACCTCCCAGTGACAGATCCCTTAGTCCATTTCTTAGTCCATTTCGCCTGCTTGGAGGAAAAATGCTCCCTTTATGCTTTCAATAGCCCTGAGGGGTCTGCAGAGGCCGGTGTGAGAAGCAGAATCCTTACTGGTTTTAGGACTGGTTTCCAACCCTGCTTCCATTTACCATTTCTGCAACTTGGGCAAGTTACGGATTCTCTTGTTGCCTGAGTTTCCTCCTGATGTGAAATGTGTGGGTTCAGGAATGAACGGTCAAGAAGGAATTCTTGAGACGTCTTCGGTGCAAAAGGGTGTTTTTATTAAACTATGGGGACAGGACCTGTGAGCAGAAAGAGGTGCAGTGGGGTGGTGAGAGTAGATGATTTTATACCTTCAAGTTGGGAGGGGGTTAGGGCTAGCTGTTGTTGGGAAAAGGTCATTTACTACTGCCTAGTAAAACTCTAGTCACGAGACCCTTCAGATGTGTGTCAGTGCACCATATGCTTGGAGGATGATCGCTGACATATATGGGGAGAGAGAGATAAAGGAAGTTTCCCAAGGAATTTTTTACAGGATCCTGGTGGTTGGGCTAATGTCAAGCTAAGGTTGCCTGTTGCTTTTTGCCTGCAGCAACATGTTAACATTGAGGCAGCTGAGCTTTTAAAAAAAATTTTTAAGTTTATTTATTTTGAGAGAGAGAGAGAGAGAGAGAGAGAGAGAGAGAGAGCATGAGAATGATTGGGGGAGGGGCAGAGAGAGAATCCCAAGCAGGTTCCAAGTACGGAGCCCCATGCAGGGCTCGAACCCATGAATCCTGAAATCTTGACGGGAGCCCTAACCAACTGAGCCACCCAGGTACCCTTAATCTAGATTTCTTGATGAGTAAATAACAATGTATACAAGAGTGACTTTCAGTTTCTACTCTCTGTAGTTTTGCTCTTTTCGTACACTTCATTCTCCTGTGTCTAAATAGGGGCACCTGGGTGGCTCAGTCTGTTAAGTGTCTGACTTTACCTCAGGTCATGATCTCACATTTCATGACTTTGAGCCCCACATCAGGGTCTGTGCTGACAGCTCAAAGCCTGGAGCCTGCTTTGGATTCTGTGTCTCCCTCTCTCTCTGCCCCTCCCCTGCTCACATGCTCTCTCTCTCTCAAAAATAAATAAACATCAAAAATTAAAAAAAAAAACTAATCTAGACTGCAGACATGCTGTAATCAAAACTGTGGAGTATAGAAAAGCTAACTTAAGTATAAGTGCTTAAACTATGAAATTTCTAAAAAGAAAACAGTAAATAATTTTGATCTTAGGGACGATTATCTTTTCGTAAATTATTACTGAAGTATAATTGACATACTATGTGACATTAGTTTCAGGTTGGGACAATTTTCTTAGATATGACACCAAAAGCATGATCTATAAAAGAAAAAATATGCGGGGCGCCTGGGTGGCACAGTCGGTTAAGCGTCCGACTTCAGCCAGGTCACGATCTCGCGGTCCGGGAGTTCGAGCCCCGCGTCAGGCTCTGGGCTGATGGCTCGGAGCCTGGAGCCTGTTTCCGATTCTGTGTCTCCCTCTCTCTCTGCCCCTCCCCCGTTCATGCTCTGTCTCTCTCTGTCCCAAAAATAAATAAACGTTGAAAAAAAAAAAAAAGAAAAAATATGCTAAATTGGATTTCATCAAAATTTAAGTGTAAAAGGTGCATAATCTTTGATCCAGAAATGCCTGGAGCCAGGAATATCTTGTTACACCAGATAGCAAAAAGCTATCAAAGAGGGGGTGGGGCAGAGAGAGAGAGAGAGAGAGGGAGAGAATCCCAAGCAGTCTCTGCACTGCCAGCCGGGAGCCCGACAAGGGTATGTAACTCACAAACCACAAGATCATGACTCAAGCCAAAATCAAGAGTCAGACATTTAACCAACTGAGCCACCCAGGTGCCCCAGAGGTAGCTGAACTTCTTGAGGAAGTTCACTCTGCCTGTGTCAAGTACTTCCCCATGGGCTGTAAGTTGTAAGGAAATTTAATTTTTTTCTTTTGACTTTGTTTTCCCCATCAGTCCGTGGCAGCATACCTGTCTCATAGGGTTGTTGTGGGTTAAATGGGCTAATGCATATACGTGCTGAGAACACTGAGGGCCTAGCACGTAGTTAGTGCTCACGAAATGTGAGCTATCATTTTTACTGTTGTTAATATTTTTATGTGTGGGGCGCTCTTCTGGGGAACACCAGAACAGATGTCAGGTGACCCCAATGATCCCCACCTCCTGGTGTCCACATCTTTGTGTAGGCTCTCCCCTCCCCCCTCCCTTGAGTGTGAGGGCACCTGTGACTTCCTCCTAAAACCAGTAGAGTGCCGCAGAGTTGACGGACACCAGATTATGTGTATGTGATTATACAAGATTGCAATATCTTTACTGCCCCTTACTGGCTTTGAGGAAGCAAGTGGCCATGTTGGGAAGGCCCACACAGGAAAAAACTGGGGGCAGCTGATAGCCATCAGCCAGCAAACAACTGAGGCCTCAGTCTGGCAGTCCTCAAGGAACCGAATGCTGCCATTAACCGCTGAGCTTCCGAGCAGATTCCTCCCGAGGCCAGCCTCCCATGAGACTGCAGGCCTGGCCATTCATTTTGTGATCATGTTTCACACAGTGACAGATAACTAATATACAACCCCTCACCTCCCGATCTCTTTGCTCCTGCAATTGTCTCCTCTTTCTCCTAAATCATCAATATCCCCCTTTCCATTTGGTCATTCACACCAACCCATAAGCATGCTCGAGTGTCTCGTATCTTAAAAAATACTCTTCCGGGGCGCCTGGGTGGCGCAGTCGGTTAAGCGTCCGACTTCAGCCAGGTCACGATCTCGCGGTCCGTGAGTTCGAGCCCCGCGTCGGGCTCTGGGCTGATGGCTCGGAGCCTGGAGCCTGTTTCCGATTCTGTGTCTCCCTCTCTCTCTGCCCCTCCCCCGTTCATGCTCTGTCTCTCTCTGTCCGAAAAATAAATAAACGTTGAAAAAAAAATTAAAAAAAAAAAAATACTCTTCCGATGCCTGATGCCTCTTACCTGGCTAGCTACCACCCCGTTTCTCTACTCTCCTCCGTGGCAAAACTTCCTGAGAGCCTTGTCTCCAGCCATGTCCACATTTCTCAGATTCTCCCCTCAACCCACTGCCGTTGGTGAGGGCCCCGGTGACCTACATGTCAGCCAATCCAAAGGTCACGTGTCTCTCCTCGTTATAATGCCTTTTCCGTGGCATTCGACGCAGCCGGCCACTTCCTTTCCTTGAGATGCACTCTCTTCTCCCACTCTGTTGACATCCTCTTCTTGTCCAACGTCGTCTTCTTCCCAGTGTCCTCTGTGGCCTCCCTCTTCCATCCTCAGCTTCTGAATGTTGGCATGCCCCTGGTTTCGATGCAGGCAGGCCGGGTCCGAGGACCCAGAGGGGTGTCTCCTGCAGGACCAGCCAAGAGGGTCCTTGGCTTCATGCGGGATGGAAACCAAACATGGGCCAGCAGCAGGCGAAAGCAGAGTTTACTGAACATAAAAAGCAGATACGGATGAAGTGCCCGGGGAGGCTTGGAAAGGAAAAAAGGAGCATGAGTCTCGTCTTTGCTTGTGATCTGGTCCTCGCCTCCCACCAGGCGTCCAGGAACTGATGGAGCGAGGACAAGCGCTCAGGTGTCCTCCTTAACTCATTCAGGCCCTGAGTCAGGGGTCTTGAAGCGTATGGCCCCTCCCAGTTACTCCTTAGCTGTTATCTCTCATGCTGGAAGACTCCAAAGAAATCATGAACTCCTCAACCTTCACGAGGAGGACACATTTTAAGGCATATGTAAGGTGGGGGTGTGGGTTCTGGCATGAAGAGAAGGAGGAAAAGGAGCAAAGAAAACTCAGCTTTTTCTTCTCAGGAGGTCCCATTAGCTTCCTCCCCGGTGAGATTTCCCTTCCAGGTTGTTGTGAGAATTGCCCAAGGGAACATATGTGCTCCTTAAAAAAATATGCCTCACCTCCACCCACTCTATTAATTATAATTAGGCTCTCTTGCCTCACTCTGGTGAGAAAATGAGTCCCCTCCCCCCCAGACACTTGTCAAGTGGCTCCAGTGTCAAGGGAACAAACTTGGAGGAAGATGACTGTTTCCCACAAAGGCCAATGTGGATTTCTGTTATCCTGAGTCTAAGAAAAGCCCATGGCTTCTGCTGGTGCCTTAGAAGTCCCTATTTTAAATTCATTCAGCCTCAGACCTCTCGGGAGATGAAGTGTGTGTGAGCGTGGGTATGTGATCTTCTGTAGACACAGGTAGGAGGCCTGGGTCAACGATAGCAGGCGTTTCCGAGATTCTTCTAGCCATAGTAACGCCATTCATCCTTCTAGAAAGTGAGGCTATGCATTAAACAACAGTCGGGTGATGTCATGCCCACTCCAGGGCATGCCAAAGGAGTCACTAATTCATTCAACAAACATTTATTACGCAGGTTTTGTGTCCGGCACTGTACTATGTGCTGAGGAAACAGCAGTGAGCAGGACAAGGTCCCAGGCCTTACAAGCTCCTGGCCAACTGGAAGACATCCACAAGCGAAGAGGAAATTGCAGCCCAGCATGAAAGGAAGTTCACAGGGCTTGGCGTCTGGGAGTACAGCGACAGTGGCAGCCAGTCCGGCCAGGGGGGCAGTGGGATGGAACGAGGATGGCTTCCTGTTGGAAGTGTCCTCTCAACTGAGAACTGAAAGATGTCTGGGTGTTGGGCAGAGGGAAGAGCAGTGTGAAGCTTCCGAGGTGTGCCTGACCTTGAACTTCTGAGGAGATGCAAATAGATCGAGGCTGGGGTTTCAAGTGCAAGGCACAGGGTGAGGACCCAGGCGAGACGGAACCTCGAGGGGCTCGGGAAGCCGCATTAAGGATCTGGGACTGTCTCCTGTAAGACACACAAGGGGAGCCCCCGGGGAGCTTACACTGGGAACAGCATAACTGGGAGAGAAAAGTATCTGCTGGAATCCTTCGGGCCACGCCCTCTCAGACCACAGCCAGGAAGGAGCTCAAAGTTGGCCCTGGTCTGGCTCCAGCACTTATTTCTGAGTAGCTGGACAGTCACTTCACCTTTTTAGACCTCTGCTGCTGTAACGAGTCAGATTTGGATCAGGTGACCTTTGATATTGGTTCTTCACACTCTCCAAGCCCACACACCCTCCATCCCCTTCTGGGATTTCCTCAATTCCCTTAAACTCTCACTTCCCTGCTTCTCTCCCTAGCTGGGAACACCTTGTGGGACAATTTCTCTTTCTCATCTGGCTCTCCACTAGAGTGGGAGCTCCAAGCAGTCAGCACTATGCCTAATGCATCTGTTCACGCATCCTCTTCCTAGGCCCTGGAACACAGCTGTGAATGCTTGAACGAACCACAGACAACCTCCCGCCTTCCTTTAGTAGTTACCTAATGCTTGCATGTTTGTGTTTGATCCTCACAATGGCCTGAGGCACTGCCAGTCCAGGGGAGATTACCTGCCATTTTGCTGATTGGCAGAGGGGCCTCAAAGAGGGGCAACTGAGCCGTGAACCCAGGTTCTAAAGCCAACTCTCCAGGTTCATGTCCAGCTCTATCACTTACCGGGTGTTTAGTAAACCATTTAATCTCGCTAAGCTTCTATTTCCTCAATTATAAAATGAGGATAATACCGACTTCACGGATTGCTACGACGATAAAAGGGAGATGGGATATAATGAGTAACATACAATAAGCATGCAATAAATGTTAGTTACTGTTTTCATTCTCAGGCTAGCGTCCGTTCCTCTCCCCAAACAACAGCTCTAAGCCCAAAAAGGATTATTCCAAGACTGCAGCGCGGGCCATGGGTCTACGTACAGAACTGCTGCCAGGCCGCGTTGTACCCCCTCCTCCCGCCCCCCACCCTACGTCTCCCCTCCCCCTCCCCATCTCCTCCCCGTTCCCTTTCCCCTCCCCGCTGTGGCTCCAATCCGCCTTGCGGCCAGCGCGCCCCACGTGCCTCACGTAAATAACCGAGTGCGCAGGCGCCCGGGACCCGCGGCCGTTGGCCGGCTCCCCGCCGCCCCGGATCAGGGGGAGGGACGCCGGCCCCTCTGGCCGCGGGCCGCTCCGCCCCGTCGGTTGGTCCCCGTCTGTCCGTCGGTGCGTCCGGGCCTCCGGCTTCGCCCTCGCCATGGCGCCCTGGCTGCTGCTGCTGTCGCTGCTGGGGTTGCTCCCCGGCGCCTCTCTCGCCCCGCCCCACCGAGCAGCCGATGCTCGGGCCCGGGAGGCGGCGTACCCGGAGCTACTGGGGCCCGCCCGCTTCGCCCTGGAGATGTACAACCGTGGCCGGGCTGCCGGGACGCGGGCGGCGCTGGGGGCCGTGCGCGGTCGCGTCCGCCGGGTGAGGACGCGCCGGGGGCGGGGGCTCCCCAGTGCGGGTGCGCGGGGCCCCGGTCAGTGGGTTGGCAACTTTGGTCTGGACCAGGGGTGTGGGCGCTGGACGCCCGAGAGACGAACCTCTGGTAATCGGGGAAAGAGAAGGGGGTACGGCGGGGTTGTGGGAAGGACGGGCTGAGGAGGGAATGGATGTGCCTACTTCACCCGCCCCTCCATCCAGGCGGGCGAGGGGTCCCTGTACTCCCTGAAGGCGACCCTGGAGGAGCCTCCCTGCAACGACCCCACGGTGTGCCAGCTCCCGGCGTCCAAGAAAACCCTGGTGAGTGACGGGGCTCCTATAATTCCCCGCCCCCACAATGCGTCTGGGTCAAGTCAAGGGGAAGGGATGAGAGGCACCAACTATCCAGCGTTGAGTCACTTCACAGGCCCTGAGGGCTAGAGACTGAAATGCTCTAAAAGGGGGTGGTGGTGAGAGGGTGCTGGGTGTGCCTCACTCTACACTGTGGGGGTGGTTGCCTTGGAGGCGGTCTTCACCTGGGGACCTTCCAGCTGCATCTTGCCAAGGCCTTGTTCCCATACCAGCCCCCAGACTCGCTTCCTCCTCTCCCTCCAGCTCTGCAGCTTTCAAGTCCTGGATGAGCTGGGAAAACACATGCTGCTGAGGCGGGACTGTGGCCAAGTGGATACCAAGGTTACAGGTGCTGGGATAGCCCAAGGATACTGGCATAGGTCAGATAAGACTTCACTCAGGGTTCAGCCTTGATTTCTCCTCTGTTCCAACCCCATTCAGATGACAGAAATGAGACTTTAAGTTCAGTCCTTCCACTGTTGAACAAGGACCCCCTACCCCAGGTGAGGAACCGATTTCCATGTAGGAAGTTGGCTGCTGCTTTATTTACCCCCCCCCCCCCCCCTTTCCCTCACCCTGGCCTGGGCTCCCTGGTCAACTGAGAAGGACTCCTTGTGAAGACCCCTGTGCCTTTCCAGGATTTTTCTGTGAAGATGGCTTCAGTCTTCAAGGAGTTTGTTACCACCTATAATCGGACATATGGGACACAGGAAGGTGAGGACCCAGCCTTGGCTGTACCTGTCCCAATCAGATCAGGACATTCCCCTCCCCCCACTTGGTATCTTGGTGTTGGGAAGGGGAAGGACACAAGAGGCAGTGCCTCCTTTCAGAGACCCCTAAGTCCCCAAGTTCTTGCCCACCCTTCCAGGACTGGACAGCTACCTCAGGTACCTGGTCCCTTCTCCCATCTAATTTTCCTGGTCAGAAAGCATGGGCCTTTATCATTCTGGATAGAGTGGAATGGGGCAAAGACCAGATTTTCTCTGCTGGTGCCCCCGCTTCCCTGGCATGGTAGCCGTTCCCCATGATCTCCTATCTAAGGATGCCCTTAGGAGACCATTTTGGTTCTGCCTTCACTCCTAAGATGCTACCAGCGTTACCCCCAAAGTTGATCACACCTCCTGCTCATCGCTTGTGGGTCTGCGCCTCCCCTCACCTCCAGCCCTCCCCAGGGTCTGTCCTTAAAAAGAGCTTCAGGCCTGATCCTGAGCCCACCTCCTCCCAAGGGCAACAAGTGCCAGTTAGTCCTAGTGCCCCTCCTTTTATGATCTGCCTGGGGTCTGAGACTTTCCTCTCCTGCTCCTTGGTTCTCAGAAGCCCAGTGGCGCATGTCTGTCTTTTCCAACAACATGGTCCGAGCGCAGAAGATCCAGGCACTGGACCGTGGCACAGCTCAGTATGGGATCACCAAGTTCAGTGACCTTACAGGTAGAAGTGGTGGCCAGAGCTCTCGTGGAGCCTGAAAGAGTCAGGGCCTACTCCCACAGCCCCGGATCAGGGCTGCCTAATACTTTTCCCCGCCATCCCCTGCCCACCTTTGCCCACAGAGGAGGAGTTCCGCACCATCTATCTGAATCCTCTCCTAAAAGAGAACCGCAACAAGATGATGCATCTAGCCAAATCCATTGGTGACCATGCCCCACCTGAGTGGGACTGGAGGACCAAGGGGGCTGTCACCAACGTCAAGAATCAGGTTGGACCCCTAAGAAGCAATGGTGGGACATGAAGGCTGCCTTGGGGTTGGGAAGGGACCCAGCCCTGACTTTGTCCGTATCTTGCAGGGCATGTGTGGCTCCTGCTGGGCCTTCTCAGTCACCGGCAATGTGGAGGGCCAGTGGTTCCTAAAACAGGGGGACCTGCTCTCCCTCTCTGAGCAGGGTGAGCATCCCACTCTACATTCCTGTCCCCAGCCCAGCCCCTCCAGAGGGCTCCTCAGGACCAGCCTTCTGTCTCCTAGAGCTCTTGGACTGTGACAAGGTGGACAAGGCCTGCCTGGGTGGCTTGCCCTCCAACGCCTACTTGGCCATAAAGAATCTGGGTATGCATTCATGGGATCAGGATGGGCAGTGGGAGCCACTTTTCCCTCCAAAAGAAGTCACTTTGTGAGGGGGAGATATATGAGCATGGAAGTCATGTGAACTGGGTTCAGGTCTTAATGCTGGCCCTTAACAAAGACCTTGAGCAAGTCAGCTCTTTGAGAGCCTCGGTTGCCTCATCTGTGAAATGGGGATGATCTTGTTCACTTCATAGGATTGCCTTGAGTATCAAGTGAGGAAATATACATAAAGTTTCTGGTACATAGCAGGGGTTCTTGGTGTTTTTGCTGCTTGGAGGTCTGTATTTCCGTAATACCACTAAACCAAGTAGCACACACCTCACCCTTTAGAAGAGGTATTAAACTGGCAATTCAGTTTGGGGGTGGGCTGCAGTGGCACGAGGATGAGGGGCTGAGGGACTGAGGTGGCTGTACAGAGACTGGGGACCTGGCAGGTGTCTGGACCAAATTGGGAACAGACTGTCTGAGCAGGACAAGCAAGCCATGGTGAAGAGTCCCAGGAATGCCAGGATGAATAAAGAACAGAAGTTGGGAATTGAGTTCCATCTTAGCCACATTTCTTGCTGGTTACTCCCCCATCCCGCTTAGTCTCTGTTTTGTCATCTCTAGAGAGAGGCTGTTGTTCAGAGGGCATGGCCTTGGTCTGGGATGGATGAGGACCTTGAGACCTCACATATAAGGGGCTGATTATAGCTCCTGGCCAGAAGACAAGTGTATGGTAAACGGGGGTCCACCTTTTCTCTCCCCTCCCCACCCCACCCCCACCATTCCCTAGGAGGGCTGGAGACAGAGGATGACTACAGCTACAGTGGCCACTTGCAGACCTGCAGTTTCTCTGCAAAGAAGGCCAAGGTCTACATCAACGACTCGGTAGAGCTGAGCCAGAATGAGGAGAGTGAGTAAGGGACAGGGTAGGGACAGGCCAGGTGGGGCTGGGGCCTGTGTGTCCCTGATGCTGTCCCTCCCCGTCTCAGAGCTGGCGGCCTGGCTGGCCAAGAAGGGCCCCATCTCCGTTGCCATCAATGCCTTTGGCATGCAGGTAAGGTCCCTGTCTCTTGCCTGTCTCGTGCTGACTCCTTTCCCACTTCTCCTTGGAGTTGGCTCCCTACTCCTTATTCTCGCCTTCTTGCCCCCCCCCCCCCCCGCCCCAGTTCTACCGCCGCGGGATCTCCCACCCACTGCGGCCCCTCTGCAGCCCCTGGCTCATCGACCATGCAGTGCTGCTCGTGGGCTACGGCAACCGTGAGTTCCACTGACGCCCTCTCTGCCCATCCGCCCCAGCTACAGGCAGAGATTGGACCACAGCAGCTCAGGGCCTTTGGAGGGGGAAATTGAGGGAATGCCTAGGAACCCTGTCCTACTCCTGCTTTGGGCCACGGGCCAGGCAGGAGCCCTCCGTCCCTTCTGTGGATGGCAAAGCTGAGGTAGTGGAAGGTTGAACTGAACTGTTACAGATGAATAATCTGCCAGAGGAAGACGGCCGGGTGCCCTCCCCCAACCCCTGAGCCGTACCAGGAGGGTGGCAGGTGTGGGCCTGTCTTGTTTTCTGCTCTTTTCCTAGTGTCTGTCACAGTAGGCTACAGCAGATACTGGGAGAGGGCCAAGTGCTGGGGGCCCTGACTCCTTGCCCTCTGCCCTGCTCCTCAGGCTCTGGCATCCCCTTCTGGGCCATCAAGAACAGTTGGGGCACTGACTGGGGTGAGGAGGTGAGTCTTGTCCCCTTGGCCGTGGCTCTCCAGCTCCCATCCTGCCCTAATGCCCTTACCAGCTCCCCTGCCTCTCTGCCAGGGTTACTACTACTTGTATCGTGGGTCCGGGGCCTGTGGCGTGAACGCCATGGCCAGCTCAGCCGTGGTGAACTGAGGAGCGTCGGCACAGGACCTGGTGCTGACCAGAGCAGCCCCTTCCTCAGCCTGACCTGCGTGTCCAGGCCCCTCCCCAGGAGGCACAGCTGGCTGAGTGACGGCCACCGGGTTACCTCAGGGTGAGAAGGCACTGGCCTAGGGCAAAACCCCTATCCCTCCCACTCCACCCCACTCCTACCCTGAAGTTCCCCAGCTGCACCTTTGTAGACTTGTGGTAGCTAGGAGGCTCTTGAGCTGAAGGATGATGCCGCCGCGGTTGATGCTGGGGCAAGAACCTTGGGCTTGGATAAGGAACAGGTGGGAAGAAAATATTCTGGTCTTAAACCCAGCTCTGTCTTCAGCTGGCTCTGGCTTCCTCTCCTGGCTTTCCTCTGTCTGATGCTATAAATTTTCTGGTTCCCCTGGATTTAGGGACAGTGTTTCCTTCCACATCTAGAGAAACTATTGTAACTACCTTTTTCTAACAGCAATAAAGAGGTATCCTAGGTCCCAGTGTGGTGTGTGATTGTTTAGTACCTTTGGGCAAAGAGGGGTGGTAGGGATCCCTGGAGGGTTAAGGTTGGGCAGCTGATCCTGCTCAGGAGCATGAGGGCCCAGTGTCTGCTTCAGGAACCAAAAGGAGATGGAGAGAGGCTCACGGATGGCTCTTTATTCAGAAATACGTGGCTGGCCGTTCTCTGAGGCCTTTGCTCCAAGAGATGGATGGAATCAGCCAGAGGGAGTCTCCTCTCTCTGACTCATGTAGAGAACTTTAGGGATTGAGGTCAGAGGTCACTCTCCCCATAGAGGGCACTGGAGAAGGCCACATAGTCCAGAGCACCAGCTGGAGCCCCAGAGCCTTTGTAGGGTGCCATACGGCGGATGCAATACTCGGCCTGCTCAGCTGGGAGCTCCCGCCGCAGCTCCTCAGGGGTGATGTAGTTCTGGGGGAGAAAAGGTTATTGAGGACCCCCAGATCCTGTTCCTTGTCCCAGCCCGCCAGCCCTCTCCACCACCCAGGACTCACCTTATCTCCTGCCAGGATCTTGAAGGAGGCCACAACTTGCTCAGCTGTGTCGGTCTCGGCTGTCTCTCGTGTCATGAAGTCAATGAATGCCTGGAAGGTCACAACTCCGGCTGCGTTGGGGTCCACCATGGTCATAATGCGAGCAAACTCCACTTCTCCCTGCAGGGATAGAGGCCAGGCACCATGCGCATGGGTGCTGAAGCCAGAGGACTCCTGATGTCCCTTTCTGGGGACTGTCCAGCTTTGGCTTGATGACCCCAGTTACAAAGTGCTCTCTTCCCTCCATAGACGGTGCCGCAGCTTAGCTCTGGCTTTATAGGAAGTCCTTTCTACTAAGCTAAAAACTGCTTCCTGTTCCTGGCAATGTCCCCTATTGCCCTTTGGTCCTGATCTTTTTTTCTGGAGCTCTCTGTAGTGCTGTTTCTCTGGGGGGAAATGTTGCAAGCTAAGGCGCTTTTGTTTTTTTCTTTTAAAACTTATTTTTATTTTTGAGAGAGAATCTTAAGCAGGCTCCATGCTCAGCACAGAGCCCAACACAGGGCTCAGTCCCAGGACCCTGGGATCGTGACAGCCAAAATCAAGAGTTAGACACTCAAACAACTGAGGCACCCAGGGGTACCACAAGCTCAGGCTTTTGAGTCACATGAACCAGATCCAAATGCTAGCTGTGTCCTTGAGCAAGTTAATTCACCTCTCTGAGCCTTTGATGGCCCTGCGTGAAAGGAGGTAATTTTGCCCAGCCCCGGTGGGTGTGATGAGGAAATGAAGTGCACGAGGAGGGGGGAGGGGTGCAGTAGGTGATCGGTATGCAGGAGAGAGGCACTGATGGGGCTCCTGCGATGCGGTCTGGGGGCACTCACCAGGTCATAGCCCATGGAGATGAGGCAAGCTCGGAAGTCATCAGGCTCCATCATCCCATTCCGCTTCTGTAGCGCATGAGTGGATGTCAGACTTGGTCTGCCAACCCCCCGCCCTGGCCCCCAGGTCCACCACCCCACAGGGCTGGCCCCCTGCTGACCCGGTCAAAGTGGTTGAAGGACGCCCGGAACTCGTTGAGCTGCTCCTGGCTCAGGCCCTTGGCGTCTCGGGTCAGTACCTGGTTCTCCACCTCATTGATAGTGCGGGCGATGGAGGTGAGCAGCTGCTCCCAGCCTACGCGGATGTGCTGCGGGGTCGGTGGTGGGCCAAGTCAGTGGGCGGCCAGTGCCTGGCCGCTGGTGCTAGCTTCACTTCCAGTCTGCTGTGTGCCCCTGGGAGAGTCTTCCACCTTATTGGGGCTGTGTCCCTATCTGGAGGTTCCACTGAGTGGCCTCCAGCGGCCCTTCCTGCCTTGCAGTCTGGCGACTTGTTACGTATTAAGTGTTGATCAACTGGTCATGGCAAGACCTGGCCTGGCTTTAGACTCCTGTGTGACTCTGGACTGGTCACTTCCCCTCTCCAGATCTCAGTATCCCCATGGATACACTGGGGGACCTGGACAAGCTGAACTGGGGACCCTCCTGGGGCAGACGTGCTATGTCCGGCCACGGCTGCCCCCAGGCTTCCCTGGCCAGTGCCACCTCCCCTCTCTCCTCAGCAAGTGGATCCCACCTCCATGCTGTAGACAGTGTGCTTGTTGTCGAACACCAGGCTCTCCTGCAGAAGCTGGTGGTCGCCCTCCAGCCGGTCAATGTTGCTCTTGTAGTTGATGATGTTCTGCTCCTGTTGCCGCAGCCCGGCCATCTGTTCCTCCAGAGACCCCGCCATCCCTGCTGCTAGGCGCCCCACCTCCTGTAGGGGGACCCAGGCGGGATGTGAGCTCCCTGTGGCCTGGCCCTGGCCCCACTTCCCCAGCTCCACCGCACCATCCAAGCCTTACCTCCACCTTCGCCTGGATCCAGGGCCCAACAGCATTGGCTTGAGCTGCAAACTGTCTCCGGAGCCTCTCGTTCACCTGCTGCCGGGCCAGCTCCTCCTGCAGCGTCTGGTCACGGCTGGGCACCAGCTTTCGGACCTAGGAAGGAGGGTGCTTGTGCATGGGTCAGCTCTGGGAGCGAGAAGATGGCTTTGAGGGGAGGTGGGCTCCGACCCCTAAAACAGGCCCTGCAGCTCTGAGCCAAGATGTCTGGGCTGTATGGACAAGCTCTTGGACAAGTCATTTGACCTCTTGTTTCCTCATCTGTGAAACGGTGCTGATGATAT
This sequence comes from Herpailurus yagouaroundi, assembly GCF_014898765.1. Taxonomy (NCBI): domain Eukaryota; kingdom Metazoa; phylum Chordata; class Mammalia; order Carnivora; family Felidae; genus Herpailurus; species Herpailurus yagouaroundi. The sequence goes on along the minus strand of NW_024412786.1, from coordinate 3,415,121 downwards.
AACTGATAGCTAACCTAGGTTGTTTTATAAAGATGTCCACACCCAGGCTCAATACAGGAAAATGCTGCTGTTATAGCCATTTTACAGACGGGGCCATGACAGGAAGGGTGACTTATCCAGGGCTACATGAAGTCTGAGAGACCCCAGATCCCAAGGCGGACTTGGTTCTCCATATCTTGGGACATCTGAGGTTTCAGGGCAGTTAGAATGCACAGGAGTGGGTGGGAGGCAGGGAGAGGTCACAGGCAGTACTGACCATATCCCACTTAGCGTTGATGTCTTGCGGTGTGAGGTTGATGTAGGGGTTGGTGAGGCTGGGCCGCAGCCCGTACGTTTGGCAGATCTTCTGGATCTCACCCTGGATACCCAGGATGGCCCCTCTTTCTCGGTCAGCCTCGGGCAACGTAGCCTTGAATTGGTCGTGTGCAGTCAGCAGGCTCTGGGAACGACAGGAAGGAAGCATCAGCCAGCACCCTTCACTTCCCACAGGCAACAGGGCAGCAGCGTGCTCCAGGCCACCCAGCAGGTCCCTGGCAGGGCTGGCTCAACCCAGGCCTCCAGTCTCCCAGCCTAACACTTGGTTGGGAACTGGGGTTTCCCTCCCACCCCCATTCCCCAGGAACCCAAAAGAATGGCTGACAGGATTCTAGGCCAGCTTCCCCATCATCCCATCCAGCACCCCCGCACCCAGAACCCCTGCGTCCACCTGGGTCTCCTCCACTGAGTGCACCAGCCACACATCCTGCAGGTCCTCCACGGCACCATCCAGCCAGTTGTTGAAGGGTGCCGCCCGCCGGGCAAACTCCAGCTGCAGCTGGTCAATGGTCTCCAGGAGCTTCTCCATCCGCTAGGAGCCATGGGGATGGTGAGTCAGCAGCCTGCCCACAGGCCCCTCACCAGCCTCCGGTCTCCAGCCCCCAGTTCTCTGGCCCCCAAGCCCACCTCCAGCGCGTCCCTCCTCTTCTGGGTCAGTGTGCCCAGGTTGTCCCACTGGTCACAGATGGCCTGGCAACGGCTGTTCACCGAGGCCGCATCATGGTAGTCCAGCTCACTGGGGGCGAGAAAAGGGATGATCGTGGGGTCAGACCACAGCCCAGATTTCCACCTGACTGTCCTCCTGGGACTGGAACCTGTGCCCCAGATGAAGGCGGGGGTGTCAGGGGAGGTGTGAGGGAAGCAGGGCAGTCCTGGGGGTGGAGATGGGGGTTCCAGTGTGATCTCTGGGTAGGGGCTGCCGGCAGATCCTCAGCTCCAGTTCCTCGGGGAGCTCGGATGTGGGAGGTGGGTCGTGTTTCAAGGGTGGGATTGCTCGAGAAGGGGCGGGTGTACAGGAGGTGGGGGGCGTGGTCAAGGCTGACGGGGAGGTTTTGGGAGAACCGGCCACGGAGCTGAAGGGGGCTGAAGGGGGAGGCCAGGTTAGGGGTGGCCCAGGAGGGTGAGGCAGGCCAAGCACGGGTAGGAAGTGCGGGTCCCAGGTGGGGACAGGACAGGATTACGGGAGGAGGGGAGGAGCAAGTGGTGACGGGGAGAGACGTGAGCACCAAGGCAGGGCTGCTGACTTGAGGGCAGCGGGGAGCCCGGGTGGGCGGAGGGACGAAGCCAGGTAGGGGCGTTGTCACCGGGGCGAGCCGGGAGGCGGGCCACGCCTACTTGAGCTCCTGGGCCAGCGCGGCGATGTGCTCCACGCGGTCCTGGTGCGCCGCCAGGTCGCTCTCAAAGGCCTCGTGGCGCCGCAGCAACGCCCGCACCTCCTGCAGCGAGGCCGTCTCGTAGTCGCGCTGGCTCAGCATGTCCTCCTTCCCTACTCAGAGAAAGGACCGGCTCGGGTCACCCAGCGGCGGCCACGGCGGGAGAGGGGGTTCGAGCGAGGCTGCGTGACCTTGGAGATTCCTCATCTGTGAAATGCAGGTGGTCACAGCTGCCCGGCCTATCGGCCTATCGGCCTATCGGCCTATCGTAGGGGTTTGTTCTGCGGCGCTAGGGTGATAAAGTGAAGTGAAGCTCCTGTTCCAGGGCATGACCTGTAAATCACGTCAGTGTCCCCGGATCCTGCACGTTTCAGGGTGGCCCTTGGTACAGTTCGGGTATTATTGCATATCGAACTACCTCCCAACGACTAATGAGCCCCTGACCTTTGCTCACCAGTTTCCCCAGTGCCTGCCACAGTGCCTGACCCTTGGTAGACCTTCTAGGAATATTTGTTGGATGAATGAATGATGAATATAAAAGTGCTTTCAGAGTGAATTACCATAATTACACAGATAAAACTACAATAATAATAATTGCAGCAGCAACAATTTATTGAGTACCTTCGCATCTTGCAGAGCTGGTAACAGGCTTAAAGATTCAGAAACCCCTTAAGAGTCACAAAATGGCTGTATATTTAGGGAGTTTTTATATCAAAGCATTGTTATTCTTTGTGCCCATAATCCATTATCAGATGTTTGTTTGTTATTTTATTTATTTATTTATTTATTTATTTATGTACTTATTTATTTACTTATTTTGTTCATTATTTTTGACAGAATTCATTTATTTGTAGGATTAAAATCCCTGGTAGAGTACGGAATGAATGTTTTCGTACAGAGTGTTATATTTGACCCATGCAGTATTTTGCCACCAATATGCTTTGAGTATAACATAATTGCTGTTAGCATTGAGGACTCACCTGCTACATGTACAAATAAAATGCTAAATGACAGATTAATCAGAGCAGACCTACAGAAGGCCAGAGCTGGGAGACAGGGGTTGAAGTTCACAGATGAAGAAACCGTGGCACAAAGAGGAGAAGTGACTTGGGCGCACAGCGAGTCAGGGTAGGACTGGAAAACAGGTCTCCACCCCCACCCCACCTCCCTAGTTCCTGGCAGAACAAGTGCTCCTGACCTGTGCATTTTGCCAGGACCCCCCTCCCCACATACCACTTTTCACCCCAGGACAGACCCAAGCCCCATGAGGTGTACCTACCCCGGGTCCAGGTTTCGTGCAAGGAGGCCTTCTGCTGGAATTTCTCAGCCAGGTGCTGGAGCCGCTGCAGGCGACGGATCTCCGAGAGCAGCCAGTCCTCGTAGCCTTTCTCCACCTGCTCCAGCCCACGCCATGCGTTGGCAATGTCCTGTGGGACAGGCAGAGGTGTCTTCCGTCACGGTATGCCCATTGTACAGATGGGGACACAGAGCCCAATGTCGCCCAGAGGATGTGGGCAGAACGGGGGTCACCCCATCCCCGGCCTGGCTCACCGAGACGAGCTTGCCCTCTGAGGGCATGAAGGCGGGCCGGTGGCTCAGCCGCAGCTTGGTCTGCAGCGTATTGAAGTTGATTTCCAGCTGGCACTTCTCCTGCACTCGGGGCGGCTTGTGCAGGCGCCGGTAGTCCCGGAAGTCCTCCAGCTTGCGCTGCATGGCACTCATGCTGGGCTCGCCCACACGGTTCTCCAGCCACGGTATGGTGCGGCGGATCCATTCCAGCAGCTGCCAGGGCCAGGCAGGTGCAGCGCAGAGAGCTCTGAGCCAGTCTGCTCACCCCTTCCACCCCTGTCCACCCACACCCCGGGCTGTGGCCGGAAGGAGGGGCCTCCAGCAGAATGGGGGTCCCCGCTAATCAGGGAAGGAGTGGGATGGTAAATGTCTGAGTCCAGGGACCAGCATAGGCTAGCACAGAGCAAAGGGTCATGAGACTGCCTACATATGAGTGAACAGATAAATGAATGAGTAAAGCAATGAATGATGAGGGAATCAGTGAATGACCAGGAGCTTGGACAGGCAGCAGAGGGCAGGAGATGAGTGAAGATGGCAGGAAGAGGCTGGAGGAGGCCAAGGCCAAGGCCCTGGGGTGAGGGAGGCTCTGTGGGCCTGGGCTTGGGCCGGGGTTGGCGGAGCACAGGTAGGGGAAGGGGAAGGGCCCTCTCTGGCCTCAGTCTCACCTCACTGGCAAGCTTCTCGTACTCCTCCATCAGCTTCTCGTTCTCCTGGTTCACAGCCAGCACCTTACAGATCCTGTTGGCAGCCGTCTCTGCCTGTCGCGGGAGGCCGAAAAGGTGGGCACTAGAATGAGCTACTGCTTTCCCTGACACAGCTTTCCTCCGTAAAGCCCTTACAATTTGGATCCGTGCAGATAGGGGAGCACATCTTTTAGGATGATGAGGGAGCTCCCAGACCAGATGCCTCTGCTTCTGAGTTCCCCAGAGACTGAGTATATGTGGCTGGGACAGTGGCACTCCCACCCACATGGGGCCCAGCACCTCCAAATGTCGGACCACAAGCCCAGCCCAGGCAGCAGTAGCGGGGGGCCCCCTTACCTGCTCAGCCCCGGCGAAGGCGTGGTAGAAGCAGGAAACATAGGTCATGATGGCCTTCTCATCAGGCTTTGGGGTGTTCACGATGTCTAGGGGACAGCAGTGAGATACAGGTATTTATTGCCCAAAGCCAGGCTTGAGGAATGGGCTCACGCCCCTAACAAGGCAGAGAGCTCCCTCGAGACGGTAAGGGTGGAGACATCTAGTCACAGTTACCAACCGCCAGCTACCCCAAACCTAGCGTCTGCCTCTTCCCTGGAGCCCTCCCCAAGCACCCCAGTGTCCAGCAACCTGCCCCTCTGTGGGGTGAGAAAAGCGTAAGGGAGCGGGTGAGTGAGCAGACACGCAGCCCTCAAGAAGCACCAGCCCACACTGCCCGGTGTCTCTAACCATCCCATCCCTCTGTGGGTCCACCTGTCTTCTGTCTTTTCCCCAAGTCCTCATCCATTGGTGCCCACAGACCCAGGGCACCAGGCACAGTAGGTGCTCAGAAAATGTTTGCTGCTTCAATTGACTGGGCACAGGGACAAGAGGCAGGGCCTGCCCTTAAGGAGCTCCATGCTCCCAGGTACCCAGGTAACAGATCTGAGACAGAAGGTGGCACCATGAGGGAAGAAGAGGAGAGGCTGCTTCCACTGGCTGGTAAGGGGTAGGCAGGCATGATAGAGGGCTCCTGGAGAAGGGGGCCTTGGGCAGGAAGGATTCTGATGGAGGCGAGGGGGTGGGGGGAGAGGAGGGGGAGGGGAGAGAATTCCAGGAGGAGGGAAGAGCAGGGGCAAAGGTGAGAGGGTGGGACCACACCATTGGTCAGTAAGTGGAGTCCTCGCCCAGGCTAGACTTCCTCTCACCTTCGGCATCCAACATCCTGGGGATGTCCAAGTATTTCTCCGCCACCTCAAAGGCAGTGTTTAGGTTGCCAATGGGGTCATCCTAGATGGGCAGGAGCAGAGACAGGTGAAATGGCAGCTGAGGGCAGAGGTGGGGAGTCGGGGCTGGGAGTGACAGAGGCCTACCTTGCGCAGCTTGGCATAGTCGATGAGGTCAGGGCGGTGTCGGTGGATGAGAGCACAGAGAGCCAGGCCATCCTTCCAGCTGGACAGACAGAAGTGGGGGTCAGTCCCGGATTCGAGCTGAGGCTCTGTGCTTCCCTCACTCCAGGAGCATCCCCATCAGGACAGCCTCATCAGTAAAATGGAGTTGTCTAAACTCCTTGGCTTGGCATTTGAAGCCTTTCATTACCAGAGTTGGACCATCTCCTCCAAGCTTATCATGATTCCTTCACATACCCTGTCCCTGGGCCACACCAATATCTAGATGTTTTTGCTTACAAGGTCCCCTCTGGCTGGAATGCGGTTCCAGGGATGCCTCCAATGCACCCTCCCTCACCCTCCTGGATTCCATCGCAACATCGACTGAGTCCTCCTATTTTCAGACACTGTGCCAGGAACTTGGCTGTGACCTCTCCTCTCCTGGGGCTTGTGATAGGGGCCAGCTCTGTGCCCCAGAGCCCAGCAGAGGCCCGTGTGCATGTGCTGATCGGCTGACAGACCTGGTGTGGAAGTTCTGCACGTTGACGTTGCGGTACGGCGCTGTCTTCCGCTGGCACCACAGGAGCAAGCCTTCCTTGGCCGAGGTTTCTGGGTGGGGGTGGGGAGAGCTATTAGCTGGGGAGAGGGGTCTGGGCCAGCCCTCCCACTCTATCGCTTCCCCACCACTCACCCTCCACAGAGATGTCCTGGATGGCGAAGCGAAGGATGATGGTCCAGATCATGCCCAGGGTCATCTTCAGGTTCCCGTCAACAATCTCTGCAGGGTGGGGAGTGGGGATGGATTCCAGCCGACATTCAGGGCCTGTACCACCTCAGCTGCCTTCCCTCCTGCTCCGCTCTTCGGCCCTTGTCCCCCATCCCAGAGCCGGTACCTAGTAAGTGTTCAATCCCGGAACACCTACCAGCGCCAGGTCCTGTGCCAGCACTTTGGGCACGTTTGCCCCTTAACAGCCCCTCCCAAGAGGCCTGGATGGTCGACTCCGTGGGTGAAGAGACTGAGGCTCACAGAAGTGACTTGACGCGGGGACCGCCCTCCAACCCCCTCCCAGGTCTTCTCCTGCCGCCTCCCTACCTTCGGCACCAATGGACACCAGCTTAACCCCCTTGCTGGCAATGAAGTCCAGGGCTTTGTTGACGTTGGCGATCTTGTGGAAGCGCATCTTGCCTTTGTCTGGCCTGGGTAGCCTCTCTCCTGGGTGTAAGAGGAGAGGTCAAGGGTCAGAGGTCACAAGAAAAAGCTGAAGACCCTGTCCTCAAACTTCCCCCTCCCCCACTTCATCCCCTCCAGCACTCTGCTGCCGCGTTCCCCCAGCTCCCCGGATTCTCCTAGGTCCCAGGGTCCCGGTGCATTGATTCGCGCCCCTCACCTGAAATGACCTCCAAGAGTAACATGAGTTTGAGGCCATTGCGGAAATCCTCCTCGATGTTTTCAATCTGGGTGCCGGCCTTGCGCAGGTGTGAGTTGCACCAGGCAGTGAAGGTCTGGGGGGCAGAGGACAGCACTTAGACCCTAGCGCCGGCTCTGGGGGACATCAGGGTAGATCTCAGAGCCCGGGCCCCCGATTCAAGTCCTGGCCCAGCCACTGACTTGCCATGCAAGTCCTTTTCTCTCTCTGAGCTTTAATTCTCCTGGAAAAGGAAAAGTGGGCGCTGGGGCCCACTCAGGTCCCAGTTTGGACCTGGGACACACCAGTTCTGGTCAGTCTCAAGCACCTGAGGGCGATTTAGAAAAATTGTAAAGCATACGCTCCGAAGTGTGGGGCCCTCCCACACACAAGGGACAATGCAGGGTGATACCGCCCTTCTAAGGCCTGAAAAATTCTGGACTGAAGCATGTCCGGCTCTGAGGGTTGTGCCTGAGGAACTGTGCACCCGTGTTACTATTATCTCAGCCCCACTGCCCTCCCGGGGCTGTTGTGAATGGGCCTCCAAGTAGAACGTGAGGGTGTGAGAGCTTTGCAGGTCGCAGAGGATCATCTGGGCACAAGCGCAGCCTAACACGGCTCCTGGAGGTGACTGCCCTTCCCCTCTCCCTAGAGTCATCCTCAGCCTCAGCCTCTGTCTGGGATGGGGGGGGGGCTGCTGTGCAGTTGGGTGTATATTGGGGATGGGCGTGACCTGGTGCAGCCTGGTACACAAGTTTCCACCAACCTATCAAGCCTTCAAGCCCTGGATTCTGCCATTAGCCACAGAGTCCTTGGTAGAATCTATCCTTGGGCTCCAACTCACTCACTGTGGCCCAGGGTGCACCCCTTGCCCTTTCTTGGGCTCAGTCTCCCCATTTGTACAATTAATCGCCCAGGCTTCACGATGTCCCAGGTCTTTCTTCCTCCAATCTGGCAGGATTCTAGAATTCAGAGCATTCCCCCACCACAGAGCAATGAATTATGGGAGGTGGCCCTGGAAGTCAATTGGGATTATTTCCCTCAGATAGCTTCCCTTCCCCAGACCAGCTTTTCAGCTGTCCTTAGAGCTGGATGTGAAAGATGATGCTTTAAATACTTGAAGGACTGTCGTTGCTAAGGAAAGAAAGTGAGCTTCCCGTTACTGGAGGTATACAAGGGAGTCTGAGCACTACTGGTTGGGGCCCCAAGCACAGGAGAAGGCAGTCGGATTCTCTGTAGTTCCCTCCAAACTCAGAGTCTGAGATGCTCTGGGTCTAGATAAGGCAGGGAGGAGAGGCAGGACTGGGTGGGGGTTCCATGGCGGAGGAAGGGGCATTCTTTCCTTTGACAAACATGACTCTTAATGAGATGTGGTCCCTGCCGTAAAGGAGCTCACGGTCAATTGAAGAGTCACGTTGGTCTGAGAAGTGCTGGGAGAGACTAGTGTCAGGGAGAGGAGGGAAAGAAGTCTTCAAATCAGATGGGGGGCCTCCTGGAGGAGGCTACTATCTGATCTGAGCTGCAATGGAAGGGCAGGCATTATTCAGACAGAGAAGGGCAGGCAAGGGCACGCCAGGCAGGGCCAGCGCCACAGGCAAATGCTCAGCAGGGAGAAACAGCTGTGAGGTCTGTGGGGCTATAGCTATCTGGGTGCCGCTGGAATGAAGCTGGGGGTGTTGGGGTATAAGTGGTGAGAAGCGGGCCGGAGGGGCGGCAGGGGCCAGGTCATGCACGATCTTGGGTGCTAAGCCAGGGACTTTCAACTCGATCCCGAGGGCAACAGGGAAGAGAGGGAAGCTTTCAGGCAGAGGGAGGTGGGCAGAAAAGTGTCTTAGAAAGCTCTTCCTGGTTACAGAGTGGCGGCAAATGGCTTGGCAGAGCAGAAGGGAGAGGTGAGGAGGTGGTGCCCAGGACCAGGGTGTCAGTGAGGCGGCATAGGGCAGGATCAGACAGATGGGGTAGAAACACTTTTCCTTGCTGAACTGTAAGCTCCCTGAGGCAGAGGCTTTGTTTTGTTTCCTGCTGAATTCCTGACACCTAAAACAGCACCTGGCCCATAGTAGGATCTCCCTAAGAAATACTGAATGAATGTTTTTGAATGGGGTTGAACGAAGAGGACTCAGGCATCGAGTGCTCCAAGACCCAGAGGAAGTGCAGGGGTGGAATGGGGCTGAGGATGAGCACAGAGATGCTCAAGTTGGAGGCGAAAGAAACTCTGGAATGGCCAACTCCCAGACGTGTCGATTAATTTCCGGAGCGTCTACGTTGTGCAGCCGTTGAATGAATGGATGAGGTGGGCGGCTCTAGGTTGAGTTAGAAGGATATCCCTGCTATTTTGTTAAGTGATGAAGGCAAGTTACAGACTAGCACGTGTCTTATGAAGGGCGGGCGGACCCGGACCTGAGAGAAACATGGTGGGTGGGGTAGGGATAGGGGTTGTGGCAGAACAGATGGCAGCTGGAGCCAGGGGCAGGGATGACATCACCGGGAGATGGCCAGACCCAAGGACCGCAGCCTTGCTCGGAGACAGGTGCGGGAGGAGCTTGAGGGGAAACGTGTCACCGGGGGCACCCCAGCCTAGTCAGCTGAGCCTCCCAGTCTCTGGGGTCATCTCCTGTCATCTAACCCAGCAGGAGTGCTCTGATTCTAAACCCTAGGATTCTCAGATCCTGCAAATTCCACTGAGCACTCCTGTTCCCTGCCCTTTCCTGGAGTCGCACACTGTTGGCAAATGCTGAGCGGGGTCCGATGACTTCATGGTGTCCTCCCTACCCCTGGCCTGCCACTCCCCAAAGTTTCCTCACTCCAGCCCGGATCATTTTCTCTTTTGGGAACCCAGGTGTTCTGCCCCCTCCACTTGGGAAAGTCTGGGAGTGAAAATAGATCAGGGAGGGGGCCCGAGTGCCCTACAAGGCTGGGCCTGGGCAGCAGCTGCCCGTGTGCCCACTCCAGCTCCCTCAAGGCGCTGCCTCAGCACAAAGTGTCCATCTGGCCGGAGCGTCAGGTTACTGTGTAAGGGGACCCAGGCTCCCCTCCTCCTTGACCCTGTGGCCTTTTCAGCGGACTTAGGGCCTCTGGGGTGGGAAGGGGTATCTTGAGAAGGAGTGGGGGTGGGGCAGACAAGGGGCAAGGACTCTCAGGTTGGGAGGGGGGTCCTGCTTTCTGACAGCATATGATTTGGGTTCTCTCTCTGCCCCTTTCGGGGCTTCAGGTTCCTCATTTGACAATTGGGATGGAGTCGAAATGAACCCCAGGGTGGAGAGAATAGAGAGAAGAGAGTGGGGAGGGGTCTGGGATGGTTCCCTCCTCCCGTACACTCCCAGGTCCACCAGTTGCCCAGCTGCAAGTCCTCTGGGTGGGGTCTAGGATATTTAACTAGACGGTTGGTGGTGTGGGGACACGCTCCCCAAACTTGGATCTCCTGGGCTTCACCCAATCCCTTTTCGCCAACAGAAGTGGGGCAGTGGGCACTGGGTAATGAACCCTGAGGGGTGGGGACCCCAGAAACTCTACTGGTTATCCTAAACCCCTCATGAGCGCTCCCAGCCCTCTCTTCCAGACCTAGGGGACGGCAGAGGACTGATGGGCAGAGCCTGGGCTAGGGAGTGGCTCTCCGGGTTAAGACAGGCTCTGCCCCAGACCTGCTGAGATGCCAAGGACAAACCGCCCGTCTTCTCAGCCCTCAGTTTTGCCATGTGGAAATGGGTGAGCACTCACTTTCCGCTGCTGCTTCTCCCAGGCCGGGTCCAGCAGTAGGTCGCGGTCCCAGTCCTCCTCCTGTTCCATGTACTCGCCGCCCCCGCCGCCGCCCGCGAAGGGCCCCTCCCTGACCCCCAGACCCTCGGGCTGCATAACCATCATCATCTTGCTCGGGCTCCTGGCTCCGCTGCGCTCGGCGCTCTCCAGAACACCGGGGCCGCGTTAAGTAGCTCCCCGCCCAGCCCCGGATCGGATTCGCGCTAAATATGGGGGAGGAGGGAGGGGCCGGATGGGGGCGAGGGCGCTCGGGTCGGGACCTGGCGAGAGGTTGCCCTGGGGCCAGGGGACTGCAGGATTTGGGGGTGCTGGGGGGATCCCATGGCGGAGATTCGGGGTTCCCGTCCCGGCTCTGCCTCTTGGGTGCTGTGTGGCCGTAGGAAAGCCACGGCCCTCTCTGTTTCCTCATGTGTACAATGGAGATGACGATAATAACAGTGACTGTAGACCGCTCTAGAAGCTGCCCCTTAGGCCTCCTCCTGACCCTCTCCCTGCGCGGCGCTGGTGGGAAACATAGAGCCCTATCCCCATTTCACAGTCAGAAACAGCGAGGCGCTGAGCTGTTTGAATGTTTTCTGGGGTGATGGAGACACTCGGGCATGGGAAGGGGTTCCAGGCCAGCTGGATGAGCCGATGCAGGGCTATTAATATCGGGGCGGCTGGGGGTTGAGGGGGAATGAATGTGCTGAGCCGGGAAACCCCGATGCCACCGAGTCTGCAACTCAATCCTCCAAACCAGCCAGCGAGAGCAGAGGGCGTAGCTTCGGTGGAGGGGCGTGCCCTCCGCTGGCGGGCGGAGCTATAACGTGCTGTCCTTCCCTGCTCCAGCGCCAACGGGATTCCAAGCTTCTCGCCGGCTCATTCGCCCGTCCAATCACATGTCTGCATCTTCGGGCCGCTCCCTGTGACGCTAAGCCCCCTTCGAGCTTCTATTGGTCGCAGAGGGCGTCCGTCTGCCACTATCCCCGCCCCAATACGGAAGCGGTGGTGTACTAAGGACCCGATAGCCGGTGGGGTCCAGGCCATGGGGCAGCCCTGGGCGGCGGGGAGCGCGGAGGGGGCGCCCGCGCGGCTGCCCCTCGTGCTCACTGCGCTGTGGGCCACGGCTGTGGGCTTGGAGCTGGCCTATGTGCTAGTTCTGGGTCCCGGGCCACCCCCGCTGGGACCCCTGGCTCGGGCCTTGCAGCTAGTGCTGGCCGCCTTCCAGCTGCTCAACCTGCTGGGCAACGTGGGGCTCTTCCTGCGCTCCGATCCCAGCATCCGGGGCGTGATGCTGGCCGGCCGCGGTCTGGGCCAGGGCTGGGCGTGAGTGGGGCGCGGGATCTGGCGAGGGGGGAAAGCAGGAGGAGCCTTGGACTGGGGGAGGCGCCCTAGGACCTGAAGATGTTAGAACCAGATTATAATAGGATCCGCTTGTTAGAGCCGGAACACTCTTTTAGAACCTGGATGGTAGATCCTGAAGACGTATCATTCATTCACTTGCAAATATTTAATGAGCACCTGCTATGTGCAAGGTACTGTTCCGGCCACTGGAGGTACAATCAAATAGATTCCTGACACCCTGGAGCTGATTTCAGTGGGGGAGGGGGCAGATGATTAGTTACAGGCATAATAAATTAGCAAATTGTATAGAACGTTAGAAGATGTTGGTGGTATGGAGACAAAAAGAGCAGAGTAAATGGTGTGCAGGTTGCAGTTTGAAATAGGGTAGTCAAGGTAGGTATTTGCACAGACTTGAAGGAGGTGGGGGAGTTAGCCATGTGGGGATCTGGGGGAAGAGCATTCCAGGCAGAGGGAATAGACAGTGGGAAGACTCTGAGGCAGTTATGTGCCTTGCATGTTCCTGGAACAGCAAGAAGGCCATTGTGGCTGGTGTGGAGTGAGAGGGGGAGGAGAGAGGTTAGAGATGGAAAGACCTTGCAGGACACTGAAGGCTTTGCTTTTACTGGCAGTGAGATGGATAGCCACTGAAGGGTTTTGAGCAGAGGAGAAGGGCACGACTTAGACTTCTAAGGATCAGTCTGGGTGCTGGCGTGAGACTAGACTAGGAGGAAACAAAGCTGGAATCAGGGAGAATAATTGAGAGTCTGTTGCAGTAATCCAGTAATCTTTTGGTGACTTGGACCAACGTGGTGAGCACAGAGGAAGTGAGAAGTTTGCTCCTGGGTGTTAGAGGCCTTAGGACTGGATGTCTGAGCTGCAGGAGCCCTCGGACCTGCAGTGCTAGAACTGGAAGGGCCCAGGAAGTGGTGTTCAGCCTGCATTTATGTATGATGAACTTGAGGCTTAGTGAGGACAGCGGCTGTGCCTGCTTCCCCAGGATGGGCTCAGAGGCGGACCGGGCCTGACGAGGTGCTCAGAGCTGCTGGGGGAACTGACTCTGTGGTTCCTTCTCTGCAGTTACTGCTACCAGTGCCAAAGCCAGGTGCCACCACGCAGTGGGCATTGCTCCGCCTGCCGCGTCTGCATCCTTCGTCGGGATCACCACTGTCGCCTGCTGGGCCGCTGCGTGGGATTCCGCAACTACCGGCCCTTCCTGTGCCTGTTGCTTCATGCTGCGGGCGTCCTGCTCCATGTCTCTGTGCTGCTGGGTCCCGCCCTGTCGGCCCTCCTGCGAGCCCATGCACCCCTCCACATCGCGGCCCTCCTCCTGCTGCCCTGGCTCATGCTGCTCACAGGTGGGGAGCTTTGCAGTGGGCCATTCTGGTGGGGGATGGGATTTCTGGCTGGTTCTCCTGGTAGTGCCCTGGGGACCCAGTCCCAGTGTCATTTATGGGGGGTGAGGGCAGCCTGGGATTCAGCTGGGTGTGCAGTACAGTAAAATACAGGGCCTTGACACAGGTACAGAGTTCTGGCTGGGAGAATCGGGGAAGGGTTCTAGGTGTGGGCACAGAAGGAAAGACTAGTGGGGATTCAGGACATAAGTTGGGATGGGGAGGGAGCATTCTAAGTGGGGGTGCATTCTGAGTGAGGGGAGCAGCCTGAGCAAAGGCATAGAGGTTGGACAGGGAGTAGGTTCAGACTGGATGGTGGAGGTCCTGAATGCTGGTGTGAGGAGATAGCCAGCCCTGACTTGACTGGACAGTAGGGAGCCAGTGAAAGTTATAGTCAGGGGAAGCTCCAGGCTTTGGAAGTTGGGAGGAGAGGACATGGATCAGGAGGTTGGTTGAGAGGCCATGTTCTGGATGACAGACTTATTCCTCTTTCTTCTGACAATCCCCCGCCTCCCTGAGATAAAATCTACCCCCCCCTATTTTTTTTTATACTATTTGTTGTCTCCCCCTGAAATGCTTTGGGATTTCTCTCCCTTGACTCCTTCCTCCCGACTCCTCCGTGGTCCCCTTTGTAACCTTGTCCTGCGGTTACTAAACTCCATGACCATTCAGTGGTCACTGTGTCTCCTTATCCTCTCCAAACCCCAGTCTGTCCCAAGGGCCCCTCCCTGCAGCCTGGGGGGGAGGCCTTGGAAGGCCCAGTGGGGATGGCAGTGTCTTCCTCTGCCCGCTGGCTCCCTGAGCAGCCTCCTTGATGACCCCCTGGCTCCGCTGAGACCCAAGCCCTCCAGCTGCACCTCCCTGTGGCCATTGCCCTCTGAGCCCTGGGCCCTGGTGAAATCCTGGGTGTCTGCAAGTCTGGGTGAATGGCCCAGTCAATGTCCCCGTTGCTCAGCCTCTTGCCCTTCTCCTCCATTTGACTCCCTCCCTCTACTCCCACGTCCACCCTAGACCTTGTCAGAGGCCAAACTGTGTCAGAGCCAACACCTCCCAAATCACGCTATGAGCCTGTCACCCCTTTCTCTGCTCCCCACCTCCTCTCCTTGCCAGCTCTCACTCTGACACTCCAGGACACCTGCTTCGTGAGCGCCTGGCCCTCACCTTTCTGTCCAGCAACCCTCCCCACGTCACTGCCCCCACATCCAGCTTAGAATCCTCATTCCCACCATTCTTCTGCCAACATCTCCCTCCTCTTGCTGTCTGCCTCCTGCTGTGCCTTCCTGGCTTCTCTGTGTCTGCCCCTGGCTGCTGCCAGCTTCCAGAGATGCTTGGTACTTCGTGGCAGTCGGTACCATGCCGTGTTCATGGCTGCGGACCCCAGCAGATCCAACCTGACTGCCTGCGGCTTCTCCTGATGTCTGGCCCGTCCTCCCTGCTCAGAAGCCTCGCTGTGGGCCTGCTCTCCTCCTGCCAACCCAGGCTCTCTCTGCATGCTTCTTCTGGGTTTTCCCATCGGTACAAAGCCTCTCTTCACCCCACATCCTCCTCCTCCCTAGCTCTTGCCTCCAGGCTCTTCTCCTGTCAGCAGCCAAGCTGCTGCTACTGCTGCTTTTTTTTTTCTTCTTTTAATGTTTACTTATTTATTTTTTAGAGAGAAAGGGAGAGAGAGAGAGAGAGAGAGCAAGCAGGGGAGAGGGCAGAGAGGGAGACAGAGAATCCCAAGCAGTTTTGAGTTGTCAGTGCAGAACCTGACGCGGGGCTCAAACTCAAACCATGAGATCATGACCTGAGCTGAAGTCAAGATTCAGACAGATGCTTAAAAGTCAGACGCTTAACCGACTGAGCCACCCAGGCACCCCTAGCAGCCAAGCTTCTTGAAGGACTTGCCCGGGTACAAGACCTTTCTGCCTCAAGACTGCTGACCTCCAACCTCCTGGATGGCCCGTATCCTGGATTCTCCAACAGCCCTTCCTGCATCCTGTTTCCTTCTTTCTTTCTGGTTTCCCTCTCTCTTCTTTTTCGTGTTTTTTTTTTTAATTTATTTATTTTGAGAGAGAGAAAAAGAGGGAGTGGGGGAGGGGCAGAAAGAATCCCAAGCAGGCTGCACACCAGTAGTCGCCGAGCCTGACTCAGGGCTCAGACTCACGAACTGTGAGATCATGACCTGAGCCGAGATCAAGAGTCGGACGCTTAACTGACTGAGCCACCCAGGCGTCCCTTCCTTCTCTCTTCTTGGTTGGGTCCCAGAGGACCTGCCGCTGAGGTCATGGTGTTGACTCCATCTTACTCTACACTCTGGTGGGTCTTGGAACTGCCTGTGCTCCAACCGCCTGCAGATCTGCGTGTCCAGCCTGGGCTTCTCTCCTGAGCTTCCAGAACCATCTATGCATGGGTCTCCCAGACGCCCCTCCATCCTGCCTCAGGACCTTCAAACAGAATGTTTTCTCCCCTCTTCACCTAGCAGATACCTCCTTCAGGCACCACCCAAGATGTCACTTTATTAAAACAGATGAAACCCACTTCCTTTAGCCTAATACATCTGCTTGGCATTTCCCCACACAGCCTCTTTTATATTAAAGTAGAATTCCTATAACATGACATTCATCCTTTTAACCGCTTTCTAGTATACAATTCAGTGGCATTCAGTACATTCACAATGTTGTGCAACCATCACCACTGTCTAATTCCAGAACATTTTCATCACCCCCAAAGGAAACCCTGTGCCGTTAAACAGTCCCTCCCCATTCCCCCCTTGAATCCCCCAGGCCCTGGTAACCACTAATCTACGGTCTTGTCTCTTTGGATTTGCCCGTTTGGGACGTTTCACGTGAATGGCATCATAGAATATGTGACTTTGGCGTCTGGCTGCTTTCAGTGAGCACAGTGTTTCATGACTTCCTGTAGTTCATTTGTTCAGTGGATACTTAAATTTTTTTTTTTCCAACGTTTTTTATTTATTTTTGGGACAGAGAGAGACAGAGCATGAACGGGGGAGGGGCAGAGAGAGAGAGGGAGACACAGAATCGGAAACAGGCTCCAGGCTCTGAGCCATCAGCCCAGAGCCCGAGGGGCTCGAACTCACGGACCGCGAGATCATGACCTGGCTGAAGTCGGACGCTTAACCGACTGCGCCACCCAGGCGCCCCGCAGCGGATACTTAGTACCTACCATGGGCCGGGAGGTGCTGTGCTTTTCCATCGTAACACACATCACTGCTGTGATTAAGTAACTGAGAAGCGATCTCTTAAACGTCTGTCTGTGAACTCCCGGAGGTTAGGGGTCCTGTCTACTGTTCATCTTGGTGCCTGGTACCGTGTCTAGCACCCGGGAGGTGCTCACAAGTTTATGGTGAATGGAAGTCAGATCTTGGGTAAGGAGCTGTGTCTGCCCAGGTCACCAATGGGGGCTGGCTAAGGAATAGCCAGTGAGTGTTTGCTGAGCAGAGGAACGAGCCCCTGCTTCGCAGTGGAGGGTGCGGGCAGGAGCTGGGCTTTGGGGGGACGGGGCCCGCTGCTGCTCCCTGACCCTCTTGCTTTCTCCTTGCAGGCAGAGTGTCTCTGGCGCAGTTTGCCTTGGCCTTTGTGACCGACACGTGTGTGGCAGGTGCACTGTTGTGCGGGGCTGGGCTGCTCTTCCATGGGATGCTGTTGCTGCGGGGCCAGACCACGTGGGAGTGGGCTCGGGGCCAACACTCTTATGATCTGGGCCCTTGCCACAATCTGCAGGCGGCCCTGGGGCCCCGCTGGGTCCTCGTCTGGCTCTGGCCCTTCCTGGCCTCCCCCTTGCCCGGAGACGGGATCACCTTCCAGACTGCAGCTGATGTGGGCCTCACAGCCTCCTGACTCCAGGAAGAGCCAGAGCTGTTCGGGGAGAGGGGAGCAGGAGAGGGGGCTCCTAACTCATCTCAGGCCCATCCCTAACCTCAGGAGGGGAGGTGCACTGGTACTTAAAAATGCCTTTCGGCAACTCCAGTCCCATCCTTGGCCTTGCCCCTGCCCGGCTTGGACTCCAGTGTCCAGAGCTTGGGCCCTGCAGCTCTGCCTCATTGGCCCTCTAGCAGAGTGGCAGGTTTGGCAAGGGGCTGCTTGGCCAGCCTAATCACCCCTTTGCCAAGTTAATAAAGCGCCCACTTGGTTCTTGGACTCCCTCCATCTTTCTAGGTTTCTGGTTCCTCTCACTGTCAGGCCTGAGACCCACAGAATGCCTGAGGGCATGAGGGGCCAGGGCTCTGCCTCCTGTGGCCTTGGTGGGGGCCAGAGCTGGGGCACAGCAGGCCAGGGCTGCATGTAGGGATCCAGGGAAAGAGAATGCAACATTCTTTCCCTGGTTCAGGGCTTTATAATTAGAAGCATCTCCACAACACTCACTGTGCCTCTTGGGCTAATCTGGTACCAGAGGCAGCAATTATGAGAGTTGATGGGATGAGATCATGGGGCAGTGAATGGAGGAGTCAGGATTTGAACCCAGATATTTGTGCTTTCTCCTTCGTCCTTACACGGCTGAGGAAAGTGTGTAGGCAGAACTGAGGCAGAGAAATCAGGTGGAGATGTTAAAGCATCTGAAGGATGATGCTCAGAAGGCCAAGCTCTTCCTCTCTGGACTCTCTGGAGCTACCTGTTAAACATTTTTATTTAAATATAGTAAATAGACTTCCTGTTAAATGTGGCAGGTTTAAACACATGGGTTTACCTCTGTTTCCTCTTAAAATCTAAAATGAGAGTAAAGAAATAAAACAGGTATAAATTTACAAGGAGAGAGAAAGTAGGAGGGAGACGGTACTAGACCAAAGGACCTGATGATGTTTTGAAACATGGGAAATGGATGGAGGCTCATTAACTCTCTTAGCAGAGAATTAGAAATTAAATGTTCCTAGAGGGAGGGGCCAAGAAGCAGCCAAATTGTCCCCCAGAGCCCTGGAGGCTCAGGAACTCTCCCGGCACCATGAAAGGCAAGGTTTGGGACGGACAGTAGGGGGACTGATCCAAAGGGCAGCTGGGTTGCCCTCCCCCCAGGGCACTCCCTACCCCTGGCAGCCAAGCAGCTATCCTTCTAAGGTAGAGATGGGTGCTATTCGAAGAAGCTTTGGGGGAGGGTGGGGGGGAGGGGTTGGACCCAAAACGGGGTTAAGTGAAAAAGTCTACAGATGCTGCCAAGGGTGGGGGGTTATCCCGTGACACGGCAGGCTTGTCACCCAGGAACCCTCGGAGAAGTCCATCCTTCTGACAGGTCCTGCCCATACCCACAGAGGTTTGAGCTGCTAGGACTTCGTTTTTTCCAAATGGCATGTTCAAGAACTATTTTGTAACTGTTAGGAATGTGGTGTGCCTGGCACTCTGTGCTACTTTACCCCTCCAGAATACTTTTCTTTCTTTTCTTTCTTTCTTTCTTTCTTTCTTTCTTTCTTTCTTTCTTTCTTTTCTTCTTTCTTTTTTTAAATTAAATAGTAAGGAGAGGCAAAAAGATATTTATAAAATAAAGAGGCACTCCCTCCCCAGCCCCATTTAAGAAGAGATGGAACCCACTTCTTTGAAGTCCCTGCTGTGCCCTCCCTGGTCGAGAAAACACTGTGCTGTCTTCACCATTCCCTTGCTTTGCCTTGTAATTTCATTACCTAGGTTTGTATCGGTTTTGCATGTTTTTGAATTTTATATAAATGGAATCATGCCGTTTATTCAGTCACTCAATATTATGTTTCTGAGATGTATCCCAATCAATGTGTATAGCTGTGGGGCATTCCTTTTCTTTGCTGGATAGTGAGCCACTGAATCTACCGCAATTTATTTGTCCCATTTTGTCTCACGGGTCATTTTATCTGTCCCTATTGTGTGACTCCCTAAGATCCATCCATGGTCCTTGCTCTTCCACATAAATTTTAGAATCCATTTGGTAAGTTCCACCAATAAAAATCCCTTTGAGATTGTGAATGGAACCCAACTGAATTTACAGATCGGTTTGGGGAAAATCAGCATCTATATGAAATTGCATTTTTCAGTCATGAACATGGTGTATCTATTAGATGTTTTCAATAAAATTATATACTTTTTCTCATAAAGATCATGCCTCTTTTGGTTAGATTTCTTTTTTTAATGTTTATTTATTTTTGAGAGAGAGACAGTGTGAGCAGGGGACAGGCAGGAGAGGGAAACACAGAATCCGAAGCAGGCTCCAGGCTCTGTCTGAGCTGGCAGCACACAGACTGACATGGGGCTCGAACCCATGAACTGAGAGATCATGGCCTGAGCTGAGGTCAGACGCTTAACCTACTGAGCCACTTGGGCGCCGCACATTTCTTCCTTTTTTATTCATTTTTGAGAGGCAGCAAGAGCGCATGAGTGGGGGAGGGGCAGAGACAGAGGGAGAGAGAATCCCAAGCTGGCTTTGCACTGTCAGTACAGAACCTGACTCAGGGCTCGAACTCACATACTGCAAGACCATGCCCTGAGCCGAAACCAAGAGCCAGACGCTTAACTGACTTAGCCACCCAGGCGCCCCATGGTTAGATTTATTCTTAAGTATTTGATAATGTTTTGTTATTGTACATGGTTTATGCAAATAGATTGTGTACAGCAAACCAAAAACTTACCATTAACTTATAAACTCTTCTGAGTTTTCTATGTTTACAATAAAATAATCTGTGAGAAGACAGTTTTGTTTTTCCTTTAAAATTTTTATACCTCTTAATCTTCTTGCCCCTCCTGTATGGGTAGAGAAAAAGTAGTGGGCACCCTGACTTGTTTCTGGCCTTTGAAGAAATCATTTCAATATTTCACTATAAAATATGTTCACGGTGGGTTTAAAACAGATGCCCCTTCCTGTTGGGATGAGCACTGGGTGTTGTATGGAAACCAATTTGACAAATTTCATTAAATAAATAATAAAACAGATGCCCCTTAAGTTCCCTTCTAGTCCAAATACATTAAAATAATCTGTATTCTTTTACTTTCAACTGTCTTGTAAAATCAGCCTACAGATGGGGGCGCCTGGCTGGCTTAGTCAGTGGAGCGTGTGACTCAATCTCAGGATTGTGGGTTTGAGCCCCAACATTGGGTGTAGAGGTTATTAAAAAAAAAAATCTTAGAAAGAAGAGATCAGCCTATAAATGGATTTTTAAATCTAGACAACACTGTCTTCCAGTTGAAACAGTCATTTATATTTATTGTAATTGATGTACCTGGAAAGATTTCTACTTTGTTATTTGTCCCACCTTTTCTTAGCTTTTAGTTTATCACCCTTCTTACTTAAAGTTACTTTTTACTGGGTACAGAATTCTAGGTTAATAGTTATTTCCTCTCATATGTTGAAAATAATATTCTGTCTTTTGGTCTCCATTGTTGCTATTAATAACATCAGCTGTTATCTATTTGTTGTTACCCCCTTGGAAGACACTTTTGTCGGGGCGCCTGGGTGGCGCAGTCGGTTAAGCGTCCGACTTCAGCCAGGTCACGATCTCGCGGTCCGTGAGTTCGAGCCCCGCGTCGGGCTCTGGGCTGATGGCTCAGAGCCTGGAGCCTGTTTCCGATGCTGTGTCTCCCTCTCTCTCTGCCCCTCCCCCGTTCATGCTCTGTCTCTCTCTGTCCCAAAAATAAATAAACGCTGAAAAAAAATTTTTTTTTGAAGACACTTTTGTCTCCAACACTTTTAAGACTTTTTTGTCTTTGACATTCTGCAGTTTACTGTGATGTGCCCAAGTGTTGTTGTCTTTGTATCTACCCTAATGGTATTCCTTGGGTTTCCTGATTCTATGAATTGTCTTTCATCTGTTCTAGAAAATTCTAGCCACACCTTCACCTATTTTCTCTGCTTCTACTGAAACTCTGATTGGACCTCTCTACTCCATCCTCCTTGTCTCTTAATAACTCATATTTTCTGTTTTTTGCATTCTGGATTATTTCCACACATCTTTGGGTCTTTCTTCAGCTCTGAAACCAATCTATTTAGTTTTTTTTTTTTTTTTTTTCTTTTTTAAGTGGTTGTGCCGACTCTTCCATTGAGTTTTACATGTCAAATATCTTATTTCTCCTTCTAGTTGTTTGCTTTTCAGATTTGCTTGGTCATTTTATATGCTCTCTACTTCTATTTTAGGATCTTTTTCTTTAAATATATCAAAAACACACATCTGATATTGTTTGGTAATTCCAGTACTTTTTTTTTTTTTAATTTTTAATGTTTATTTTTGAGAGAGAGAGAGAAAGAGAGAACATGAGCGGGGAAGGGGCAAAGAGAGGGAGACACAGAATCCAAAACAGGCTCCAGGCTCTGAGCCGTCAGCACAGAGCCCGACGCGGGGCTCGAACTCACAGACCCCGAGATCATGACCTGAACCGAAGTCGGATGCTCAACCGACAGAGCCACCAAGTCACTCCTTAAATTGCCCTTCTTTTTCTTGTTTCCCAGAGTGGAAACTTCTAAATTACTGATTTCAGATCAATGCTACAAGTTTCCCTTTAAGCACTGCTTTTGCTGTATCCCACAAATTTGGTAAGTGTGTTTTCATTTTCATTTAGTTTAAAATATTTTTAAACTTCCCTTGAGATTTCTTTTTGACCCACATGTTATTTAGAAGGGTGTTGTTTCATCTCCACGTATTTGGGGGAAATGATGAAAATTTAGGGGATTTTCCAGTTACCCTTCTGTTAGTGATTTCTAGTTTAATTCCATTTTGACCTGAGAACAGACACTGTATTATTTCCAGTCTTTTAAATTTGTGAAGGCCTACGTTATGGCCCAGAATGTGGTCTGTCTTGGTGAATGTTCCACGTGAGCTTGAGAAAAATGTGTATTCTGCTGACGTTGAAATAAGTCTATAGAAGTCACTTGTTGACTGATGGTTTGGTGACCTCTATATCTTTTCAAAGACATTATAGTTAAAGATTGACCACAGAACAGAAAGAGCTGAGAATTAAAATAGTGGAATTTTAAAAAACAGGTCCAGAGAAGAGCTGAAAGAAAAATTTCTCAGAACATAGGACAGAAAGACAATATGAGAGAAGAGAGAAGAAAACCAGACAATCAATCCTGTTCTCTCTGAAATTCCCATTTATCAGGTGCTCGGTTAATGAGAATTCCAGAGAGAAGAGAGAAAATGGGAGGAAATCGCTTAAGAAACAAAATTTTGTAGAAGTAAGGGATATACATTTCCACCTCACAGCACAACAAATAACGACACACATGTAAGTCATGTCCTGACATTTCAGAACAAGAAGGCCAGGAGCAAAAATGGCATGCAACTTCTCAACAGCATTACCAAAAATCAGAGCACAAGGGAATACCGCCGTAAAAATGATTTTCTTGCATGAAAACTATTTTCAACTTCAAATTTTATGACCTGCTATCACACATGTATGTGAATGGGATAAAGAAATTTTTAGACAGTGTACTAAAATTTTTTAACTCTAGTGACTTTTTAAAGGCAGTACTGTGGATACACTCCACCAAATGAGGGGTAAAAGAACTGTAAGGATGAAGAGAAGGGGCCCAGGAGTCAGAGGCTCTAGTCAGGAGAAATAGTCTGCAGTAGTTCTAGAGAGCAAACAGTCCTCACTGAGGCAGGGGATGATGGAAAGTATCCAGGAAAACAAAGTAACTGTCAGAATGGATGAGGGAAGAATGAACAATTGCTACATACAGAAAACTAACCAAATAAAAAAAAAAAGGCAATTATTAACTCCATGAAAAATTAAAAGGTAATTTAATTATATCCCAATTTTGGCTCTGCAGGGAACAACTTTCATATAGTAAGATAAACAGCCATCTAAACAGTAAGTATTGATTTACCTAAAAAGTGGGGAGAAAAGGCGCAAAGTACTCCACAAGAGAGCTAAAGCCTCGCCTTTTACAATAGGGACCCAAGAGATAGTGTCTAGAATGATAAATCAAGCAAGAGATAAAATTTTAAGCAATTTTATCTTAAAAATATAAGCATATTTTTAAGATAAATAGCTAATGAATACCTGGCTGGCTCAGTCAGTGGAGTATGCGACTCGTGATCTTGGGGTTGAGTTCAAGCCCCACCACTGGATGCAGAGATTACTTAAAAAAATAGCTAAGAGAACTGAAAATGATTGTAGCAAGGGAGCAGTAGTGGGGAATGGGGAGAATTTTCTCGTTATAAACTAATTCCATAGTACTAAGTAGGTACGTGGTTTTAGATAAATACTTTTTTAAAAGATAATAACCTCCCTCATCCCTAATGTACACAATCTCCTGGAGCTCCAACTAGTGAGTGCACTGGGTACCATGCACTGTTCCTGGTTTCATGTTGCTTTATGTATACTTGTCCACATCAGTGCAGTTCATGTATTTTTAATAATAGATACATAGTATTACATCATACAAACTCTCTTTAGGTGCTGGGCATAGGAAGCTTCTCCACTTCCATCATCATGAATAGCTACAAACTAGACTTGGTGTTCCGAGCTCACACAGTCATCACATGATTGGGGAAGAAGAGATTGTATGGTCATACGGCCCAGTGAAGAGCTAGCCCAGCCCCAGTGACAGAGCTCTAGCGATAAGGGGCTTATTACCTTCTAGAGCAGGCCTTTCCATCTCTGCCAAGCTCTCTTAGGAAGCTCTGCAGGTTAAACCTCCTGCTTCGTCCAACTGTGACTCACTTGGCTTGATCTAGAGACCCTTCACCACCCTGACCCAATTAATCTATGTCTACAAGCGGCCAGGCTCTGCACAGAGGAGGCGGATGGGCTCTTTCTTTGGTCCAAACCCCATCCTTTCTTAACCTGGCCCCAGAATGCATTCCTTGGGAGGGTTTGGGGTAAGCTGAGAGCTGTGTCACCCCAATCCCTTGCTGGGGTCCCGGACAAGAGGTTATTGCCCGGCCATGGCAGTTAGTGTGGGGCCCTTGGTCTCAAGGGCAAAAGCCCTGCAGTTACTCCTGTCAAATCCCCCCTTTCTGGAGTGGAGTCCTCATTTCCTCTAGAGCGGCTGCCAAGCTCACAGGATGCTAGAGCTCAATTTGGTCACAAACTGCCTCATTTTACTTGTGGGGAAACTACAGCCTAGAAGGATTTGGTTACTTCCCACAAGGCTGAGGTACCATATGCTAGGCTGCACCTGGTCATACAGAGGAAAAGACAGGTGCTCAGGGAGCAGGGTTCCTGGCTCCTAAGTGGTTCAAGGTGGCCCTGGTAGCACCAGCCTAACACTGGCCAGGGCTCAGGAGGCACTGAGGTCCGGGACTGTGGGTCTAGGGCCCTTGTGGTCTGAACATGTGCTTTCCCTCAGTCTTTAGCCTCACTCAACACCTCTGGTCCATGCCTTTCCAGCTAATGCCACTGCCCAGTAAACTTTCCACTTACGTGATTGATCTGGGCTCCAGGGCACAGAAGAGCAGTTCTGGGCTTCTGCCTCCTGTGCCACCTCCCCAGGGCCCGGAAACGCCTCTCCTGTGCACCCCAGTCCCACTTGTGCTCTAACTGAGCCTTCCTCTCCTGGGACGCTCTTTCTGGACACGAGCGACCAAGTCAGGAGCGGCGGTTGTGTGGTGTTCAGAAGCCCGGTGGGGGCGGGGGCCACTAGCTCCTGGCACGGGCGCCCTATGCTTTCCTGGCACCACCTCCTCCCTTGGCGATCTTCATGGAGCATCACAGGCCTGAGACTTTGGCTGCGCCCAAGATTTCAGGAAAGGCCCCTGTGGGGAGGCAACTACTCCCTAGGCTCCCTTGTTTGGCTCACAAGGAGAAATCAGAGAATGTGTTTTGCCTGTAATCTGACCAGCATCAGACAAGCCTCTGGAACCCCAGGGAGCAACAGGGGGCTCGGTCTCACCCAAGAAAAGCCTCTGATTACCCCAGGCCAGGCCGTGGCCAATTCTGGCCTGGGCCTGCAGCAACCCAGGAGTAACGTGCCTACAGAAAGCAGCAAAGGAGAAGGCTGGGCCCGAGCCCCTCATCTCACCTTGACCACTTCAGAGATCTTCCTTCGGCCCTGGGGGTGATTTCTGGACAAAAGTGGGAGGATGAAGGACAGCAGTAGTCCGGTGGGCAAATGGCTGGGTTTTCCTGAGGGGGAAGGAGCTGAACCTCCTGGGTACTCACTGACCTGCTGCTATCGGTCACCCAGCAGTCAGGGTGGTGAGAACGGGGACACTTAGGAGAGGAGAAGGAAACCGTGGCCCCAACACACTGCTGCTCGGGGACTGGGCCATTGACTCTGCCCAGCTGAGTGGAAGCGGCTGAATCTTCCTGGTCCGGATTCTACAGGGGCTTTAACACCAGTCCAGGGGTCAGGCGGCTGCCAGCCCCTCGCTCACGGGCATGTTGATGTGGGCACTCAGGAGGGGTGCACTCTGGCCTTCACGAAGCACCAGCACCTACGGAGGAAGTGCCGTGGCAGTAGGGGCATGCCCCCTTTACTTCCTGCTCCCTGCAAAGGCCAAGCCCAGCCTGGTCTGCACTGGTCCCAGTGACAGGCCACCAGGGCTCTGTCAAAGGGGATGGGGAGGCTGCAGACACCCACCCGGACCTGGCAGCCATGTGGGGGCCTTGTCCCCCTCACTCTGTCTCCCCGACGTGGTACCAACAGTGGGCGACCTACCTTGATAATGTCCGAGATGCCCTTGTCACTGAGACTCTCCACAAAGGTCTCTAGTGGGTAGCTGAGCCCTGGCACCAGCAAGGGGACCTGGGTTTGGGGACAGACAGGTAAGGAAATCAGCTCTCATGCCTGGACAGTGTTTGGCAGATTCCAAAGCACTCTCACACCTGCTGTAGCAGCTGAATTCAGCATAGGCCTGGCAGGGCGGGTGGGGCTGATGGGCCCATTCACAGGGCATATGGGTTCAGTGAGGAGAGTGGACGCTCGAGGACCACATGTATGTCCAGGATTAAACTCAGACCAATCTTTCTCAGCCTCTGGTCCTCCCAACTTAGGATCAAATTGGATCTGGGGGGGAAATTAGGCCCTTCACTCTGTGGAAAATTTTCCTTGGGGCAGAAAAAGGCTCCCATTCCCACCGCAGGCATGGCTGCGAGGCAGGATGGGCTCTGGGTTCTGGCTCTTCTCCTAGAACCTTCCGTGTGGCTCCTTGAGACCTCTCTCAGGCCGGGAGAAAAGGAGCCAAGGCAGGTCTTGGGCATTCTCCCCAGGGGAGGACCCTGCCATACCCCAGCCTGGTCTGTGGCTGTGGCCACCCGCCAGCTCCCTCACCACTGACCTGTTAGGGCTCTGTGGGCACCTAATCAGGCCCCAGCCTGGTCTTCCCCTCAATCCATGTCTCAGTGGGGCAGCCCAGTACCTTGAAGAAGGCCCGGGGCAGGGCGTAGAGCACCTCGTTGTACAGGAAGCAGACCAGCAGCCCCAGGATGGGTCGGGCTGCTGAGGTGTTCTGCAGGTGAAGTGTGAGCTTAAAGGTGGGACCCAGGCCCTGAACCTGCGGAGAAGGTGGGGTGGGTGGAGGAAGCCCTCAGGAACAGTGGCCTTGGGCACTGAATCCCGTGTGCCCTGGCCCTGTCCTCCTGCTTTGTCATCAATGTTCTCGAGTTACTCTCTTCCAACTGCTCTAATGTATCGTCCTGCCCCTCAAAAGGCCCCTCAGAAGCCCAGAGGCTAGTTCCTGTTTGTACAGGGATCAGCAAAGGCCAAGTGGGGGAAGGGGCTTGATGCAGACTGCACAGGAAGCTGGTCAGAGGCAGAGCTGGCCCAGAGATGAAAGCCCAGCTCCCACCTATGGCCTCACCACTGTCCCTGCTGCTCTCTTCCCAGGATCTGACTTCCTCCCACTCCCACCCTAGGGTAGGCACAGGGATTTCATGTTCCTCCCTTTCATTCTCAGTTGCTTTGTAGCCTCTCCCTCTATCTATCTACTTCCTTTAGGGAAAGAGAAATTGGAAACCCATTTGGGTCAGACAGCACGCCTCTGGGACCCATTTAGCCCAGATGACCTTGAGGTTTCTTGCGTCTGAGTGCAGGGTCTCCTCCTCCCGTGCACGTCTCAGGACCTCCCTTCCCTGTAGCAGGCAGTCCTAGCCCCCAGGCTGCCCACGGTTACTGAAACCAACAGTTTTCTTCCCCGTACCATAGCCGTCAGAGTCCCTCCAGTCCTGGGAAGAAATGTCCCAAGGTGACTACTTGTGTGCCCTGCCCCAAAAGCGGGGGCTTGTTTTGAGGCACGGCATGGGCTGAAGGAGCTGGAGAGTGTGGCCCGCTCCACGGCCCGCTGAGGGAAGAGGCAGCACAGCAGAGGGGAGGAGAGAGAGCACCCTCCCACAGGAAGACGGACACTCGGTCTCTGGGCCTCTGGGAGGGGAGAAGGGGGCACAAGGCCTAGTGGGCTCAGAACTGGCTCTGGGGCTGAGGGATTCCTACCCACCCTTGCCCTCTGCCCCTCTGGCCCTGAGGTGGCCTGACTGCCCCCTAGCCCTGGGTGCTCACCACAGCGTGCAGCTTGAGGGGCTCCCGGGCTGTCACAGACACAGGATTCAGGCTGGACTCCAGGGCCTGCACGTAGGCGCGGGCAGTCCGGAGGCGCAGCAGGTAGAGGTCGGTCTGGAAGGTCCGGTGCATGGCTGAGGAGAGGCGCACAAAGGGCTGGTGCCGGAGGGAAGGAGGGAAGGAGGGGGCAGAGGCAGGGGAGAGGGTGTCTTGCGCGGGCTGCTGTTCAGACAGCACAAGAGGAAGGCAGGGGCCGCAGGAGCTGGGAACGTGGGAAAGGGAGGACCAAGGTGCAATAGCCTGGCCTCGGTCCGGTGACACTGGACGCCGTGGGCCACATGCTGGCTGCCTCCTGCTTTCTGGTTTCCTACCACCACACAATCCCACTCTCCGGGATGGCTCCTTCGATTTCGCCCTAAGGGCTAGTGTTCCCTTAAGTCTTGTCCTTGGTCCTCTTCCTCTATGCCCTGCCCCGGCTGTGAGCACTCCACTGAGGAACAGCTTCGAGCTCCTGAGGGTGGGGACTTGTCACTACCGAGGCTGCAGTGCCCCGCTCAGGACCGGGCCCACGTCCACTCTCAGTCCTGCTTCCAGCTGCCTGATGGTCACCACCTGGACGTCCCACCGACATCTCGAACTCAACACCGCGGACACGCACGTCATTCCCCCGACTCCGTCACTGCGTCCCCATCCACCAACGTGCCAGGCTCACCTCTCACGGTTACTCATTTGCCAAGGTCTGAGAACTCTTCCTCAAAGCCGCCTCCAGAGCCCATGCCCTCTTCGTTCCCCCCGGGACCCTTTTCCAGGCTTAGCACGCTGGCTTGCCAGTTGGTCCTCGCCTTTCCACGCGTGTCAGGCGCCTCCCACCCCTCAGAGGTCTCATGTCTGGACGTTAGCCTGTTAGCCCATCTATTAGTCTTTCCTTCTTCCTCTAGTACTTTTATGACTTATTTTTAATTTACTCAGAATTCATTTTTGTGTCTGGTATGAAGTAGAGTTCTAACTTTTTTTTTCTAGAAGCATGCAGTCCCAATTATGTTTTGTGGACAGGCTTTCCTTTCCCCACTAATTTGAAACAACACCTTTAACATAAACTGACTTTTCCCATACACGAGGGTCTGTTTCTGGACTTTCTAAATGTGCCCTGGATCGATATCAATCTCCGTATCACACCACAGCTGCTAATTCCTACAGCTTTCTAGTTCATATAGTTCCTTCTGCTGAGAGGCTATGTCCCCTCATTCTTTTTTTTTTTTTTTTTTAATGTTTATTTATTTGCGGGGGGCGGGGGGGGGGTGGTAGAGGGAGGGGCAGGGAGAGAATCCCAAGCAGGCTCTGCACCATCAGCCCAGAGCCTGATGAGGGGCTCAAACCCACGATGATGAGATCGTGACCTGAGCCAAAATCAAGAGTTGGATGCTTAACTGACAGAACCACCCAGGCACCCCAAAGGTCCCCTCATTCTTAAATTCCATCCCCCAATTTCTTAGATTTACCGAAAATCAAGTGGCAAGTCCTCAAAATAAACCCTATAGGGATTTTCACTGTAACGTTGCTATGTTCCTAGATTAATTTTAGAAGCTGTTAATTAATCAGCAGCTTTAAAGCATTAGGTCGTGCTACCCTGAGAGTCTCATCATTGAAATATTCAGATGGTCTTTTACGTTCTTGAGAGCAGTTTTATAACTTTCTTTCTTAGACTGACATTTTCTAGGGATTTTGTTGCCATTGTGAATGGAAACTTTGGATTTTCCAACTTGGTATATACCAAATTATTGAATTTTGCATATTTTACATTTGGTCACTTTAGAGAACTTCCTAATTATTTCTTGAATGTTTCAATTGTTTCTCTTGGATTCTCTCAGCTACAACAGCCTGCTAGCTCTTTTATCCTCTAATTTACCCTTTAAAACTATCAGCAAGGTCCCTTTATAAGACAGAGCTGGTCGAGTCACTGTATTTTTCGGCTTAACATCTTTCCCAGCCCCCACTACCTAGAATCAACCAAACATCTTAGCTTTGCACTCCAGGCCCTTTCGGAGCCAGCTCTGCCCTGCCTTTCCAGCCCCTGCTCTGGCCCCCCTGGCCTTCCTGCACCACTCCCGCAACCACGTGCAAGATGCCACTTAAATCCAGGTAGGATCCTGTGACTCTACTCACGCCTCTGCCTGAATCTCCCTTCCCTATCCTTCTCTGGCTGGTGGACTTGTAATCATTTTAGGGTGAAGTCCAGTGTCACCTCTCTCTGAAGCCTCTCCCAGGCGCCCAGGCAAACTTCCTCACTCTTGTGAGTCTCAACAGCCCTTTGCGGAGACTTCTTCTACATCTGTCACGCATGTGAAATTAGCAAGGTAGACTGAGTTCCTAAGGTAGGGGTCTAAACCCATTTCAAGGCATTTGGCACAAGGCCTGGCATAATCCTGGGTACCGAATGAAGGGAAGAATGAATGAAAGAGCAAGAAAAACTGAATAGGAAAAGGAAGAACCCTGGTCAAATTCAGCTTCTCTCATGAGAATTCCTGCATCTAGAAGCAACTGTTCTCCCCTCTGCATTCGAAGGGCGTGTGCCCTCACCCACAGGATCTCCCACCTTGAGGCAGTTATTGGAGGTAGGGGACACCTCCTAGGCTGTCTCTGGACTTCCAGAGGCAGGAAAGCCGCCTGGTTGCCCAGTGCTTGGGGCACCCAGGCGGGTTCACCCAGTTCTTGCTGCTTTAGAGCAACGGAGAAGGAAGAGGCAGGACCTGGCCTGAGACTCACCAGTGCCAGCCTCCCGCTCTCGCAGCGTCTGATCCACGTAAAGCCGGGTCTTTCGGGGCACGTTGAGTTTCAAGGCCTGGGCTGGTGGGGGGCCCGCCTCACCTCCCCCTTCCACAAACACTGCCGTACGCTTCAGGATCTTGATAATCAGGCCACCGCCTAGGGAAGTGGACAGACAGAAATAGATCTGTCCTCCCCAGTTCTACCCTACATTCCCATTCCTTCCTCCCCAAACAATCTGCCTCATATAGACCCAATTCTGTCCATGTGTGTCTTCCTGCTGAGATTCTGGGTATCTAGAAGGAATAAAGGATGTTTTAATAATGTCCTACTATCCATCCGTTCATTCAGTAGTTACTTATTAACTATTGTGATGTTAATAGTTAATTAACATAATAAATGTTAATTAAATATTGTGATGTCTCCTCAGACACTGAGGAGACTGGGGTGAACTGGAAACACTGGTGCCTGGGAAGTGAAACCAAACTGCTGATGAGCTGGCCTCAGACAGGACATGTGTCTACAAGCCTTGCTTCCCAAACCCAGGCCTGCCTATGCTTCACATCCACATCTTCTTTCCTACGATCTAGCCTGTCACCTTTGCGTCTAACTCTAAAACTCTTGCCAGGTCTAAGTCTGCTCACCTCGTGTGGTCATGATGAGGGTGTTATCTTCCCGCCCATACCGGCCAAAACAAAGGCTGGTCACTGCATCCTGTGGTGGAGACACCAGGACTTAGTTGGGAAAATACCATGGAGAGGAGAGCAAGACTGAGGTGGAGTGATAAGGCTGGGAGACCCCAGATATGATAGAATAAAGAGATGTGAGGTAAGGCCTGGGGCAATGCTGCCTCTGAAATATTTCCTCTATTTCTCATCTCCCATCCAATCTCACTGCCGCACTCACAGTTCCAGACTGAATGTCATTGGGCTTCTGGGGTCACCTTTCTAACAGGTCCCCAGCCTGGTCTTTTTCCTTAATCTGTCCTTCACACTGATGCCTTTCAAAGATATAAACAGGATCGTGTCTATTTTCTGCCAAAAAAATTCCCATGGCTTTTGTCCTCCTGGTTAGAACAACTTAAGGCCTTCCACATCAGACTCCAACCTCCCTTTACTGTCCCTCTCCTCTTTACCCTCCTCCCACCCCTACAGCAGGCCTACAGTTCAAACCAACTGCTCTCAAACTTTACACATACACACACACACACGTTTCACATGTGATATAACCTGAGCTTTCTTTCCTTTTTAATGCTTATTTATTTTTGAGAGAGAGAGAGAGAGAGACAGACAGAGTATGAGCAGGCAAGGGGTAGAGAGAGAGGGAGACGCAGAATCCGAAGCAGACTCCAGGCTCTGAGCTGTCAGCACAGAGCTCGACGCGGGGCTCGAACCCACGAACTGTGAGATCATGACCTGAGCTGAAGTTGGATGCTTAACTGACTGAGCTATCCCGGTGCCCCTCTTTCTCTTTTCTTAAGTAGGCTCCACGCCCAATGTGGGGCTTAAATTTCCGACCCTGAGATCAAGAGTCACGTGCTCTACCCAGCCAGCCAGGTGCCCCCTCTGAGCTTTCTTTTTTATGTTGCTGGTTGTGGCCCGTTAAATTAATTTAATGACCCACAACTTAGTGTTTGAAAAACTCTAATCCAAATTCCTCAAGCCACCTGTATTCCTTAATCAAGAACATTCATGCCTCTCAGCCTTTGTTCATGCTGTTTTCAGTCTGGAATATTCTTTATGTATTCACTTGGCAAATTGTTTCAAGGCCCAGAGGAACTGTCACTTGCTATGAAATGGCTTGTGAGTTCCACCCCCATTTATCCTTCACCACCCCCACCCCCACCCCAGTTGCTAGGCCCCTCTGTGCTTTTTCAGTACTTTGTTCCGCTTTAGACTTGCTTGTATTTGAATTAGCGGTGTCTCTGGCTAGCTGTCATCTTAAATTATAAATTCCCTGAAGGCAGGATTTAGACATTGTTTTATCCCCCACATGGGCTGTGCACATGAGATGCTCAACAAATGTTTCTGAGATACATCAAAAGTCAAGGACATCAGGTGGGGATCAGGAGAGGCAGCTAAGAAGCCCCAGAGGTGGGACCAGAACAAAGCGGAGTCAGCAGCTCACCGGGGTGCGGATGACATTGAGCAGGGTCTTATCACGGTAAATGCGGACTTCTCCATTGGCCAGCCCAGCCATGACGGCCTGCAGGCCCCGGGAGTGCTGCTCCAGGAGATTCATGGTCAAGATGGCTGCTGGCATTTGCACTGTCCACAGCTTTTTACCCTGGGAGAGAAGAGCTTCTTACCCTGGGAGCGTTCAGGACACAGTGTGGAAAGAAGGGGTGGCTGGAGTTGCAGGGAAAGAGACACCAGAAGGAATCGCTTGCTAAGGGGGACCAGAGACACATACATGGAGGGGCTGGGGAGTGATGCTTGCCCAAAGGCCACACCTTGTGGGTGAAGCCATGCAGGCTGTCTTGGGTGCTGCCCACCACCAGGACCTTGTGTACCCGGACAAGCCCCACAGGCTGGGCGCTCAGCTCGATGCAGTACTTGGGGCGCTTGGAGTCTCTGTGGAATAAAGACACACTCTCCAAGCTCCAGAGCCTCTCTAAGCCTCGCCTTCCCTGGCTGACACTCCTCTTTCTAAGCCCCACAGACTATCCCTGAAGGAACCTGGACCCCAAAGTAGATGACCATAGTATTGTTTCCACGTTTACCACTTAGCAGCTGTGTGACCTTGGATAACATGAAGTGTGTTTTCTTTCCCAGTCTCCCTGCTGCCTTTACTACAGTGATTTGTGTGATGACCTGGCATTTAATGGTTTACAGTGAGTGTACTTAGGCTAGGTGAAGTGCCACTGGACTTAGGCAGTGTAGCAATTTATCAGAAATGCATGAGAAGTCTGCTATGTGTAGATGCACTGTTTTCAGTTTCCCAGCTTCTAAATCTTAGTTTCTCTTATCAAGAAAGTAGGGGTAATTCCTGCCTACTAATCACAGGCTATGGCTCCCCTTTCTTCATATGATGGCCATCAGATGATCATATCCCATCTGATGACCCATCCGAGAGCCTCCCTCTGGTCTCTGGTCCTCCTTCCAATCTACTCTCCACCCAGCAGAGTAATCTCTTAAAAATATAAATGGCTCATAATAGTCTTCTGATTAAACCCCATGAGAGTTTTCAAACTCAAAATCTTTATCATGTCCTAACAGGCCATGCCTGGTCTGCACACATCTCTTTCCACCCTCCCCCCTGACCATCAAGCTTGAGGAGCACATGGCAATGTCTTTTCTATCTTGAATTTGCTTAAGTTTTCTCTGCTTACAACACTTCTTCCCCACTTTTGGAATAACTGGCTCCTTCTTAACCTTCCAAATTATCTCCATAGACAGGTGTTCACTGATCACCTTGGCCCTATTATTTTTGCCCACTGAGCTTGCATTTTTCCTCCAAAGCATGCATCCAATTCGAAATACATCTTGCTTTGTTGACTTTAACATCTGTCTTCCCCTGAGGGCAGGGCCTATGCTTAGTTTATATCATTTAGCAATACATCCTCTATGCTTTACATAATGCTTAAAACATGGTACGTGCTCCAAAATATTTCTTTAATTAGAAAATGATTATCAGCCTAAAGCATAAAGAAGTGTCACATACCTATAAAGCAATACAGCAAATGGGAGGCTGTTTTTGTTTCTTCCCATCACTGACTGCACTGCTCACGTGCTACAGCCACCTTACCCAGTCTCTCACTTTGCCTGCTCATCACACAAGCCTGCAGGTGGCCCCCTATGCACGTGAGCTCACCTTCCTAGCCAAGTTCCCATCTCTTTCCACTCCCAAATACCAGCCCCAAAGCCCCTGAAACCAGCCGGTTTCGGAGATGTTCCTTCTGGCCCCACAGACCATGATGCAGTTACCTTCTCAGGATATAGATGTTCCCGTTGCGGCAGGCAGCAGCAAGCCGGAACTCCACATCAAACTGGCCAGAAACATCCAGGAAGACGGGGACGCTGGGTAGGCTCATCTGCAAAGGAGAGGCTCAAACATCCCGATTTTTCTGGTGCCCATCCTTCCCTACCTTGAAATAACGCCTGTGAGTTGGTTCCTTGTCCAAAGTCCCAATCTCCTCATTGTCACCCTGCTGGTCACAGTTTTTGTATACTTTTCCCGGACGGAAACTCGGCAACAGTTTTGTCTATACCTTTGACAAAACTATGCCACTTCTAGGAATGTACCCTAAAGACGTATTTAGATAAACATGCACAGGGGTTTGGGCAAGGAGGCCTACTGCACTGGTGCTGACAGTAGTGAAAACTGAAAACAATGTAAACATACAGTGAGTGATAAGGTAAATAAATTATGGCCCATTTATATAATGGATGTTGTATGGCCTTTAAAGAAGCTAATGTCGTTTTATTCAGATATAGAAAGACACTGATGAGTTCCTAGTATGTGAAAAGAGTAGGTTATGTGATCCTTACCACAAAGCCGTTTTTGTAAAAAAAAAATTATTTATGAGTTCTATATCTGTGTCTCAATATAAAAATGTCCAGAAAGACATGGCAAAACTTTAATAGTAGATATTGTGGGTGGTGGTATTTTTGGACATATACTTTTTTCTTTATGCTCATCTACATTTTATAATTTTTCTACAATGTGTATCACCAAGAACTAGGGGCAGGAGATGGGGGAGGGAGTAGAGGGAGGGAATGCAGCCTGGGCCTCAGCTGTGCCGAGGGCCTGGCCCCATACTGACTGACCTTGGCCAAAATGATGAAGGCCTCCGGGTCCAACACCAGGAGCTCCTTGTTCTCAGTGCCCAGCACCAGGCAGGAAACCGCATCCTCGTCAGCCAGGTTCTTCTTCAAGGTGGTCATGGTGGTGATGACTGTCTGTAGAAGAACTCCAGGAGTCAGCCAGGGGGTCCCCACCCACCATCCCCACAGATACCCCAAGGAAACCACAGGAGGGAAGAAAGAGAGCAAAGGAGGAGGAAGAGTATCAGAGATGTGATGTAAGTTTTATGTACAAAAGTATTTATGGCAACAAACCTAACTTTTTTTTTTCAAAAAAATTTTTTTGATATTTATTTATTTTAGAGACAGAGCACAAGCCGGGGAGGGACAGAGAGAGCCAGAGACAGAATCCGAAGCAGGCTGCAGGCTCTGAGCTGTCAGCACAGAGCCCAATGTGGGGCTTGAACCCACGAACCATGAGCCTGAGCCGAAGGCAGACACCCAACCGACTGAGCCACTCAGGTGCCCCAGCAACAAACTTAACTTTCTAACAACAGTGAACTGTTTAAGTCAATTACAAATTTCCATCTGATCAAAAACCACATAGTCATTAAAGAAAAATCACACTTTTAAAAGAAGATTCAATGATAGAGAAAACACTTCTAATGTATTCAGAGAAAAAAATGGGTAAAATGTTATGTTAGTATAATCCTCGTTTAAAAACATATGAATAAAAAAGCACATGCTGGCAGGTGAAACTCATATTTACTCAAATTGGTTCTATCTGGACAATGAAATCACAGGTAATGTTTAATTTCTTCATTGTGCTTTTGTAGAATTTCTACAGTGGGCACATGTTCCTTTTATAATTGTGATTGGAGAGAAAACTTTTATTTTTTATTTATTTTTAATGTTTATTTTTGAGAGAGAGAGACAGAGTGTGAGCGGGGGAGGGGCAGAGAGAGAGGGAGACACAGAATCTGAAGCAGGCTCTGGGCTCTGAGCTGTCAGCACAGAGCTTACACTGACATGGGGCTCGAACTCATGAACTACAAGACCATGACCTGAGGACGCTTAACCGACTGGGCCACCCAGGCTCCCCTGGAGAGAAAACTTTTAAAAGAGAAGAGGATGATCTCTTTTTTAGAAATTTGTCCTATGAAAATAATTTAGCAGGACCAAAATTTTCTCTGGCTAAAACTGCTCATTGTGTCTTTTTTTTTAATGTTTATTTTTATTTATTTTGAGAGAGAGAGAGAGTATGCATGAGCAGTGGAGGGGCAGAGAGAGAGGGAGGGAATCCTAAGCAGGCTCTGTGCTGTCAGCACAAAGCCTGACTCAGGGCTTGATCTCACAAACGGTGAGATCATAACCTGAGCCAAAATGAAGAATCAGACACTCAACCAACTGAGCCACCTACGCAACCCATGTGATTATCTTTAAGATTAAAAAAGAGGAATCATTCTCAATGCCTAGTGGAAAGAAAAAGGTTATAGAAATGTGGATGTTAATGGTTTCCAATTATATAGCCATGACATATATCTTGGAAAGATTGCCTCACTCCCCTAAACTGCAACTTTGAAGCAATAATTAATTCATTTCATGATTTTATACGTACTCAAAGATACTGACACCAGTGGATTTAAGCTGCTGATCAGCAGGAGACAACAATATTTCCCACAGAATTGGTCTAAGGCTAGCCAAAAGCTGAGGCATGCGTTGGCCAATGTGTTGGCTCAAGTGGCTTCTACAGGAAGTGGAAGGTTCCCATGAGGCTTTCAAAAATGCAGAGAACAGCTCTGGGATGGGACTGAAGGTCAGCCCCTAGGTCAGGAATCACTAGAGTTTACTGAACAGGTTCATCAATAAAACCATTAAAATGATAATTAAGAAAAATATGAAGTGAACAAAAGGGATACATTTCTTAGCTAATGACCTGCATGTGAACAGTTACATAAACTAAGAATGAAAGAATTGACAATTAAGGAAATAATCAAGGGGCCATTAAGAATGGAGTTCTTTTCTTTAAATTTAAACCTTTTTTAAAAATTTATTTGAGAGAGAGAGAGAGAGAGAGAGAGAACAAATGGGGGTGAGGGGCAAAGGGAGAGAGGGGGAGAGGGGGAGAAGGGGAGAGGGGGAGAGGGGGAGAGAGGGAGAGAGGGACAGGGGGAGGGAGAGGGAGAGGGAGAGGGAGGGAGGGAGGGAGGGAGGGAGAGAGAGAGAGAGAGAGAGAGAGAGAGAATCTCAAGCAGGCTCCACACTCAGTGCAGAGCCCAACATGGGGCTTGATCCCACAACCCTGGGATCGTGACCAGAGCTGAAATCAAGAGTCGGATGCTCAACTGACTAAGCCACCCAGGTGCCCCAAGAATGGAGCTCTTAAATACTGTTTAAATGCTCAAGATATAATATTACATACTCAAGGAAAACAAATTATAAAGCATATTTGTAAGAAAATGTACCAAAATGGTAAGAATAAGTACCACTGGGTAGTAAGATTATAGTCATTTCTCCTTTATACTTCTCTTTATTCTCTAATGAAAATATGTTATCTTTACTCTTAAGAGAAGAAAAGGTATGTAAAGTTCTATAACTACATATGTTAATTCAAAGCTGCCACTGTTGACTGGAAACGTAAGGCCCTGCAGCCTTGTGACCATTACGCGTGGCAGGGGCTGGAAAGGAAACTATAAAGTGACACTAGTGGGGGTTGGTTGTAGAATTTACCACTGATCTTTAAAAAAATGAGGTCTTTAAAAAAATTGCCGACCTTTTTTATAGGGAAATAAAGAGCAAAGGGGCATTACCTGCCGCTTGATGGACTTGGATTTGTGCTGGCTCACAAATGCCTCCATTTCTCTCAGCTCCAGCTGTAGAAACCTGCACACACAGAGAACTGGCACCTGCATGCCCTGGGCCTACTTCCCTCCACGGGCCATTCCACAGCCACTCCCTCCCCCTGGAGCTTCTGGAGCCCCGGTCCTCCACAGGGCCCTTACCTGAGTGACTGTACCGACAAAGGCACCTCTGCCTTCTCCCTGAAAGGAGAGGGGCAATCGTGGCAGATTTAGTTGAGGAACAGGGCCCTGGGGTTCAGACCAAGCACGGGAGGGATGAAGGAGAAGGGGTGGGGGGTTAAGGGAGGGGTGGGAGGCATATGAAGGGGAAAGTGGGCTCTCACCGGATGCCTTCCAGCATCTCCTTCAGCGTCAAGGGGTCAATCCGGTCCTGTGACAGCAAGGGAATAAGGTTAAGTCTGTGAGCTCCAGAGGCAGGCAGGGAATGAGGATGACTCAGTGGCGGCCATCTTTGCCTTCTCATTCCCATCCCCGACATCACTTACCTCCTTGGCCTGGTTCCAAAGATCTTGTTCCAGGGGGTTTGGCGGCAACTGGGGCAGGCTGAACTTGAAGTAGGGCCTAAGATTCTTATACACATACACACAAGGGCCTGAAGCGAGTGCCAGAGCTGGTGTCCGGGGTTCATGTTGCTCCATAAGGAAGGTGGCGGCCGCAGCTGGCAGTGCAGGTAATGGGCTTTCAGTCAGCACTGTGGGTCCTTTGAGCACCTTCAGGTGGGGATGCTGCCCACCTGGGCCAAGATCCCCCACCACCAGCTGTAGAAAGAGGCTGGCTTATTTCAGGCTCAGGGTCTAAAGACCTCTCCACTGGCCCCCTTCTTGGGCTTAGCCTTTTTGCCAGTGCACATTCATTCACTCCTATATCAATGCACCAAAGGTGTGGGGCACGGAGACTCTGCAAAAAGGCTTGCAAGTTATATGGTCTTGGGAGAGTTGATTAAACTTCCTGAGCCTCAGTTTTCCTACCCACAAAATGGGAATATCTATCTCATGACACTTGTAGTGAAAATCAAATGAGGTAATGAATTAAGCAACCCGGTGAAGGCTAGTGAGGAGTAGGTGGCAGATGATGTTTTCGTTACTCATTTGGGAATCACTTCTTCAGAGCCTGCTCCATGCCAGGCACTATTCTAGACAGTGGACAGTGGCTAAAGTCAGTGAGGTGCTGGAAACTCATATCTGGGCCTCTGAAGCCTGGCTTCCAAGTGGGAAGAGAGCACAAGCATGCATGCAGACAGGATGTGCTCTGTGGACAGAGAGAAGAACCAAGCTCCCCAGTCTCTCTTTTCCACCCTCCAAACTATCCTCCAAGCTACTGTGTCTGCCAAGCAAGCCCATTCTCCCAAGTGAGGCCTTCAAGGCCTCTCTGATCTGGTTTCCAACCTGTTTTCCATCACCTTCCAATCCATGCTATTCTCCAGCCAGGATGGGGGCTGCCACAGAGCATCTGGATTCTGAGAATGTACAGTGTGCCAGGAGCCACAGCAGGCACTACATGCATCCATTCATTTAGTCCTTTCAACAACTCCTGGGATAGGTACTATTATTAGCCCCATTGCACAGATGGGGAAGCTGTGACTTAGAGATGTTAGGTAAAAGTCACTCTCAAGCAAGTGGCGGAGCTCGGACTGGAATCTAGGTCTGTCTGAGTCTAAACCAGTGGTATTGACTACTATTTTACTTCCTTACTTACTTATTTATAGAGTTTGAGTGTGCGTGAGCAGGGGAGGGGCAGAGAGAGATGGAAAGAGAAAGGATCCCAAGCAGACAGCACTGAGCCCGACTCGGGGCTTGAACTCACAAACTATGAGATCCTGACCTTAGCCGAAATCAAGAGTTGGACACTTAACCTAATGAACCACCCAGGTGCCCAACTAGTACTTTTATTGGCTTTCCCTTTCTAACTTCAAATTTACTCTTTCAAAATGTGCTATAAACTTCCAAGTCTCTGTGCCTCTACTTGTGCTGTTCCCTCTGACTGGAATGCTTCCCCCCTCCCCTCTTCCATACCTTCTTGATACATTTCTTTCATCCTTCAACACCCAGTTCACATGTTACTGCCTCCTGGTGCCTCCAGATAGATTTCACTATTCTCTCCCTGCTGCTCCCATAATACTTTCCATATATTCAATTTTAACATCCTTTTGTTTACTCCATAAAAATTTACTGAGTACCCAATTTGGGCCAGGCACTGGGCTAGATTCTGGGAATCAACAAACTAGCTCTTAAAAGTTATTTCACAAAAGCATCGAATATTTCACATTAGTTATTGGAGCTGTGATTTCTATACCTTTCACTGCTGTAAATCCAGTGCCAAGCACACACTAGGTATTCAGTCCATATCGATGGATAAATTAAGGGCAGTGTCTGTATCTCTTCCCGACTGTGTACGGATTCATTTCTTTTTTTTTAAGCATAGTGTTTTTTTTTTTAATTTTTTAAGTCTTTATTTATTTTTGAGAGAGAGACCAAGTGTGAACAGGGGAAGGGCAAGGAGAGGGAGACACAGAATCTGAAGCAGGCTCCAGGCTCTGAGCTGTCAACACAGAGCCCAATGTGGGGCTTGAACTCACAAACTGTGAGACCATGACCTGAGCCGCTCAGATGCGGAACCGACTGAGCTACCCAGGCACCCCCTGATTCATTTCTGACTTTAGTGTCTGCATAATGCCTGACACACAGTAGAGGTTCACTGCACACTTGCCAAACTGCAGAATGCTTTAAGGACAGGAATTGGGGGCATATGTCCACCGAATTCTCCTGTACTCTCCGTGAAGGGTAGGGTTCCAGACCTATCTTCTAACTGCCCAAATAACATGCCCACTGCGGGTTCAGTGCCCATGGTTGAGCCATAGTGGAACAAACACATGACTGGGAATGCAACCAGACCCAGGTCTGCCACTTTTTACAAACTCACTAAGCTTATTCAGTCTGAATCTATTTTCCCATTAACAAATTGGGAATAAATATGTATGTATGTATGTATGTGAAAATGCTCAAAGAGGGTCTACTCCAGAAATGGACACTCAATATATGTTAACCCACTTTAAGCCCCAAATATTTCTCAATCTTTTAAAAACCTGTACCTTTAATTTTAAAATTTATTTATTTATATTTTATTTATCTTTATGTTTTTATTAAACTTATAATTTAACCTTTTTATTATTTAAAGTTTTCAGTCATATACAAAAGCAGAGAGATTAATATAATGAACCCCCAAATACCATCCAGTTTCAATAATTAGTAACTCATGGCTAATCTTAAAATCTATGCTCATTATTTTTAATTTTTTTTTTTTTAATTTTTTTTTTCAACGTTTTTTATTTATTTTTGGGACAGAGAGAGACAGAGCATGAACGCGAGAGGGGCAGAGAGAGAGGGAGACACAGAATCGGAAACAGGCTCCAGGCTCTGAGCCATCAGCCCAGAGCCTGATGCGGGGCTCGAACTCATGGACCGCGAGATCGTGACCTGGCTGAAGTCGGACGCTTAACCGACTGCGCCACCCAGGCGCCCCATCATTATTTTTAATTTTTAATGTTTACTTATTTTTGAGAGACAGAGACAGAGCATGAGTAGGGAAGGGGCAGACAGAGAGGGAGACACAGAATCCAAACCAAAGCAGGCTCTAGGCTCTGAGGTGTCAGCACAGAGCCTGACATGAGGCTCAAACCCATGAACTATGAGATCATGACCTGAGCTGAAGTCAGACGCTTAACCAACTGAGCCACCCAGGCACCCCTATTTATTTATTATTTTAGAGAGAGGGAGAGCATGCAAGCGGTGGAGGGAGCAGAAAAAGAGAGAGACAGAATCCCAAGTAGGCTATACTCAGTGCAGAGCCCTAGGTGGGACTCCATCCCATGACCCTGGGATCACTACCTGAGCCAAAAACAACAGTCGGACATCAACGACTGAGCCAATCAGATGCCCCTTGCCTTTTTAATAAACATAAAGCTCTCTCTTCCTTCCCTTCTACTTGCTCTCCAGATTCCAACGCCCCACTCCCAACCAACGGATGTGCCCTTCCAGCAAGGAATTATGTCAAGTTAACAAAATTAAGAGGCTTTGTCCTGGTAGAATCCCCAGCAGCATTTTGTTCTGCTTTGCTTTCTGCAGTCTGTATTCTGAAATCAACAAGTCCTCTTCACCGTCCACATAAAAATAAAATTTAACACTAAATGTACTTTTTCAGGGTACAGGAGCTCCAGATTACGCTGAACTCCTTTGGAGCCATCAGGAAACCTCATTTCTGATATCTCCCCACCCCCCAATTCTCTTTCAGCTGAGGGGATATGCTTACCTTGTACTCCCCATCCCCATGCAAATCTGCCAGCGCTGGAAAACACAAAAGGGCCATAAACCGGGGTTTCAGAAGCTTTGAGGCTTCACTACAGAACCATTATTTGACCCCTCCACCCCACCCCACTCCCCCCACCCAGAAGCAGGGGTTCCTGGTCCCAGAGACTCACCCAGGCAGCTGGAAAAGGTGTGGATGTTGGCCACGGGGTCGTAGTGTGCGTCCAGCCATTTCGAACTGGCCTCGTTGCTGGGAGAGGAGGGAAAGAGTCGGGCGCTGAGTCCCAAGGGAGAGTAAGAAAACTTTGAGGGGGCTAGTCTCAGAGTGAAGTGTGTAGGGCGCTCTGAAATGGGGATACAGAACCTCTGGGTCCAAGTCCAGGCTCCACCACAGGCTCCCTGAGTGACCCCGAGTCACACACACGCATATTCACTCCTTGGGCCTCAGTTTCCCTACTTGATCCCTAAAATCCGTTCAAGGACACCCGGTGCCTTCCGAGAACCGCAGGTGCCCAGATCCCAGGACCCAAGACCCCCTCTTTACATTTATAGGAAAGGAGGCCTCGAAGACCCCGACCTTCACCTCTCAGCTCGGCCGCAGTCGGAATCAGACGAAGACGCAGCAGCCATCTTCGCAGACGTCGCCTTGGCAACCGGCTTCGGCCAGCCGCCGCGCAACGCCCAATAACGCCCGGGCTCGGGGAAGCGCGCGTACAAAGGTTCCGGGCACTCAGCTTTCCGGCCCAGGGCAGGGAGGTCACCGTGCGGCAGACGCTGCACTCGGTTGAGCTTCTGCCTGCTGAGGCGCAGTCTCTCATCCCAGCTCGTAGGTTTTACCTTTGCTCCTTCCCAGCCTGAATTTGGGGGCCCTGGAATCTCTGGGTTATTGACAGGACCCTCTGGCCTCAAGGCCTGGAGAGAAGCCCTTCTAGTGTTTATGAGCAGTGAGAGTAACTGCTTACCCTCTTCATCCTCATGGTTAACCGGGCTGGAAAGGTTCTATGTCCTTTCTTCCCATCTTGCTCTAGCGGTCTGGGCTCGGAGAAACAAAACACGGGGTTAAGAGATTAAATCCTAGGATTGACTGACGTTGAGAGTTTCTATAGTTTTTAGTCTCCTGTAATGTTTTATTTTATTTTTAATTTTTTTAACGTTTATTTATTTTTGAGAGAGAGACAGAGCATAAACGGGGGGAGGGTCAGAGAGAGAGGGAGACACAGAATCGGAAACAGGCTCCAGGCACTGAACCATCAGCACAGAGCCCGACGCGGGGCTCGAACTCACGGATGGCAAGATCATGACCCGAGCTGAAGTCAGATGCTTAACCGACTGAGCCACCCAGGCGCCCCTCCTGTAATATTTTAAAATACAGGAAATGCCACAAAGGAGGACTGCAAAAATGGCTCTATGTTCCTTTTTGTGTTTGTCTTGTACCATCTAGAGGTGATATCAAAATCCTATTGTAGAGGGGAGTCTAAAACTGACCTCCCTTCCCTTCCCCAGGGCTCCCGTTACCCTCCTGGGAACAAGTGAGAAGTGAGGCAAACGCAAGGATTCACACAGATCACAAAGATGGTGGTTGTTTCTAATATTTATTTTTCTGGTTATAAAAGTAATACATGAAGAGCACTGGATTGGGAGAGGTTTTGAGTCCTGCAGGATCTAGACAGGTCACTTCTCACAACTTCCATTCCCTCACTTGGCAAGCAGAATAAGGAGCCTGGCCTTGCCCACTCTACCAAGGGCAGTGCAGATCAAATGAGATAACACAGGAGAAGCACTTGGTAAACTGGAAAGTGCTGACAAATGGAAGAGGTTAGTGTCACCACCCTCGGCTGAGGTAGCACCAAGGTCTGAGCTCCTGCTCCTCCCCTAGCATACACGTGGTTTGATGGAGTTGAGGGAGGAGCTGCATAAATCGGTCTCAAGCCTGGCCAGATGGGGCCTCACTGGGGCACTTCCAGAACCGGGCATCAGCTGTGGCCAGTTGGGTGAGGGTCTCCTCCAACTCGGGCCCGTCCTCTGGGAAGCGCTCAGAGAAGGATTGGATGAGACCAGCAGCCGAGGCCTCATACTCAAGGAGCTGCACTTCTGAGCCTGGGGAGGAGGATAAAAAAAAAAAAACAGCAACAGGGAAAGGTCTTA
This sequence comes from Herpailurus yagouaroundi, assembly GCF_014898765.1. Lineage (NCBI taxonomy): Eukaryota > Metazoa > Chordata > Mammalia > Carnivora > Felidae > Herpailurus > Herpailurus yagouaroundi. The sequence continues at coordinate 3,370,720 of NW_024412786.1, read as the reverse complement.
ATAGGGAAGCAGATAATCATAATCATAGAAGCAGGTAGTTACCAGGTGCCAAGAATCGTGCTCGGTGTTTTATTATCTAATTTAATCCTTATAATAACTCTATGAAGAAGGAAGTGTTAAAGGGGGAGTAGTCAATAAATTGACTCTAATCTAAAGGGGTAGAGTCAATAACTATTAAGAAGGAAGTGTTAAAGGGGGAGTAGTCAATAAATTGCTGCACTCATTCACTCATTCATTCATTCATTCATTCATTCACTTAATGAGTATATACTCTAGTGCCATGTTAGGTTAAACAGATAGTCCTTGACCTCCAAAAGCTTACAGTCCAGCAACTGCTTCATCTCTGACTACTGTGGGACCTTGGGAAAATTTCACAAGCTCTCTAAGCCTCACTTTCCTCATCTTTAAAATGGGAATGAGCATAGTACCTCTTCTCTCAAGAAGCTATGGTGACTAAATACAACAATGCACAGGAGTACCTGGGTGGCTCAGTCGGTTGAGCATCTGACTCTGCTCAGGTCATGATCCCAGGGTCATGGGATTGCGCCCCATGTCAGGCTCCATGCTAAGCATGGAGCCTGCTTAAGATTCTCTCTCTCTCCCTCTGCCCCTCTCCCCCACTTGTGCACTCTCTCTCTAAAATGAAAAGATAAATATGATAATGCATGGAGTAAATGCCCAAAAAGTGCAAGGTATCACTAGCATCGTTATCTCTGAACCCATCAGAGTTAAAAGGGCACCCATTTAACTCACGGGCTGTTCTGGGGGTCCCCTGAGTACTCATGGGAAGAATGTCCCTCCAACATACTTCCAATGCTTTACCACTCATAGAACCTTGTTGTGCTCTTGTGGCATTGCGGGGTGTATGTAGCTAATACCACAGGCTTTGGGTTCAGCCAGCCCATGTTCAAATCCTGGTTCTGCCACCCACTAACTGTTGACCTCAGACAAATACACAGCTCCTCTGTGTCTCAATAGGGGTAATAACTTCCTCAGTGGGTTGCTGGGAGTTAATCACAGGAAGTTTTTACCCAGTGACTACCACATAAAAGTCCTCAAAAGTTAGTCACCACCACCACCACCACCACCACCACCACATCTTTGAAAATCCAACCTGCTCTTCAGGCTTAGTTTAACCACTTCCTCCCCAGAAGCTTCACCGATTCCCCTGAAGGTGAATGTGACCTTCTCTAAGTGTTCAGATCACCGTTTGGGCCTCTTGGGTGCTTATTAACACTCCCTGGGTGTGATCATTTCTCTCTAGGCCTTATTCCTAATGGACTGTGAACTCTTGAGGCAAGGGCCTGGGTCTGATTCATTGCTCCATCCCCAAGGGCCCACATAGGGCTGGACAAGCAGAGCAATGCTGTTGTAATGAGCATTTATTATGTGTCTGGCACGATTACTCATTTGACATGCATTGAGCAGCTCCTGTGTGCCAGGCCCCATACTAGCTACTTGCGGGGGATGTGCCATTTTCGCTGACATGGAGGCAAGGCAGGCAAGGAAAATAGCAAAGAGTGACAGTGCAGGAAGGAATCACTTTAGGTTGAGGGGTCAAGGTCAGCCTCTCCCAGGAGGTGCCATTTTAACAGAGACCAAAATGACAAGAAGGACCAACCAAAGATCGGGGGAGGACTGTACCCAGCGGAGGAAACATTGAGTGCAAAGGCTATGGCAGCCTCAGGGGGCAAGCTCAGGGGGCTGGAGAAATGGAAAGGCCATGAACCTGGAGGCCAGTGAGTCAGGGAAGAGGGGTCCCAGAGGCCTGCTAGGGGTCCGGGCCAAATCCCCTGGAGCCTCTGGAGTGCAGCGTGAAGAGTTGGAAATAAGCCTCTTAAATGTGTTTTCCTTGCCAGTCGGAGGTAATTCTTTCATTTAGCCTTCACGACTGCCCATGACTCTGGTAGTGAGGAGCACTCTTAATTCGGCTCTTGGTTCTTCCAGTCAAGAGCTGTAAGCCTTGCACAATTTAGTCTCTGTGCTTGTTTTCTTACCTGTAAAGTGGGGATAATACCTACCTCATTGGGTTATGGTGTGAGGATTTATTTTTATTTTATTTTTTAAGTAAGCGCTATGCCCAAAGTGGGACTTGAACTCATGACCTCAAGAGCCAGCCAGGCACTGCTATGGTGAGGATTTAAAGGGTTAATCCAAGGAAAGCACTAAGAGCTTGAAGAGAGTACTTAATTTAGGTTTACTACAGTGTCAGCACACAACGAACACTGGCTCTGTGACTGAAGACACCCAAGCCAAGAGAGGTTAAATGATTAGGCCAAGGTCACAGAACAGCTCTGAAGCTCATGTGGTAACCACTGTACGGCACTAACTCATGTGACAGGAGTCAGGAACGATGGGTCAGGAGGGGAGCGGAAAGTGAATGCAGCAGCAGGCTGGGACCCCAGGGGCCTCTAATACAACAGGTACAAGTGCAGTGCAGACAGGGTAAGGCTTCTGGAAACGGGATTATCATTTGAGGAGGGAGAGGGACCATGAGGCTGCTGATCTCTCTGCTGGGCTCTACAGAGTCACATTGTCCCCAGAGTTCCACCGGCCTGCAGGGTTCCAACTCACTGCCTGCCCTGACCTCTCCTCATCCCCAGGCACCAAGAGGCCTGATTCTCCAGGACTATTCCTGGCCTCCCATAAGCTTGAAGTCTGTCTGTTCCACTAGCCCCTGCTCTGCTGGCCTTCCTCAAACCTCCAGTCACTGTCTTAGAAGCAGCACAACCGTGTGTGTAGCAGGGAGGTGGTAGATGCTGAGGTTTTGGCCTGGGGTTTGGTCTGGGGTTTGGCCTGGGGTTTTGGCCTGAGGTTTGGCCTGGGGTTTGACTGTGGCAGGGAGGGAGAGAGGCAGGAGTCACTTCAGGTAGCCTGAGCCCAGGGATTGGTTCCAGGCCTCGTCTCTCATGGGGCCCTGAATGGCCCCCCATCAAAGGAGGCTCAGCAGTCTGTTACCTTCAAGACGAGTGTTGGGCTGAACGATGAGCTTCCGAGATTCCTTGCGGAGCAGCACGGTATCCCTGAGGGTGAGGAAGCACTCAGGGGGTGCATCAGTGACCGCTGCGTACCCCTCATACAGGGCCCGGCCTCCGGCCACATCTCCCGTGGACTTCAACACCTGTGGGAAGGCAGGAAGAATCAGTGCCTATGACAGGCACCTCCCCTGCATCCATGGGGCTTTGCCAGGGGCTGCAGCCAACTGTGCCCAGCCCTGGACAGTATCTGCTCTCTCGTGGTGTTACTGTGCTGAATATGTGAGAAATGTAGATCAAGGGCTTAGCTCATAGTAAGTGCCCAGTAAAGTGAAGCGAGTATTTCTCATTTGGTTGTCTCATTTGAGCTGTGGACAGAGAAAGCATTACCATCGCTTTTTTTTTTATTTCACATACACAAAATATATAGTACATATATTAGGTTATAACATATGGGTCATAAACATGTAATACATAGGTTATAAAAAATAATAAGACACCCATGCAACCAGCACCCAGCTTGACTTAGTTCCTTCCTTTTTTAAAAAAAATTAAATTTTTAAAAAAGTATTTATTTATTTTTGAGAGAGAGAGAGAGAGAGAGAGAGAGAGCATGCACATGAGCAGGGGAGGGACAGAGAGAGAGGGAGAAAGAGAGAATCCCAAGCAGGCTCTGCACCATCAGCATGGAACCTGATGTGAGGCTCAAACCCATGAACCATAAGATCATGACCTGAGCTGAAATCAAGAGTCAGACGTTTAACTGACGCAGGTGCCCCCACACCAAAAAAAAAAAAACATTTTTTTATGTTTATTTATTTTTGAGAGACAGAAGAGACAGGGCATGAGCAGGGGAGGGTCAGAGAAAGAGAGACACAGAATCCGAAGCAGGCTCCAGGCTCTAAGCTGTCAGCATGGAGCCTGATGCAGGGCTCAAACCCACAAACAGCAAGATCATGACCTAAGCTGAAGTTGGACACCCAACTGACTAAGCCACTCAGATGCCCCCAATTTTTAAAAATTAAGTAGGCTCTATGCCCAGCATGGGGCTAACTTATGCCATCAAGAGTCACATGCTCTACCCGACTGAGCCAGCCAGGCACCCCAAGTTAGCTCCCTTCTTGACTGCATCCTGGGGCTTCCTGTCTGAGGATATAGTCCCCGATTCTGTGCTTATCGTTTCCCTGTGTTCCCTAAATTCTGCTCTCAACCGTGTTATTTTAACTTTGGCTTATGTCCTATGATTTGCTTTTTCTGCTCAATTTATGTCTGAGATTCATCTGTAGCTATAGTTCACCCATCTCACTGCTGTCCAGTATTCCACTTATAAACACAAACAATTTAATCTCTTCCCATGCTGATGGGCAGCTTGTGCTGTTTGCCATTTGGCACCACTGTTGACACCCTTTGTATCTCCTGCTGAACAGAATGAACAGATGCAGGTTTCTCTAGGAGAATCATTTGTCTAGAGGTCAGGGGAATGCTCAATCTTAGATGAGCCCACCTTGTTCTCCAAAGTTGTTGGACCAGGCAATGCTCCCAGAAACAGTGGCTGGCAGTCCTGACCACCTGGTATACCCGGCTGGTGTTGGCAGTTCTTCATTTTTGCCAAGCTAGTGGTATAAACCTCATGTGGTTTAAGCTGTGCTTTCCTGATTGCTCAAGAGGTTGAACGTCTTCCCATAAGTTGATGTATCATTCATTTTCCTCTCCAGTTCATGAGTTTTGCTTATTTTTGTGTTGGGTTGTCCTTTCTTCACCTTTTTTTTTTTTTTAAGTTCTTTATTTATTTAAATACTAACCTTTTGTTAATACATATGTGGTAAATACCCTATCTTAGTTTAAGATTCATCTTCTCACATTATTTATGGTAACTTTTGATGAGTAAAAGCTATTTTTTTTTTAATTTTTTAATGTTTATTTATTTTTGAGAGAGAGAGACAGAATGTGAGCACGGAAGAGGCAGAGAGAGAGAGGGAGACACAGAATCCAAAGCAGGCTCCAAGCCCTGAGCTGTCGGAACAGAGCCCGACACAGGGTTTGAACCCACAAACTGCGAGATTGACCTGAGCCAAAATTGGACACTCAACCGACTAAGCCATCCAGGTGTCCCTTTTATTTGTGTTTTTAGTTTAATCTTAAAGATTTAATTTTTTTTTAATTTTTTTTTCAACGTTTATTTATTTTTGGGACAGAGAGAGACAGAGCATGAACGGGCGAGGTGCAGAGAGAGAGGGAGACACAGAATCGGAAACAGGCTCCAGGCTCTGAGCCATCAGCCCAGAGCCCGATGCGGGGCTCGAACTCACGGACTGCAAGATCGTGACCTGGCTGAAGTCGGACGCTTAACCGACTGCGCCACCCAGGTGCCCCTTAAAGATTTAATTTTTAATTTAAATTTATCTTATTTTTTAACTTTTAAATGTTTATTCATTTATTTTGAGAGAGAGACAGAGCGCATGCATGCAGTGGAAGGGCATAGAGAGGGAGACAGAGAATCCTAAGCAGGCTCTGTGTAGACAGTGGGACTTGACCCCATGAACTGTGAGATCATGACCTGAGCTGAAATCAAAAGTCAGACTTTTAACATACTGAGCCACCCAGGAGCCCCTAGAGGTTTTATTTTTTAAAATAATCTCTACACCCAACATGGTGCTTGAATTTACAATACTGAGATCAACAGCCTCACCCTCCACTGACTTAGCCAGCCAGGTTCTCCAATAAAAGCCAATTACTTTTTAAAGTTTTTATTTATTTATTTTCAGGTGGGGTGGGGCAGAGAGAGAGGGAGAGAGAGAATCCCAAGCAGGCTCTGCACTATCTGTGTGGAGCCTGACCCACTAACTGAGATCACGACTTGAGCCGAAACCAAGAGTCAGACGCTTAACCAATTGGGCCACCCAGGCATCCCAAAGCTATTTTGAATGTAGTTAAAAGGACCGATCTTCTCCCTGATAGCTGGTGCTTCTTGTGCTTAGAGAAATTCTCCTTCACTATGAGGTCATAAAGATATTCTTCTCCCAGTTTAAAATTTTGCCTTTCCTATGTAAGACTTTAATCTCGTGGTGTTGACTATGTATTGCAGAAGGTAGAAATCCAGTTTGGCTCTCCATAAGGAGAACCTGTCGTCTCAGCATGACTTATTAAATGGTCCCTCCCTTCTCCAGTGGCCTACCATGTCCCTTCTATCATCTACAAGAGTCAATGCCTGGTTCTTGGTTCATTCCACTGGTCAGTTTGTCTATTCCTGCCCCAGGGCTATACTGAACTTCATAATCTTAGAATAAATTTTGGTATCTGATGGAATGAGTCCCCCAACCGGTTTTGCTTCAGGACTGCCTTGGCTCTTCATCATGATCATTTATGCTTCCATCTAAGTTTTGCAATCAGCTTGTCAAGTTCCATGAAAAACCCTCTTGGGACTTTATTCAACCCTGTGAAACTCTTTATTAATTTCAACAATTTGTAGATTTGTTTGGCTTGCCTAGTCATATCATTTGCAACAAAGAGTTTTGTTTCTTCCTTTTGAATGCCTAAACTTTACATTTTTCTTCTCGTTTCCTTCCAAAACCTAAGACCTTCAGTAAATTGTTGATCAGAAGTGGAAATAGGGAGCATTTTTGTCTTCTTTCTAATTTTTATTTTATTTTATTTTGGTCTTCTTTCTGATTTTAAAAGGAGTGTTGTAGTATTTCAACAGTTGACAGCTATTTTCATTTTTTGAAACATTCTTTATCAGTTCAGAAAATTCTTTTCAACTCTTGAGTTTTTGGGTTTTTAAATTTTTTTTTCTTAAACGTTTATTCATTTTTGAGAATAATGTTTATTCTCAAACATTTAAATGTTTATTCATTTGAGATTCATTTTGAGAATCACTAGAGCATGAGTGGGGAAGGGGCAGAGAGAGGGAGACATGGAATCTGAAGCAGGCTCCAGGCTCTGAGCTGTCAGCACAGAGCCCGATGCGGGGCTTGAAGTCACAAACTGCGAGATCATGCCCTGAGCCAAAGTCGGACACTCAACCGAGCCATCCAGACGCCCCTAAACTCTTGAGGTTTTTTTTTTTTTTTTCCAACGTTTATTTATTTTTGGGACAGAGAGAGACAGAGCATGAATGGGGGAGGGGCAGAGAGAGAGGGAGACACAGAATCGGAAACAGGCTCCAGGCTCTGAGCCATCAGCCCAGAGCCCGACGCAGGGCTCGAACTCACGGACCGCGAGATCGTGACCTGGCTGAAGTCGGACGCTTAACCGACTGTGCCACCCAGGCGCCCCTAAACTCTTGAGTTTTTAAAGAGTTTTTTTTTTTTTTATCATAAATGGATATAAAGGGTCTTTAAGAGCTTTTTCTAAATTTATTGAGATGATTGTGGTTTTTCTCTTTTAATCTGTTAATATGCAATTTTCATAAATGTATTTTCTAATGCTAAATAAACCTTGCATTTCTGGGATAAATCCAAGCTGGTATTTTCTAGATTTGGTATGCTAGGATCTTGTTTAGAATTTTGGTATTTACATTTTCCTTTTTGGAACTATCTTTAACTTTGGTATCCAGGTCAAACTAGCATTATAAAATGAGGTGGAGAACATTCTCTCTTTTTCCATTTTCTGGAAGAGTTTATGTAAGATTGATACCACCTGTTACTTGAATATTCTGAAGGATTCACCTATAAAACTCTTAGTATTTTTTGTATGAAGACTTTAGATCACTGATTTAATTTTTATAATGGCTGAAGGACCACTCGAGTCATCTACTCATGGGTGGACTTCAGTATGTTTTATTTGTCTAAGAATTTGTCCACTTGTGAATTTTATTGACGTAAGTTTCTGATATATTTGTACTTATGTGCCCTTTAAGTTTCTACTTTTATTTGTGTCTTCGCTCTTTTTCTTGACAAACCTTGTCAAATGTTTGTCGATTTTATTATCTTTTCAAATAATCAACTTTGGACTTGTTGGTCTTCTCCTTAGTTGTATTTCAGCTCCTTTGTGTCTGCTCTTATATTTGTGATTTTTCCCCTCCTATTTTCTATGTATTTCCTTCTCTTCCCTGAATTCTAAAACTTGATGGACTTATGAATTGGGTCTTTACTCAGTTCTAGGAAATTCTCAGCCATTATCTCTTCTAATATGTCTTCCCCCTCCCTCTCTCTCTCCTTTCCTCTTAAAGTTTCAGTTTACTTCCTTAGACCTTTTCACATTGTCTCCCATGACTCTCCACTTCTCTTCTAAATTTTCTTTTTTTTTCCTTTTTAAGTTGTGTGTGTGTGTGTGTGTGTGTGTGTGTGTGTGTGTGTGTGTGTGTTTAGAAAGAGAGCAGAGCAGGAGAGAGAGACAGGGGGGAAGAGAGAGAGAATCTCAAGCAGGCGCCATGCTCAGTGCAGAGCCCAAAAACGAACTGTGAGATGACCTGAGCTGAAACCAAGAGTTGGATGCTCAACTAGTTGAGCCACCAAGACGCCCCTCTTTTAAAATTTCTATCTTTGTCTCTGTGCTACCTGCTGTATATTTTCTTTTATCTTTAGCTGAATCTAAAATTTGTTTAACCTGCCTATTTTTAGTTTCATTGGCTGGATAGTTTATTTCTGGGAGTTCCATGTGACTTTTTTCCAAGTATCTGACATTTTGTGGGTCTGATCCTTACTTCTGCCGATCTGCAGGTGGCAAAGTAGGACTCCTGCTAGGGCTCCCACCAGGTAAGCCTCTTCCTCTTAGACCCAGGGTTACAAGGTTATTAGCTCTAGTAAAGAAAAACAACGGGGACCTCTGAGGGATCAGTTAAAGAGAACATCTTGTCTTTCTGTCTTCCCAACAGTACTGAGCACACGGAAATACTGAACACACATTCACCGAGCTGACATGTCAGACCCCATGAGCTTAAACCAGAGAGCTGGTAACACGGGTGCCAGTGGGAGGCAGATGGTTTCATAAACCTGACTAAGGCAGGTATAGGTAGTAGGGAGTAGACCTGGCAAACTGGAGAGTCCTGCCATGCCCAGATGTCCAAATATGGTGGCTCCTGCTTAGTTTCAGCCTCTTGTTCACATGGGACTTGAGCCTACTGATGCCAGTCCTTCCAAGAAGACAGAAATACAGATTTATACCCAAGCTTGACAATTTTCACAATACACGGTGGGCCAAAATGGACTGTGTGTGTGACCCCGGCTGAAGCCTCTCCTTACGGAAATGCCTTCATCTTCCCTGCTTGCGGTCTCCTTGCTGTGCTCTTGGCTTTTACTAAGGGGCTAATAAAACAAACAGCCACACCAGAAATGCTTCCATATTCTGTTTCTTCTGTAAAACTATTGCTGAGGTCACTGTCCATCCTGCTGAATGATTCCTCTTATACAGAGACTGAACTGGTTCAGTCCCTAGAACGGAACACTTTGTGCTTGTTCAATACTCAGTCACAGTTCAATATTGGCCTAGGATTTGGGAGATTTGACTCCTTCACCTAGTGACTTGTTGTTGTTATTACTATTAACAAACTATTTTGGAATAATTCAGATATGCAGAAAAGCTGCAAAGATAAAACAAAGAGTTCTCATATGACCCTTGCCCAGCGTCTCCTGTTGTTAACATTGTACAAAATTGGTACATTACTAACAACTAAACTCTAGACCTAATTTAGATTTCACTAGTTGTCCCATTAATGGCCTTCTTCTATTCCAGAATCTAAGACATCATATTGCATTTTGCATCTACTGACGTTTAATTTCTAATTTTACTTTAACGGCCAAATATCTTTTATTTAAAAAAATGCCTTTCTTGGGGCGCTTGGGTGGCTCAGTCGGTTGGGCAGCCGACTTCGGCTCAGGTCACGATCTCGCGGTCCATGAGTTCGAGCCCCGCGTCGGGCTCTGTGCTGACAGCTCAGAGCCTGGAGCCTGTTTCGGATTCTGTGTCTCCCTCACTCTGACCCTCCCCCGTTCATGCTCTGTCTGTCTCAAAAATAAATAAACGTTAAAAAAAAAAAATTAAAAAAAAATAATACATCATTGTTCTTTAAAAAAAAAAAGAAAAAAAATGCCTTTCTGGAAATAGGCAGGAGTATAAACACAGAGGTATTTGCTGATTTGAAAAGCTGGGCCTTCTACTGGTTGAAAAAACTGGCAGGACCCCGCTCCAATGGAAGTCGCTGCACCACGAAGAGCGAGCCTTCAGTGGCTCTTAAACTTTGCTGAGTGTCAGACTCACCTAGCAGGCAGGTAAACATGCATATTCCTGGACCCTGCTCTCACAACTTCTGAATCAGGTCTGGGGTGGTGCCCAAGAATCTGCATTTGTAGCCTGCTCCTGGGTGATGCTGATGCTGGTGATCCATGGACCACACCTAACGTCACGCTGGCTTGGAGAACACATTTTATCTCAGTATGTCGTTTCATGTGATTCCTGCCAGGTGAGGCAGGGAATGTATCCCATTTAACACATGAGAAAAGTCGTGCCCAGCAAGGCAGAGTATGTTGTCCCAATCACACAGCTGGTTAATACTGACACCAGAACGCCCAAAGGTCCCGGCTCTAAGCATCCCGACATGGGAGAGCAGCCAGGGCCACGTTGACCACTGTCCTTTACCTACTAAGCTCCAGGCCTCCTCCTGTCCCTCAACCCACGAAGCTCATTCCAATCCCCAAACCAGACGTTGTGCTTCCTGTTTCTTCTGCTCTCACATCTTCTCGCAGCCAAGGTTCCTCCTTGCCACTCAAGTTCCAGCTTAAATACCATCTCCTCCAAGAAGCCTTCTTTGACCACCCAGGCTAAGGGGGCTCTGCATCCCTTTCCCCTCCAATCTCGCTTGCTATCACATCACCAAGTTTTACTGCCTGTACAGGTCTTTTCGTGATTTGAAATGATCTCATTCACTAATTGTTCACATGTTTATTGTTTCCCTTCTCGGTAGTAAGCCTTCCCTTCATCTCAGTGCCTGGCACGTGGTAACACTCGGTATACAGACTTGTCGAATGACTGAATAAATAAATAAAAATAAATTAATAAATAAACGGATGATCAGAAGGCTACAAGGTGGTGCTGGAGAGCAAGTCTGGAGGGCAAGAGGCCCCTGCTTACCTGAAGTCTCCTGAGGAACCGCTCCAGGGCAGGCTTGCCCACAGACCGGATCTTGTTGCGGTCAAGGCGGACGCGGGCATCTGGCCGCCCATCAGTGCCTGTGGTGGGAGTGACAGTAACGAGTCCCTCGCCAGCCTCCAGCAAGACCCTCAGGATCACAAACCGGGCCTGCATGTGGGCCTGCCAGAGCCAAGAAGAAAGGAATCATTTGCAGCCCTGATGGAAGACCTATCAAGAGCTTGGGCCTAACATACAGTATGTGCTCATTAACTGTCAATTAATTCTTACCATTGTATTCTCCCTCATTCCGTGGGCCTTTTTCTGCCTTAAGTGCTTCCTCCCTTCTCTGCTCACAAGGGAAGACAGGCTTTCCTGGGAAATAGGAAGGCCATTCCCAGGCAGAACCGTGAGCCCTGTGCTCCCCTTTACCAACCCCTATGCCTTTCTCTGCTCCAAACCCCACCCTGATGATAGCAGATGGCTCTGGGGGTCCCGCGCAGTCCAGGTCACCAAGCACCTTCTCCTCCACATCTTGTTTGCATTCAACAGTGGGACCAAGTGAGCATCAGGATCCCCAGTTTACAGATGACAAAACAGAGGCCCAGAGAGGTGAACGGACTTGCTGAGGATCACACAGCTGTTACAGAGAGCAAGGACTTACACCTAAGTTTCCTGACTCTAAAACGTGTGCTCTTTTGATGACATAAGATCACCTCCTTAGAACATACTTGTATAACTTTCAAAAACGTCCCTACTGCTTACCTTATTTCCAAAACACATCTCATAACTGACCAGTCTAGCCTAAAGCTCTGGAGGCAGACCGCTTGGATTTGAATCCTGGCTCTGCTACTTACCAACAAGTTACTTAATCTCTTTGTGCCTCCACTGCCTCATGTCTACAATGAGAGTAATAACACACCTACCTCCTGGGGTTGACACTGGGAACAAATAAGTCAATTCAGGTAAAGTGCTTAGAAACGTGTGTGGCACGGAGTAAGTCCTACACAAGTCAACTATTAGCAGTCATAGTAAAATCACCTCATCTGATTTGCCATCAGAAGGGGGCAGGGGGATTATTACTCGCGTTGCACAGACAGGGACACTGAGGCTCACAGCAGTGTGACTTACCCTCCCCACCCCCCTCCCCAGCCCCGACCATAGGCAGTAGAGTCTGGGATTAAAGCCAGTTCATGTACCTTGTAGGTAGATATGGTTGTCCAATCCCTACACCTAGAATCCTGACCTTGGTCCTTACCTGTCTCCAGCTAGACACCTCAGGGGTGTAGAACTCCAGAGCGAGCAGCCCGGCCCGAACCATGTTGAGCCAGTTCACATAGATCACATCTTCCGCATCAGCCCCCTCAAAGCCAAAGATCCTGGTGGAGGGACAGGGTGGTGGCAGGGCCAGTCAGAGGCTGCCTGGGTTTTGACCCACCCCTCGGCCAGCACACCCTCCGTCTACACAGCAGGCCCACCCCCCATGCCTGGTGCTCATACTCTAGCACTTGGGGGTTGAGGCAGAGGTAGAGGCCCACGCTTTCAGCCCGGCATTCTTCGTAGCTAGAGGCGATGGTGCTGAACTTGCTGTCCCAGGTCTCCCCGCTCCGGTACCAGCTCTGAATCTGGGAGAGGAGGCCCAGGAAGCAGGCTTAGGGGCAGCTGCTCCCCCAGCCATGCCCAGCCCAGCACCCTGGGGCTCCACCGAGGCCGCCCTCACCTGCTCCCCCGTCTCTGGGTTGATCACTGTTTCCTGGTCAAAGTTAAATGCTCCTTTTTCATCCTGCAGAAGGGTCATGACAGGAGGCAATGAGGGAAAGCTGCCTCTGCCCCAGCCCAGGACTCCAGCCCGGGGATTCAAGGGCCATCCGCACGCTGCCGCCTCCAAACCTGAGTCCCGTGACACTGGCTGCCCTCTCAGAACCCCCAGTCACTTGAAGACCCAGACCCAGGATCTCCAGACCCCAGATGCGTATCAGTGGGTGGGCCAGAAAGCTTGGCTGCTGCCCCCCTATGTGTTTCCCAGCCCCTTGCCACGCTGGAAGAGCCCACAGCCTGTGATTCTCTGCCTCAAATAAGCTATTATCCACTCTGTGTGCCAAGTGTCTTTTATGCACCTGCCGTTTATTCCTCATAACTGCCCCCCCCCCCCGAGGGAGGTCCTATCACCCTCATCCACAGAGGAGGAAACTGAGGCTCAGAGACTCTCAGCCCCAAAGTGGAATCAGAGCACATAACCTTCGTGCACACTATCTCAACAATAACACCTATTTTCAGAGGGCCTACTGCATCAGGCAGGCCCGAGGGCTTTGCTTTTATTCCTCACAATAGCCCATGTGGTAGGAGTCAGGGTCCCTGTTTTGCAGATGGGCCAAATAAGGCTCACTAAGGAGAACTGACTTATCCAAGGACATAGCGTAGCCACATTTATCCACATTTCCCTGTGACTTCAAAGCCTGGACAGGGCCCAATGCCAGGCTGCTGTCCCCACTAGCTGCTCTCTGGATCCTCCTGGCCTCCAGCCCCTCCCCACTCAGTGAGGTGCCCCAACTCACAGGGCACAGGCCCAACCCAGAACCCCGCTCCCTCCAATGTCCTGGCCCCAGCCGCCTCTGGTCATCTCATCTGTGCAGTTCCATGCTAGCGGTCCAGGATGGGCTCTTCTCAGCCTGGCAGAAAGGCTGTCTGTCTTCTCCATACTCCCTGAGTGGTTGTCAAAGGGGCTCCAGCCATTCTGGCCGGCTGGCAGGAAGGGGCTGCCCTGGGGAGAAGTGACTCCCTGTAATACCTGGAGAGGTGCAGGCTCCAGGGAACAGTAAGTAGAACAGACAGATCATGCTGCAGCCTCAGGACTGGGCGCATCCAGAGACTGCCTCTCGGAGCCTCCCTGTCCCTGGGGCTATCTGAGTCGCACCCCCAGGGCAGGCTTCCCTGGCCTGAGCCTCGCAAGGCTTCCTGTTCAGACCGCAGCTGGACTGTCCTGCAGGCCCTGCACCCTTGAGGCTCCTGGGACATCTTAGGGGAGGGAGAGATAGGAACTCCCCTCATTAAGGGGCCATTTTCCCCAGCTAACCCAGAACCCCTGAGCGCAAAGACTGAAGCAGACTCATCCAGGGTGGAGTTGATCCCGGGGGAGGGGAGCTGCAGGCGCGTTGTTCTCACCTGCACAAAGAGCTTGCCGCTGCCGTGTCCCAGCAGCTCGTGCAGTCCCACCTGCACATCAAAGGAGGGCCCCTTCCAGCGGATGTACAGGTCCTGCCAAGACAAGTAGAGACCCACGCTGTCTGCCGCCCCACCACAGCCGCAAAGCCACTAATGCCCCTGCTGCCAGGCAGAGGGCCCGCCGTCTACTTTATGCCAGGCTCTGCGCAGGGCACCGCATGGCCCACCTCACCCTTGCAACAACCCAGGAGGAAGGAATTGCCTCCACTGTTTGACAGGTGAGCAAACAGGCCAAGTCACGGGGCCACCAGGCTGGGAAGTGGTTGGCCCTGCTCTTTCCTCTCCCTGCCCAGGACCCCTCTGCCTTCCCGTGTCAGCTGAGGTCAGGCCAGGCCCAACCCAGACCCTCGGGCTGCCAGTGCCCACCTTGTCATCCTCCTCCAGGAAGGTAAGCTTCTCCCGCTGTGTAGCGTACGCCACAGCCAGCACGTTCCCCAGTGACACGTTCTTAAAGCCTTCCGTCTGCCTTAGGTCGTCATCTGGAGAAGGCGGGGAGGGAACCGGGAGAGGGGCAAAAATCAAGGCCACAGACAAGGAGTCGAGACAAGGGGACCAGGGTGCGATGGAGAACTGATTACGGCAGCATGTGGCCAGGGCGAGTGTGTGAGGGGGAGGGGTGACCCTGGAGGCTCAGGGGGGATACCGTGATGGCTTCAGGGGCCTGAGGAAGCTCACAGTTGGGAATGTTGATGCCAGCAGGGATGCCAGAGCCAGAGAAGGTGAGAACATCCAGGGAGGTGAAGTCGGGGCTGAGGAACTTGTCCTTCTCGAAGGCCGGGGGCCAGGGCAGCTCCTTCAGCAGCTGTTCTGCGCTTGCCACCAGACACTCAAACTTGGCACTCATGGCCTTGTTCACCATGGCCACAAAGCCTGCAGGGAAGGAGGGGGGCTGTGGGCTGGCAGGGCTTGGGAGGGATCCTATACCCCACTTCCAGCCATCACGCATGTATTGAATGCCTGCTGTGTGCAATACCCTTTGCCGGCCAGTGGGGAGAACAGTGACCCAGGCCTGGCCCTGCCTTCGTGGAGGTCACTGGGGTGGGTGGGCTGTAAGGAGAAGGCTTCAGTGGGTAACACCTGAGATGGATCTTAAAGGAGATCACGGGGAGCACATAGGGGGCAGTGGGTAAAGGATCGGATTCCCAGTGGAAGGGACTGCATGAACAAAAAAGATGCTCTTCTTTTTGGAGAAACTGAGCTGTCCTGCATGGCTAGAGCATCTGACTTGCACGGTGAGGCTGCTATGCAGGAGGGCTGGGGCTGATCCTTTTAGATTTAAAAAGGAGTTTTTAAGCTAGGAGTTCCCAGCTTAAAGCACAGTTTCTAAAGTTGTACTCCATAAAATGCTGTTTCTATAAAGGCCTTCATAAAGAAAGAGCTTCCTGGTTAAATAAATTTGGATACCACTATATGCTCTATCACTAGCTTCTTAGAGATTCTTAATGTACGTTTGCATATTAGAGGTACTGAAGAGTCCTGTAGGCAAGACCCCTTGCTGCTTAGCACTGAACCCTTCATGGTGTAATTCGTGTTAACCCTGCATGACCTATACCTTGGAAAGGACTGGCCTAGACTACTGCCTGGTCAGGCTCTTGCAAAGAATGGATTAACTTGGCCAAGGGTTAGACTGGACGAAGCCTCCCTGTCTGGAGCCACTCTGTCAGGTGGAATTGACACCAGGCCAGAAAGCTGGGATGATTAAAATAACAAAGAGGGGCACCTGGGTGGCTCAGTCAGTGAGGCGTCTGACTTCGGCTTGGGTCATGATCTCACGGGTTCGTGGGTTCAAGCCCCGCATCGGGGTCTGTGCTGACAGCTCAGAGCCTGGAGCCTGCTTCGGATTCTGTGTCTCCTTCTCTCTCTGCTCCTCCCCCATTCATGCTCTGTCTCTCTCTGTCTCTCAAAAATAAATAAAAGCTAAAAAAAATTTTAAAAAATATAATAAAATAGCAAAGAAGAAAAAGCAATCTCAGGGACTGGTTAAATAAATTAGGGGGCGGCTATATGATGGCACACCATGTAACTGTTAGACGTGTAGCACAATATTGAATGTCATGGGAAATTATAATATTATGCAGCTACTGAAAAGAACATGGGGGGAGCCTGGCTGGCTCAGTTGGTAGAGCATGTGACTCTTGATCTTTGGGTCGTGAGTTCAAGATCCACGTTGGGTGTGGAGCCTACTTAAAAAAATAAATAAGTAAAAGTGAGGGGCGCCTGGGTGGCGCAATCGGTTAAGCGTCCGACTTCAGCCAGGTCACGATCTCGCGGTCCGGGAGTTCGAGCCCCGCGTCAGGCTCTGGGCTGATGGCTCAGAGCCTGGAGCCTGTTTCCGATTCTGTGTCTCCCTCTCTCTCTGCCCCTCCCCCGTTCATGCTCTGTCTCTCTCTGTCCCAAAAATAAATAAACGTTGGAAAAAAAAAAAAGTAAAAAAAAAAAAAAAGTAAAAGTGAAAAGAATATTGGGGCACCTGAGTGGCTCAGTCAGTTGAGCATCCGACTTTGGCTCAGGTCATGACATCACGGTTCGTGAGTTTGAGCCCCAAGTCAGGCTCTGCGCTGACAGCTTGGCGCCTGGAGCCTGCTTCGGATTCTGTGTCTCCCTCTCTCTCTCTGTCTCTCTCTCTCTGCCCCTGCTTGCACTCTGTCTTTCTCTCTCTCAAAAAGAAATAAACATTAAAAAAAATTTTTTAATAATAAAAAATAAAAATAAAAAAGATAAAAAGAACATGGTAGGTCGATACATACTGATTTGAAAAGATATCCAAAACATTCAGTAAAAAAAGCAAGTGGCAGAACAATATATACAGCATGACCTCATTTACCTGGACGAATTAAAAGTTGCGTGTGTTTGTGTGTGTGCGCGCTTAAACAAAGCTCTGGAAAGACCTATAGTGAACTGTGAACAGTGGTGACCTCTGGAGAGGAGTGTCACAGGGGGGAAATTTCACATTGTATCCTACATACTTAGGTATTGTTCCAATTACTTACAACAAACATGGATTTTTAAATCCCCCCCACACACATTTTGAAACATTTACAGCTCTATATAAAAATGAAAATCACAATGTACATTCCCAATTTTAACCTTGAGGTGGGTGTAATCACAGATGATTTCTTTTCCTCTGCTTTCAAAATTTGTGACCACGAACATGGACTAGTTTTCTAATAATCACAATGAACTGGGGTAAAAAGGGGAGCCTCTGAGATCAAGGCTACTTAGGAGATTCTGGGGTCTTGACCCTGAGAGAGGTCTGGAGAATCAGGACCCAGGCACAGAAGCTGCAGGTGCACACACCTGTCCTCCCCTCTGGTACCTGCATCACCTGCCCCCTCGGCCTGCATCTATGAGCTCAGATCTAAGCTGCCCCCAGGGGCTGTTGGGGCTTTTCTCTCTCCTCCCAGGCTAATCTCTCTGGCTTCTAGCAGCTGGATGCTTCAGACTCTATCTCCAGGGGCTGGGGAGGATAAGGCTTGGCACAGAAGTCTAAATCCTCAGGCTGGATGCCTGGGGATATGGGCATAAACATGGAGGCTAAGGCAGCTTCCCACCTGCCCTGGGATGACAGCAGCCAAGTCAAGTTCACAATCATGATGTTAATTATGCTCCCACTCACCCAGCACCTTTCATGTGCCTGGCATTGCGTTGACAGCCTACATAGAATACCTCACTTCCCACGACACCTGAAAGGGAGTGAGGGATGCTCATCTCTGGGTTTACACAGCTGGGGAGGTCACACAGCCGGTGAGTGGCAAAGCTGGGCTCTGGACCAGACAGCAAAGGCAGAACAGCAAAGTGGCTCAGAGCCGAGGTTCCAGGCTTAGCCACTCACCAACCTCTGTAACCACCTCTGTACAGTGAGGATAGCAATTCTCATGGGACGATGATGTCCAAAGGAGCTAATACAGTTAAGGGCTACGTGGTAAATCATCAACACTGGTTCTGATTATTGTTGTATTACTGCCAAGGGGGGAGGGGAGAACTCTCAGGAGACATGGGATAAGGGTTTGTAAGCTGACCCCCTTCTCCCAGAAGTTACCTTCAAACTCTCCACGGGAACCAAAGGGGTCTCGGTAGCTCTCGATGAACCCGATGTAACTGGGGGAGAAAAGGGCAGAGATAGAAAAGGGGCAGGCAGGAGGGGGGCAGCCGGGGTGAAGGCTCGTGCCTCACCTCTCTACGATGGGGCCTTTGTCCTGTATCCAGAAGCGGGAGCCCCTCTTGTGGGCCTCGATGGAGCCCTGGGTGAAACTCTCTATGTACTGAGCCAGCATCTGTTCCTGCCGGCTGTTGGCTGCATATGCCTGGGGGGGAGCAAGGGTCGGTCAGTCTCAAGCCACCCACTTGTCCTGACTTGTCTCTGATGCCCAGAGGGATCTGGAGCTGGCACGCCTCAGCCCCCAGCCAGCCCTACCTTGGCTCTCTCCAGGTGCTCCACCACCTTCTGGAGGATAGGTGCATAGTCCCCCCGCGTCACCTGAAAATGGTTCCCACGGAATTCGTAGCTCTTCAGCCTGGACGTCATTTCGGAATGCAGAGCAGACTCTGAGGGAAGAAGGATTGCTAGTGTAAAACACCCCAGCAGGCTTCGCACCGTGACACTCTTTTATTCTAAGATCTTCCACAACTCCCCACTGCCTACGGAAACTAGTATAAACTTTCATTTTCAAATATACATATATTACCTAATATGAAATGTTCTTTTTCTCTTTTTAGAGAGAGAGAGAGAGTGCATGAGCACGGGAGAGGTGCAGAGGGTGGGGGAAGAGGGACACAGAGACAGAGAGAGAGAGAGAGAGAGAGAGAGAGAGAGAGAGAGAGAGAATGAATCCTAAGCAGACTTCACACTCAGCGAGGAGCCCGACACAGGACTTGATCCCACAACCCTACGATCATGACCTGAGCCGAAATCCAGAATCAAACACTCAACCAACTAAGCCACCCAGGCACCCCCATAATATGAAATGTTCTTGGGGCGCCTGGGTGGCTCAGTCAGTTGAGCGTCCAACTTCAGCTCAGGTCATGATCTCATGGTCTCTGAGTTCAAGCCCCACATCGGGCTCTGTGCTGACAGCTCAGAGCCTGGAGCCTGCTTCGGATTCTGTGTCTCCCTCTCTCTCTGCCCCTCCCCTGCTCACGCTCTGTCTCTCCCTCTCAAAAATAAATAAGCATTAAAAAAATGTTTTTGAAATGTTCTAAGTATTGCACACATGTTAACTCATTTAAGCCTCACGTCAGCTCTAGGGGGAGTGATCTCCATTTTACAGATGGGGAAACAAAGGCACCGAGAGGTAAAGTAAGTTTCCGAAGGTCACACGGGCAGCAAATGGCAGAGCAGGATTCAAACCTAGGGTGGCAAACTGTATTTGAAAAGACAGCTATCCCCTAAATGTAATCACAGCGGGTCTTACAAGGAGACAAGAGGGTGAACAGGAAGTAGGAGACGTGATGAGAGAAGGAGGTTGGAGAGAGGGGAGGAAGGGGACATGAGCCAACGAGAGCAGGCAGCCTCTAGAAGGTGAAGCTGAAAGAGTATTTCCCCTGGAGGCTCCAGTTCCTTCTGGAACTTGTTTTTGACTTTGGACCTCCAAACAGCGGCCAAATAAATGTGTGTTGTTTTATGCCACCGAATTTGTGATTTGTTGTGTTTTGCTTGTTGTTCCTGAGCAGTACGATGTACTTCTAGATTATGTTTAAGAAAAAAAGATAACCATGGTGCTTCCCATGACCCAATGTGACATTTCCCATGTCCCAAATGTGACATCCTCCATTAGGATGCGGGGGCTCTTTTCCGTCCTCTTGACGCTGGGCAGACTTGCGACTATAGCAAAAGTGATGTTGAGACCAGGCCCTAGATGGTGACACAGCTCCTGCCCGGCTCTCTGGGAACCCTAGCCACCGTGACTGACGCAAAGAAACCACATGGGGTGCTTTGGCCCCTGCTGAGGTCCCGGCCGGCAGCTAGCATCTTCCACCAGATGTGTGAGTGACAGCCTGCGGGTGATTCCAAACCCCTGGCTATCGATGACCCCCCAGCCTCTGAGTTTTCGCAGCTGAGGCCTCGGACATCGTCACCAGGGACCAGCTGTTCCTACCGTGCCGCAGCCAAATTACCGACCCGGAGACTCTGTGAGCATGAAAAGGTGGGTTTCCATCACTAAATTTGGGGGGCATCTGTACAGAGCAATAGATAACACCACAGGTACACCCAGGCAGCCTGGCTCCGAGCGGTGTTCTCAGGCACTGTCCTGTACGCAGTAGAGTATATGTAAGTACAGGTCCAGCTTCTCCTCCCCCGAACCCAATATCCCTTTCCTTAGTCAAATCAAACTACTCGCCAATCCTTAAACTCCCCTTCCACCGTGCTCTGGGGCTCACGCTGTTCGCTCCACCAGCAGCGTGGGTCTCCAGCCATCTTCACCTCTTCACACAACCAATATCTGAGTTTCTGCCACGTGCTGGCCAGTGGGGAGACACTGGTGAACGAAACCTACAATTCCTCCCCTTGAGGAGCCTGTAGTCAACAGCAACTGCAAGAAACCTGGGGAATTACTGGGTGTTGCTGGTGGGAAAAGAGAAGGAAAGTCATCGAAAGGCAGGGAAAGGTCCTGGAGGTGATGTTCAAGCGCAGTCTTAAGGATGAGTAGGTATTCATCACATGAGCGAAGGGAGGGAAGCATTTGAGGTGGGAAAGGGATCAGATTGTGCTAAGTCCTGGACAGCGTACATGAGAACAAGGGGTTTTCAGAGAACTGGAAGCCGCTGAGTGTGGCTGGGGCACAGAGTCTAAGTGGGAGGCTTGCAGGAATATGAGGCTGGGGGCTGGGAGGAGGCAAGTGAGTGGAAAAGGGAGGGCCAGGTTGCAAAGGCCCTCACAGGGGCCTGGATATTTCTGTCCATACCGAATACATTTCCTTCTCACCTGGGAACAGACCCCAGCTTTCCTCTGAGAATCCTCCACCAGGACCACCTCCGGTTCAGGTGAGTGGGAGGGGCTGACCTCATCACCTGGCTCTGAGGTAGGCTTGGGATCAGGGTCTAGACAATGAGATATCTGTCCCTGACCACAGGGATTGGTTCACAGATAAATACGGTATGCAGGATAGGGAAACTGGAGCCACTCCCAGACCTTATGAAGAAACTTCTGGGAGAAGAGGGCTCTCTTTCTGCTGGACTGGCCAGGCTGGTCCACTATCAGGCCCCGTGTGGGAGGAACATGCCATGGATGAAGTCAGAGAGCTGAGCCAAGACACAGAGAGAGAAATTTCTCAGGATACTGTCTGAGCAGCTGGATCCAGCTGTGCTTGAAGCCATCCTACTCCAGGCTTCTTAATTACCCAAGCCTGTTAAGTACTTGGGTTCCGGTTCAGGCAAATTTGAAATAGACTCTTCATTTGCAAAGAGTTCTGAATGACAGGGGTGCCTGGGTGGCTCAGTTGGTTAAGTGTCCGACTCTTGGTTTCAGCTCAGGTCATGATCTCTTGGTTTGTGGGATCAAGCCCCATGTAGGACTCTGCACTGACAGTGTAGAACGTGCTTGGGATTCTCTCTCTCTCTCTCTCTCTCAAAATAAACAAACATTAAAAAAAAAAAAAAAAGAGTTTTGAATGATACAGCCCTTAGGGGTGGATTTGGGCTTTACCCTGAGGGTACCTGATAGTTAGGAAGCAGACTTTAGTACGTTAGCCATCTCAAACTTTCTAGATTCCCCCCAGCCTCCAAGACATATATGGTCTTCACTGATGTATAGTCTGGATTTCTCTTCTAGGCTGTCAAGGGGCATATGGCCCAGCCTCTCTTCCCATTATTTACGTGGGTTGTTATTTTTTGTGATGGGGATCATGCCCAACACGGCTCCCGTTAGAGGCTTGCAGCAGTAACACCTGCCAAGTGGAACGGAACCCCTTTCCCTGTCGTCATGTTTCCCCCCATTTCTTTACTGTCACAGCCAGCACTGGGGCAAGCATTCCCTCACAGGTACCCCTGTACACAGAGCACGGCACCCGGTGAGTCTGCAATCCACATGCGCCGTGACTATCATGACCGTTCTTCCCTGCAGCTCCCGCATAACCCACCAGCCCCTGTCCTCAGTCCAGCCCCCTCTGCCCTGGTCCAGGAGCACTGAGGCAGGAGTAGAAGGGGTGTGTGAAGCAGCTCACCCGTGCCAAGCACAGAAGCCAGCCGCACCTCATAGCGGGGCTTCCCATCCTGGTCGACATCCTTGAAGAGCCGCGTGTTGTAGGCACTGAGGTTCTGGAAAAGACCAGGGCATGGGTCTGGGGAAGGGTAAAGTCCAGAGGGGGCTGCAAGGTGGGAGCAGGGAAAGGGTCACACCAGGGAGAGAAGATACAGAAGCAAAGCAGGCCGGGGCCGCTGGGGGAAGCTGCCCGAGGCAGCTGGACTGGGGTGGGGGAAACAGGTGGGCAGGCGGGCCAGGCTCTCCAGTTCTGCTCTACATGCTGAGCACTAACGTTTACTAAGTGCTGACCCGACTGTGCCCAGCACTGCATGCCCTCAGCTAACCCAGGGCTCTGTGAGGCAGCAGACGTGAAACTGGTCACACAGCTTCTGGGAGGTTCATGTTGGCTTCATGTGGAAGCCAGGGCCCAACGGGAAGCGGCTCTGATGCTCTGTGTCGTCCTGCCCTGAGGCTGTCATTAAGGCTTTCAGTCTGGGGCGGGCGGGGGCAGCTCTGTCACAGCCATGCGTGGGAATGTCATCTTCACTGGGGCCAGGCCAACACTTGGACTAGCATTCCCAAGTCTTGTCCGCCTCAAACACCCAAGATGCCAGTGTCTCTGGTCCCAAGCTGAGACCCAGAGTGGGTGCTGGCGATGAGTGGGTCCCGTCAAACCACTGTCCTGAGTCCCCAGTCCTCAAACCTGTGAGTCCAGAAAGTCTTGGGCCAGTTTGGCATCTTCCATGGTGCAATTCCTGGAGAAATAGGTGGTGATTCCCTGTTGAGGAAGGGGATGGACAGGAAGAAGGAATTGCTGAGGTGGGGAGACTCCCTTCCCGGCACACTTCCCCCCACAGCCCCAGGTTTCCTGTACCTCCTCCCAGCAGCCTCCACCCTGCCCCCTCCATCTCTTTCCTGGGGGAAAAACTGTAACACAAATAACAAAGAGAGGTCCGTCTCTAGCTTTCCTGCAGCTCTACTCCAGTCTTTCACAGGCTGGCCCCTCGCACAGGCTTGTCACATCCCTCACACCACGCAGCTGCTGCGTGGCCTCCAGGGGCGGGAAGCCTAGGCTCCCTCCTCTCCCTTCTTCCCTTCCTCAGCTCCCTCTCACTCTTGGCTCCTCTCCTTCCCTTCTGCACACACCACCCCAGACTTCAGAACTGGAAGGGCTTTCAGAAAGCTCTCCATCCAGGGGCGCCTGGGTGGCTCAGTCGGTTAAGCAGCCGACTTCGGGTCAGGTCATGATCTCACAGCTTGTGAGTTCGATCCCTGTGTCGGGCTCTGTGCTGACAGCTCAGAGCCTGGAGCCTGCTTCAGATTCTGTGTCTCCCTCTCTCTCCATACCTCCCCTGCTCATGCTCTGTCTCTCTCTCAAAAATACACAATAAGCATTTAAAAAAAAAATTGTTTTAAGTATTAAAAAAAGGAAAGAAAGCATTCCATCCAGCTTGCTTCCTAGTTTACAAATGACAAAACTGAAGCCCACAGTCGTGTGAGCAGCTCGGCCTTAAGACTGTGAGGCAAAGCCCACTGCCTATCAGGTACCCTTCCCTCCATGCCAGGTAGCCTCAAAGGATTCCTCTCTCCTGTATGGTTGGGGGGCCTCACCTCCTTCCCCAGCCCGAGGTGTCGAAGCCGCGGCTCCAGAGAGAACATGAGCTCCCCGCAGGTCTGCCAGAGGCTCCTGACTTCTGCCGGGTTCTGCTGAGCAGCCTTACTTCCCAGGATCACACGTTCCAGCTTCTCCTGCAGGAGAGGAGAGGCCATTGGCTCGGCCACACCACCCAAAGCTGTCTTCTGGACCCTCCACACCCACCCCGCAGCCTAAGACCTTCCAGCTCAAAGTGCGGTGGATGGACCAGCGGTGTTGGTGTTGCTGGAGAAATGTCGATGCTCAGGCCCCGCTGCAGACCTGTTCAGCCAGAAGCTGCGTTTCAACAAGACGGCCACGCAATTTATGTATGCAGTTAGAGCTCAGAGCCCTGGTGTAAGAACTGCATCTGCCGGATGTGCTTGGTCTCCACAGTGCCAGTGAGGGACGCCCGTGCCCAGGCCTCTCTACCATCCTCAGCGATGACCAGGCCCGAATTTTACAAGCACTTCACAGTTCACAGAACATTTCCACATCCTTCCCCCGTGTGACGCTCAGGTGAGCACGGTCAGGAAGAAACGCTGCTTTCCCCTTATATGTGAGGAGGCTACAATGCCCAGCAAGGCTGGCTGGCTTACCCAGAGTCATGCAGCATGGCAGGGACATGGTCAAGGCTCCGCGTAGGCTCCCACTACCATCCCACTGGCCCCCAATTCCTCACCTTCTCCAGTCTTCCCTCAACTCACCTTGGGCAGGTTGGGAACAAACTTGGTGTCGCCAAAGGACTTGTAGTTGCCCATGTTGGAGTAGATACCTGCAGCATAGACCAGGAACGCCTAGGGGAAGGTGGGCATCAGAGACCTGGAAACACAGCCTCCCCCACCCCAGGGAGGTTCCCTCCTGAGATGTTAACACCCAGAGGAACCAGTATAGGCGAGGCTGGGAAATCTGGGGGCAGGATCCAGATCCCAGCAGGACCCAGTCTGGCCGCAAAATACTTTCACAGACCAGTCTTCACACACCCATTGTCCAGCCAAACCAGTCTTTTCGGCAGCCCCCAAACACATCCACCTTTGTTCCCACCCTGCCCAGCACCTTCTCAGCTACCTGCAGCCATCTCACCTAACCTCAAAAGCCCAGTTTAAACACTGGCTCCTTCCAGGAAGCCTGGGCGGCTCAGTCAGTTGAGCGTCTGACTTCAGCTCAGGTCACGATCTCATGATTCGTGGGTTTGAGCCCCACATCAGGCTCTGTGCTGACAGCTCAGAGCCTGGAGCCTGCTTCAGATTCTGTGTCTACCACTCTCTGTCCTTCCCCATTAACGCTCTGTCTCTAATATAAACAAAAAAATTAATAAAAAAATAAACAAAAAAACCACACTGCCTCCCTCTGCAGAAAGCCTGTCCTCTGCCTCCAACCTGCCAGGAAGCTGTCATTGGAAACATCAAATGTTACAGCTGGAGAGGCTATGATCATCTGCCCTATGGCTTTCACAGGCCCAAAACTTAGGTCTCCCTTTCTCTGGCAACAAGACCTCAGTCTTCCTCTTGAGAAGGGAGGGACTCTCCCTTCCCTAACTCTGGGGGTAGGCATAGGCTCAGGCTAGACCGTAAAAGCCCTACCTGGGCAATTTTCAAGTGGTAAAGAGCCTCTATTTTTATACTAGGGATCAAGTCTGGAGCCCCTGGAGCTCCACTACTGGAGGAAAGAAAGCAAAGCTGAGAGATGAAGATTGCATCACAATGGCATCACTGAGCCCCTGAATCTAGCCATGCCTGAAGCCTGCCCTAGCCCTGGACTTTTCAGTTGCGTGAACCAATAACTCTCTTTTTTTTATTATTTATTTACTTAATTTTAAAAAATTGGAATGCTTCGGGGCGCCTGGGTGGCGCAGTCGGTTAAGCGTCCGACTTCAGCCAGGTCACGATCTCGCGGTCTGTGAGTTCGAGCCCCGCGTCAGGCTCTGGGCTGATGGCTCAGAGCCTGGAGCCTGTTTCCGATTCTGTGTCTCCCTCTCTCTCTGCCCCTCCCCCGTTCATGCTCTGTCTCTCTCTGTCCCCCCCAAAAAATAAATAAACGTTGAAAAAAAAAATTAAAAAAAAATTGGAATGCTTCATGAATTTGTGTGTCATCCTTGTGCAGGGGCCATGCTAATCTTCTCTGCATCGTCCCAATCTTAGTATATGTGCTGCTGCAGTGAATACACTATCTCTTTTTAAAAATATCTTATTTTTTAGAGCATTTTAGGTTCACGGCAAAACTGAGCAGAAAGTATACAGATTCCCTATGTACCGTCTGCCCCCACACATGAACAGCCTTCCCTGTTATCAACGTCTTCCACTAGAGTGGTATATTTGTTACAACTGGTGAACCTACATGGACACATCATCACCCAAAGACCATAGTCTACATTAGGATTCACTCTTGGCCTTGTGCACTCTATGGGTTTAGACATATATTTGACATATATCTACTATTATGTAGATTACTCTGTACTATAGAATAGTTTCATTGCCCTAAATATCCCTCCCCTCACTGCCTGGCAACCACTGATTTTTACTCTCTCCATGTCCAGAATATCATATAGTTGAAATCAAATGCATGTAGGCTTTTCAGATTGGCTTTTTTAAGTTTGTTTGTTTGTTTACTTAGAGAGCAAGTAGAGGAGGGGCAGAGGGAGAGGGAGAGAGAGAATCCCAAGCAGGCTCCATGCTGTCAGCACAGAGTCCGACATGGGGCTTGAACCCACGAACCCTGAGACCATAACCTGAGCCGAAGTTGGGTGCTTAATTGACTGAGATACCCAGGCGCCCCTCTTATTGTTGAGTTTTAAGAGTTCTTTATATATTCTGGCTAACGGTCCTTTATCCTATATCCTATATCTCTTGCAACTGTTTTTTCCCAGTCTGTGGCTTGACTTTCCATTTGCTTGACAGTGTCTTTGACAAAGCAGAAATTTTTAATTATACTGAAGCTCCACTTATCAATTATTTCTTTACAGATAATACTTGACATTGTACCTAAAAAGTCATTTCCCTACCCAAGGTCATCTAGATTTTCTGTTCTCTTCTGGGAGTTTTTTAGTTTTGCATTTAAGTTTGTGACCCACTTTGCATTAACTTTTGTTAAAGATGTAAGGTCCACATCTCGTCTACATTCTTTTTCTTTTCTTTTTTCTTTCGTCTATGTTTCTTTTTTTGTTTGTTTGTTTTAAGGCTTATTTATTTTGAGAGAGAGAGAAAGTGCTTGTGCATACATGCACACAGGGGAGGGGCACAGAGAGAGGGACAGAGAATACCAAGCAGGTTCTGTGCCATCAGCACAGAGCCTGACATGGGGCTAAAACCCACAAACCATGAGATCATGATCCAAGCTGAAACCAAGAGCTGGTGGCTTAACCGACTGAGCCACCCAGGTGCCCCCCTTTTATTTTGCATGTAGATGTTTCAGAACTATTTGCTGAAAATTTCAGACTATTTTTACCCCATTGTGTTGCCTTTGCTCCTTTGTCAAAGATCAGTTGACTATAATTATCGGGGTCCATTTCTTGGCTCTTTATTCTATTCTGTTGATCTATTTGTCCTTTCGCCAACACCACACTGTCTTGATTACTGTAGCTTTATAGTAAGTCTTGAAGTTGAGTGGTACTGGTCCTCTAACTTTGTTCTTTTTCACTACTGTGTTGGCTATTCTGGGTCTTTACCCTCTTTCCTCAGTATTGTGTTGAAAATAAAATCACTTGCTGGGATTTTTATTTGGGTTGCACTGAATCTATAAAGTTGGGAAGAACTGACATCTTTTTATTTTTATGTTTATTTATTTTGGGAAAGAGACAGAGGGAGCACATGAGTTGGGGAGGGGCAGAGAAAGAGGGAGAGAGAAAATCCCAAGCAGGCTCTGCTCTGTCAGTGCAGAGCCTGACTCAGGGCTCGATCTCACGAACCATGAGATCATGACCTGAGCTGAAATCAAGAGTTGGACGCTTAACTGACTGAGCCACCCAGGTGCATCAACTGGTGTCTTGACAATGCTGAATCTTCCTGTTCATGAACATGGAACATCTCTCCATTTATTTAGTTCTTTGATATCTTTCATCAGGTTTGTAGTTTTCCACCTATAGGCCTTGTACATTGTTGTATTTTTTTTTAATTTTTTTTTCAACGTTTATTTATTTTTGGGGGGGAACAGAGAGAGACAGAGCATGAACGGGGGAGGGGCAGAGAGAGAGGGAGACACAGAATCGGAAACAGGCTCCAGGCTCCGAGCCATCAGCCCAGAGCCTGACGCGGGGCTCGAACTCACAGACCGCGAGATCGTGACCTGGCTGAAGTCGGACGCTCAACCGACTGCGCCACCCAGGCGCCCCTATTGTTGTATTTTTAACTTATGTATTTCACTTTCTTGTGTGCTACTGTAAATAGTATTATGTTTTTAAGGTCAAATTTTGTTCATTGCTGCTGTATTGAAAGCAATAGACTTTTGTATATTAACTTTATATCCTGCAACGTTGCTTTAATTGCTTATGAGTTCTAGGAGGTGTTTTTTGTCAATTATTTTGGATTATGTAGATGATCATGTTTTCTGTGAACAAAAACAGTTTTGTGTCTTCCGTCTCAATCTGCATACTTTTTATTTCCTGTTCTCTTGCCTTATTGCATTAGCTAGGACTTCTGGAACAATGTTGAAAAGCAGTGGTGAGGGGACTTCCATGCCTTGTTCCTGATCTTAGTGAGAAAACTCGAGTTTTTCACCCTTAAATATGATGTTAGCTGTAGGGCTTTTGCAGATAGGCTTTAACTTTATCAAGATGAGGAGGCTCTTCTCTATTCCTAGTTTACTTAGCTTTTATGATGAATCGTGCCAGATTTTGTCAAATGCTTTTTCTGCATCTATTGATACGGTTGTGTGGTTTTCTTCTTCAGCTTGTTGATGTGATGCATTATTTACTTTCAAATACTGAGCCAGATTTGCACTCCCAGGATAAATCCTACTTGGCCATGGTATATAATTTTTTATACATTGTTGGATTTGATTTGCCAATATTTTGTTGAGGATTTTTGCATCTATGTAAATGAGAGATATTTGTCTGTAGTTTTCTTTTAATGTCTTTGTCTGGTTTGGGTATTAGGATGATGTTGGCTTCATAGAATTAATTAGGAAGGATTCCCTGTCTCTCTCTCTTTTGAAAGAGATTATAGGGAACTGGTATAATGTTATCCCTAAATGTTTGGTATAATTCACCAGTGAACCCATGTCAACCTGGTATTTTCTGTTTGGAAAGGTTATTAATTATTGATTGAATTTCTCTAATGTCCATGGGATCTATAGTGATGTCCCATCTTTCATTTCTGATATTAATAGTTTATGACTTCTCTCTTTTTCCCTTAGACTGGCTAGAGACTTTTTACTCATTATGGTCTGAATGTTGGTGTCTCCCATCCAATTCATATGTTGAACTCTAACCCCCAAAGTGATGGGATTAGAATATGGGGCCTTTGGGAGGCAGTTAGGTCATGAAGGCAAGAGCCCTCACCACTGGGATTAGTGCCCTTATAAGAGACACCAGAAAGCTAGTTCACCCATTCCACCATGATAGGACACAGTGGGAAGTCAGTATTGTGCAAACTTGAAGAGGGTTTTCACCAGAACTTGACTGTGCTGGTGCCCTGAATTTGGACATTCAGCCTCCAGAACTCTGAAAAATAAACTTGTTTATAAGCCACTCAGTGGTATTTTGTTGTAGCAGTCCAAATAGACTAAAATATGTTTTGCTGATCTTTTCAAAGAACTACCTTGTGGTTTCATTAATTTTCTCTACTAATTTCCTGTTTTCAATTTTATTGATTTCTGCTCTAAAGTCAGACACTTAACCGACTAAGCCATCCAGGAGCCCCCTATTTATTTTTAATAAAGGTTTAAAATTTTTATTTGAGAGAACACACAAGCCGGGAAGAGGAGCAGGAGAGAGAGAACCTCTCCACACTGAGTGTGCAGCCTGACACAGGGCTCGATCTCACAACCCTGGGATCAAGACTTGAGCCAAAATCAAGAATTGGACTCTCAGCTGACTGAGAGGGCACCCAGGTGCCCCTAGATCTGTCTATTTCTGATGCAAGAGTATTAAAGTCTCCAACTATAGTACTGGATTCATCTAATTCTCCTCGCAGTTCTATCAGTTTTTGTCTCAAGTATTTTGATGCTCTGTTAGACACATACACATTAAAGACCATTGTCTTCTTGTAGAAGTGACTCTTTTATCATTATGCAATGCCCTCTTTATCCCTGGTAACTCTTCAGACTCTGAAGTTCACAACATTAATATTGCTGCTCCCACTTTCTTTTGATTAATGTTGGTATGGTATATCTTTCTCCATCCATTTACTTTTAATTTATATGTATCTTTAGATTTAAGTGTGTTCTTGTAGACAACACACATTTGGGCCTTGTTTTTTCATCCATTCTGACAATCTCTGTCTTTTAATTGGTACAATTAGACCATTGACATTCAAAGGGATTATTGATACGGTTGGACTAATATCTACCATATTTGTTACTGTTTTCGATATGTTGTCCTTGTTTATTCCTATTTTTGTCTTCCATTATTTTTCTGCCTTTTTAGTAGTAACTGAGACTTTTTCACATGAGTCTATTTTCTCTCTCTTCTTAGCTCATTAGTTATACCTTTTCACTTTTTAGTGACTGCCCGAAATTTTGCAATATACATTTATAACTAACCCAAGCCCACTTTCATAGAACACTATACTGCTTCATGGATAGTGAGTACCCTATGATAACAAAATAATTTTAATTCCTGTCTCCTTTCCCATGTATCATTGCTGTCCTTTATGGCACCTACATACAAGGAGACAGAAATATATGTATGTATAAATATGCATAAGAATAAGATAAACATAAGCACATATAATTGAATACACTGTGGCTATCATTATTTTGAACAAATGGCTATCTCTTAGGTCAATTAAGAATCAACAAAAATAGAGGCAGCTATCAGTCAGAAGAGCATGTAACTCTTGATCTCGGAACTGTGAGTTCAAGCCCTACGTTGGGTGTAGAGAATATCTAAAATAAATATTTTTAAAAAATTTTTAAGTGTTTTATTTTACCTTCACTTACTCCTTTAATGCACTCGCTTTCTTAATGCAGATTTGAGTTTTGGACCTGTATCTCTTTTCTTTTCCCTGAAGAACTTTTGACATCTCTTGCAAAGCAGGTCTACTGGCAATACATTACCTCAATTTGTGTTTGAGAAAGTCTGTTTTTCCTTCACTTTTTTTTTTGAAGTTTATTTATTTATTTTGAGAAAGAGAGAGAGAGAGTGGCAAAAGAGGAGGAGGAGCAGAAAGAGAAGGAGAGAGAGAATCCCAAGCATGTTCTGTGCTGTCAGCACACGGAACCCGACGTGGGGCCCGATCTCACGAACTACGAGATCATGCCCTGGGCCAAAATCAAGAGTCGGACATTCAACCGACTGAGCCACCCAGGCGCCCCTTCTTTCATTACTGAAGGATAATTTCACGAGGTACAGAATCCTAGGTTGGTGGCTTTTTCTCTCCACACTTCAAATAATCCAACCCACTTTCTTCTTGTCCATGTGGTTTCTGAGAAATTGGATGCAATTCTTATCTTTGCTCCTCTAAAGCTAAGGTCTACTTTTCCTCCAGCTTCTTCCAGGACTTTTTCTTTGATTTTCTGTACTTTGAAAATATGCCTAAGTGTAGTTTTTTATGACATTTAATATTCTGCTTAGTGTTCACTGAGCTTTGTGGATCTGTGGTTTAGTATCTGACATTAATGTGAGGAAATTCTTGGTCATAATTGTTTCAGATATTTCTTCTGTTTTTCTTCCTCTTCTGGTATTCCCATTACATATACGGTTCCTACAGTTGCTCTACGGTTCTCAGATACTCTGTGCTGCTTTTTTCAGTCTTTTTTTTCTCTTTGCTTGTCAGTTTTGAAGGTTTCCATTGGGATATACTCAAGCTCAGCGAGTCCCTCCTCAGCTGGGTCAAGTCTACTAATAAGGCCAGCAAAGACATTCTTCATTTCTGTGTTTTTAAACTTCTAGCACTTTTGGTTCTTTCTTAGGATTTCCATCTCTCTGTCCATCTGTTTTTGCATGTGGTCTACTTTATCCATTAGGGCCCTTAGCCCTAAGCATAGGGCTATTAATCATAGCTGTTTCAATTCCTTATCAGTCCACCATACCTGCTATATCTGAATCTGGTTCTGATGCTTTCTCTGTCTCTCCACACTGCGTTCTTTGCTTTTTTATTATGTTCTGTTATTTTTTTCTTGATAGCCAGACATGATGTACTGCATAAAAAGAACTGCTGTAAATAGGTCTTTCATAATGTGATAGCCAGGTGTGGGAGTCCCAGAAGTATTCTACGGTCCCATGATTAGGTCTCATTAGTCTGTTAGTGAGCCTTTACCTCTGGACTGTGAACTCCACATGGGCTTCTCGGTCCTGTGTCCCCACCCACCCTTAGGTGGGACAGGATGATTTAGAACTGTCTGGAGTGGGATATTTTCCTCTGCCCAGGTCAGTTAGGTTCTGATAAAGCCCTAGAAGGTTAGGTTCTGGTGAAATAGTTTCTCCTGAGAGCAAACTGTTAAGAACAGAATGTTCTGGCATTCTTCACAAGCAGTTCCCTTTCCCTTACCCCTGTCAGAAGCACAAGGGGCTTTTTCTCTGAAACTCATTGTGAGGACCCGGTCAAGATCCTGGAGGTAAAACTCCCAAATGTGTGGGGGCCTCTCCTGTGACTGGGTTCCCCTGGAGTTTTTAACTCTCAGAGCTGTCCACACTGGAGCCTCCAGCAGTTTTTCAGTTACAGGTTAGGTTTTCCTACCCTAGTGCTGGTTGTGGGGAAGGCTTCTGCTCATGCATTTCTGCTGTTAAGTTGTGATCCTCTGTACCCACCTGTCTGTCTCTCCAATTTGGGAGCGGCAGCCCTGTGGCCTCATTTCTTTTAAGGACGTAAGAAAAGCTGTCGATTTTCTGGTTTGTCCTGCCTTTTACTTGTTAGGACAGATCGGTGACTTTTAAGTTCCTCACATGCTGGACTGGAAACTGGAAGTCATGAATTTCATTTTCACTGAAGCCAATTTGAGGTGGCTTTCTGCTCTTTGCAAACAAAAATAATCCCACTGGAAACAGTAGCACATGCAGCAATTTTCTATTTCCCAGCACTTGTCTCGCTGTTAACTCTTTTCATGAATAAATCAAGGCCTAGAGATGGGATGCTGATTACTAGAAGTTAAAACAAGGTAGAAGAAACAGCCTGGGCCTCAGCTCAGAGAGAAGCAATCCAATCCCTTTATTTTACATATAGAAAAACAGGCCACATTCTCATACATGCTGGGTGAAACCTTTGTAGAAGATGATTTAACAACATCAATCGATTATAAACGTACAGAGCCTTTGACCCAGCAATGCGACTTCTAGAAATAGATCCTACTCACACATGGCATGATCTCATTTATGTAAAGGACAAAATGAGGAACTGATACACATGTGCATGTACACATGTAGGTATGCAATACACAGACAGAGGAATTAAAAGGCTGCACACCGCACCATCCAATGAGTGATCTTTGTATTTTGTGTCCTTCTGCATTGCAACAATGCACTACAAATGTATTCACATATTTGGCCAACAGACCCACGAACAAACAAAAACCAGAGGACAGGCGGGAACGCACAACATGGTGGAGGAAGATCTGGTCCAGAACTCAGACCTCCCGATTCCTACCCTGGACTCATTCCTCTACTGCCTCTGAATCTCCACAGCTGTTGCCTTTACTCACAGCCCCTGTTAAATCACAGCAGCCACTATTTATCTTGGAGTCAGGTCACTGCAGCCCTAGAAGGTACAGACTACCCTCGTGCATGTTTTACAGATAAGACTGAGACTCTAGGAGAGGTGGTTCCTGTATATGCAACCTTTGGTCTAATCTAAAGAGAAAGACCTTTGTACCCCTGCTTGTGGTCCCTCATACCCAGAAGCCCCTCAGGAAATGCAGGATGACCTAAAAGAACTGACCTGATACTCCTCCTCGGTAAGGCCCTCAGCCAGGGCATGCTGGCGCAGCTGGTCTGGGTCCTGGGCACGGAAGAGGCGGCTGAGCAGGGCATAGATGTAGGGGGCCTCAGGGGAGGTCTGCAGCAGCACAGCCAGGCCTCCGTACCAGGCGGCCCGTGACAGATGGTGGGCATACAGGCGCTCTGTGGGTGACAGCAGGCGGAAGGCCTCGCGGCAGTCCAGGCTAGACACACCGATGTCATTGGGCAGGATGTACTGGGCGTCCGCCATGGGCCCTGCTGAGAACCATCACCATCATCACAGCCATCATTTACCACACACCTAGCTCTGCACTCTCATGCTCTCATTTAATCCTCCCCCAAACCCATTCACCAGCTATGTTAACTGAGGCTCAGAGGTTAGGTGACTCACCCAAGGATATTACAAAATACATTGGTGGGTCACATTTGGCCTGGGGCCCCTAAACCTTAAAGAATGAATTCAACTACCAGTATTACAGATGGGGAAACTGAGGCCCAGAGAGGCTAGGAGCTTTGCCTAATAACACAAGTAATAACACAAGGGAGAGATCAGAAGCAGAGACCTGCATCTCTAGACTCCCAGCAGGGGTGGGGGAGGCGGCACTCAGCCTCCCCTCCTCCTTCTCTGACTTCCTAAACTCTTCAGAATTCTCCTGAATTGTGAATTCAGAATTCTTCAATTCCACCCACCACTGTGTTCAAAAGGACAGAGTTCCATGCTATCAGCTGGAAGACCCAGGTTCCAAACTTGGTTCAGCTCTAGACTTCTAAAATCAAGTCAGTTTTCACTTTTCCGTGCCTCCGTTTTCACCTCTGTAAAATGGGGGTGATAATAACGCCAACACCAGAACAGTGTGCAATCTGTCTCATTCTCATCCTTCTAACTGCCTTTTCCTTGGCCCTCCATCCTCCTACCCTCTCCCCCGTGCTCGGCCAGGGGAGCCTCGGAGCCGCAGAAGTTCGGAGCTGGAAGAAAACTCATTTTACAGACAGAGAGACTGAGGCTTAGAGAGGCCACGAAACTTACCGAATTCTCACAGCCCCGTTGGGACCCGGGACCTCCCAACCCAGTGCATTTTCCACACCGCACCCCCCCCCCCCCTTACCGGGAATGGGTGTCCAGCCTCCCCCACCACTCCGGATGCTCCGCCCCAATAGCACTAACCCCACCTCCCGCCCCCGCCCCGGGGTAACTCTTTGCTGCCCGGAGGGTTCCTTGGCATAGGGGCCACAATGAATGTGGAAGGGGTACTGGATGGAAGGCAGAAAAAGAATGATCTTGCGTTCGGTCCAGACTCGCCCTGTCCCCCGAGGATGACGCACCGTGACCCCAAAACCCGGGCGCCGCGCCTCACCTGCAGCAGCTGCTCGGATCGCAAACTCACTTCCTGCTTCCGGCTCCCCCATTCATTGGGGCTCCGCGAACTCCGCCCCCCGCGGCCAATTGTCGGGCCTCGGGGCCCGGATGGGCGTCAGCTCCAGCCAATAGGCGCACCTCGGCGCAGTCCGCCGGCCCGCCTCTCCCCGCCCCCGGGCCCTACAGGGTCGCACGGGGATGGCCCCTGCGGCCTTGGCCTTTGTCAGCGAGGGTGCTCTCGCGGGCCACTGGAACCTGAGTGGCTGGCCTGGCCGCGGCGTGGTCCCGGCAGACTGGGCTGACCAGGTCCCTCCGAGTCCGGACGGGGCGGCATGGGTGTCTGTACGGAGCACAGGGACTCCCCATCAGAGTCCCAACCCGACTCTGCTTTGGGTCCCCCACCTCAGTTTTGCAGGTGGAAACCTGCACAATGGAAGTCATGTGGCTCCTTCTTCCTCACTGGATTCGCAGGTCAGGCCGTGGAGATACTTAGGAGACTGCGACCCTACAGGGCGAGCTGCTGGGCTTAGGCTGAGGTGATCACACCCTTGCGGAGACACGGAGAAATGCCCTCAAGTGCATCACTGCCCTGCCGTTGACTCGCCAGGGTCTTGGGATGCAGCTGCTAAACATCTCTATGCCTTTGTTTCCTCGGCACAAAGGGGCGAGAGGCCTAGCAGTCTGTTGGTGCTTGGCCGATAACTCGATGGATCGGAAAGCTGCCTGTGACCCCAAAAGGCAGAGCTGGGCCTGAGACTTTTGCACGTCTGGGTGGACTCACAAGAGGATATCCTGGGTGGAGCATGGCATGTAGAAGTGCCGGCACCAGGCCTGGGCTGAGTGGGGAGCACTGTGAAGGTCCTGGGTCAGTGTGGGAGGAGCCAGGCCATCTGAGGTCGAATCCAGCCTCCATTGCCTACTGGCTGTGTGGACTTGGGTGGGACACTTCACCTCTCGGAGTCTTTGGCTCCCTCAGCCAGAAAACCCGGGCTGGGCTAACACTTGTCTCCACTCCAGGGAGCCAAGGGATGAGTGGGCAGTCTGCCCCCTAGTGTTGTGCCCAGAGGAACTGGAGAAAGGGAATACCTGAAATCCACATACTCTCCTCGCCATACCTTTGCCACACCAGTGTCTAGGCTCACGGCAGCATCTGCCCAGCATTGACGCCAGTTTCTCATTTACGAAAGTGCCCAAGGCCCTGCTTGACACAACAGTGCTACTTACTGTTGGCTCTGATGATGATTATCATTACAAGGAGCTCAATAAATTGATCTATGTCCTTAGGAAGGTCACCCTCTTCTTCCCTGTGCTTCAGTTTTGTCTTTAAAATGGGTACACTTCCTTGATTTGAGTGAATTTGAAATGTGCACCAGTAAAGGAGGTAGTGTTCTCCAGCCACCAGTGGGCAGCTCAGGCTAGCAAAAGATTCCAGCCCACCTGGGACCCTTAACCAAACTATGTTTTTATGATCACAGTTAATTTGAGCACACGAGGTCCTGTGTTAGCAGCTTGACATGGAGGATATTCCATTCTTGCAAAAACTCTGGTAGGATATCATTTTACCCATTGCAGGAGATGGGGAAACTGAGGCTAATAGGTTCATTGACTTCCCTAAGGCCACCCAGCCTATCCTCAGGTGTCCCCGAACAGGAGTCTAGCCTTCCTGACACCTTCCACCACACTGTCCCCTCCACTTGCCCCAACACACACACACACACACACACACACACACACACACACACACACACACACACA
>NW_024412786.1:3316822-3333477 GCF_014898765.1 Herpailurus yagouaroundi | reverse complement strand
ACACACACACACACACACACACACACACACACACACACACACACACAATCATATGGAGCAGTCCACTCACTGGAGTCATGACCATCCCCAGCCTTGGTTCTTCCCCATGGAAATGCAGGAGGGATATGTGAGGAAGTAACATTAAGTACCTACTGTGTTACAGGTGCTCTCTATACAGTCACAACCATCTGGTGTTGTAGTAACTGCTATTCCATTTAACAGGTGACTGAGGCTCCAAGAGCTGGGAAGGGGCAAAGCTGGGCCAAATTCAGGGCTGTATTACCCCCCACCACTACCTCTGAGTTCTCCCTGGGATGGTTCCATGCTCTTTGCTTGTCTCTTCTCCCAGAGACTAAGGTTCTCTGCTGGAATGGGACTGGAACATTCCCCTGACTGATTCCCAACAGGGTCAGAAGAAAGAACTGGGAAGAGCCGGATTCCTAGTGGTGTGTGTGTGTGTGTGTGTGTGTGTGTGTGTGTGACAGTACTCCCACATCCACCTGAGCATCCCATCTGGGCTCCCCCACTGTGGCAGTGTGATGCACTGAAGCTCATCACATCCCCTTTTCACCACCCACCGGTGCCCTCTGTCCTCTCAAGAGCCCTACTGTCCTCTCAAGAGCCCTACGTCTGATCTCTGTCGCCCCCACCAGCTGTGTGGCCCGGGGCAGATCCCTCCCCTTGGAATCTGTACTCCCTAAGGCTCTAACAGCTGTCTTCAACTGGGGATGATGCCCGGGTCAGGCCTGTACTTAGAGCCTCTTTTTCAGGTTTTTGGATCTCCAGAACTTCCACCTACCTGTCTCCCGAGGTTGCTGCCCCCAGGAATGGTCTGGAAGCAACCCCAGCAGCACACTGAGGCTGCCTTGGCTCTCAGGAAGAAGTGACACTTAGGATGAGTGGGGGTCCAGTTTAGACGTGGTCTTCATGGCAACCAAGGGCCACCAGGCCCCAGCCCAACATCCACACCCCTCATTCCTCATCCCTCCAGACCTGGCTCCTCTGTCGCCAAGCATTTTTCCTGCCACACCTTTGCAATGCTGTTCCAGTTACCTGAGCTGCCCTCCCAACTTCTCCCACCCCTGTTCAAGGAAAGCAGCACAGTGTGATGGAGAGGAGGGCGGGCTAAGGCCAGGATTTGAATCTTTTCTAGCTGTGTGACTTGGCGCGTGTGCCTTAATCTCAGAATCTTAGATAGAAATGGTAACACCTTCCTCCCTGGGTTGCTATGAGGATCAAATAGCAAAACCTCCTAGTTAATGCTCCATTAACAAAGTTATTAGCAGCAGCAGCACAGCAAGGGGCATGGTGGGCACTTGGCAATACCAGCCCTTCTGTCAGCCAGCGCACTGTGAGAGTCCCCTCTTCCCCCTGCTCCTGACTGTCCACAAATGAGGTCCCAAAGCCTCCATCCGGCATCTTCCCCATCAGCACAGCCCCAACCTCTTGCTCCGGCCTCCTTTCTGCCCCCTGTTGCCACTGCCCCAGACACTCAACCGCTCGCTCAGTTCTCTGCTTCCTCCTACCTGAGCCTGTGCTCAGCCTCCCTCCTGCCCACAGCACACTCCCCTTCCTGTGGGGAGTTCCCACCCGAGCCCCCCTCACCCTCCCGCCTTCTAGTGAGACCTGCTCCACGGCCTTTGGCCATTCTCTGATCCTGGCACACAGGAAACTGTGCTGTCATTCAGTAATTTGGTCTGTCGTCCACTAGACTGTGAATTCCACCGGGCAGCGAACCAAGTCTGATTGTGTCTGTCCCCAGAGCCCACTTGGCATAGTGGTCCAGCCCACAGTGGGTATCAGCAGATGCCAGTCCCAGCCTGCTGCCCACCCATCACTCACGCAGGGGCTGGCGGCACTGCACTCATGCTGGACACGCGGGATTTGCGAGGGCAGCTGAGCAGCAAGGTTTATAGAGGAACCCAGGGCGGCAGCAGGGTGAGTATATCTGGAGCTGGGTCGGCAGGCTCGGGGCACAGCCAGCCTAAGCTGGGGGTCAGGGGCCCACGGCCCCTTCACTCCCCCAGGGACACAGTGTAGGCGGCATGATGTAGGACACCCCAGGAAAGCCCGGGACAGAGCTGGTGCTGAGGGCCCCATCATTATGACTGGGGTAGGGGTTTGGGGGACCAGAGATAAGAGGGAGGAGCACAGCCCATCCAACACGTCCATCCGGTGTGGCTATGTGCCAGCAGGTAGAGTCCCACATGCAGAGCTCCCTCTGGGCTGCAGAAGGTGGGGGACCTAGGTGGGCAGGTGGGCACGGCATCCAGGGCCCCGGGAAAGCCTAGTCCAGTGGCCCCTGGAAAATGAGGCGGACGCAGCCATGCTCGCCGGTGAGCCAGGCCCCACAAAAGGGGCAGGCAGCATGGAAAGCATGGGTGCCATGGGGCAGTGGTGTCTGGGCCCAGTAGCGGGCAGTCTTCTCAGAGCAGACATGGCCGCAGGGTGCAAAGGCATGGCTGGGTGGTCCAGGGTCCAGACAGAGGCCGGCCTCCTGGCCGAGCCATAAGGGGACATAGGGTCCCACGAGGCGACAGAGAGGACACTCGCGCTCCTGGGGGCCCCGCTCTCTCCTGCAGCCCCAGCCGTGGTAGCCGTGGACGTGGCCACACCGGACGTAGACCCAGGGCTGCTGCTTGTCGGGTGCTGTGCGGCCACGGGCCGGACTGGGGAAGGCCAGGGTGCTGAGGCCCACGGGGCACTGGGGCCGTGCTGCATTCGCTTCCTGCCGCTGGGCCTCTAGCTGCTTCAGCGTGGGTGCCCTCAGCAGCCCTGCTGGCGTGCGCCATAGCAGCGTGGCCCCACACAGGTCAATGAGGGAGCCGTCCTGCAGCACATTAGACTCGTTTTCCACCTGCCAGAGACAGCAGAAGGGCCTTACTGCTCAAGAGGCCCCCGAACTCCTGGCCATCGGGCAGCCGTCACCCCAGCCAAGCCACCTATCCATCCCACTGAACCTCCCTGGAGAGAACACCCTGGGCCAGTGGGGTGGGCTGGGGCAGAGGAGCCAGGAGGCCTGAGAACCCATGTGGGAGAGCAAGTCAGTGCTCCCAGGCATGCACTGTCCCTCACAGTGTGACATGGGCCTCGGTCACTTTATCTGTCAAATCAGGAGAGCTTGACCAAAACAAGGTTGTTCCCAGGGTCTCCCCTAAGGGCAGAAGTGGGAAAACCCTTCTATCTGAGAAACACTGGGGGGCTTAGCCCAAGGCAGCTGTCCCAGTGGCTGTGGTTAAAAGCAATGATTCTAGAACTAGCGTGCCTGGGTGTGATTCCTGGCTTCACTGTTTACTGACTTTGCATCCCCGGTCAAGTAATTCATCCTCTCTGTGTCTTAATTTCCTTATCCTCGAGATGGAGTCTGCATCCCATTATCTCAAGTGGTTCCCATGAATCAATCAACGTAAACATCTGGAACAGTGCCTGGAACACAGTAGGTACTCAACAAGTGTGTGCCAGTGAAATATTCACACGCACCGATTTTAAAGATAATGTTTCTCCAAATCTCCCCGTAGAATTGGTGCTCTGGAAAGAGAAGCCATGCTCTTCCCTGAGATTGTGCATCTGTTTGCTGGGTGTGCTTGAGCCCTGGAAGAGCTCGGAGAGGCCTATTTAAGGAGCTTAGCCACGTGACCATGGGCAGGCCCCTGCCTCTCTCTAGGACTCTGTCCCAGCTCCTAATGTTAGTTCTCTGATCTGTGCCACGTGGAGCATTCACTGTCACCTCCGTGAGAACTACTCCAAGGGCCCTTTCCCGCTAGTAGAGGATAATAAAGCTAAATCCATCCGAACGTGAGAGACACGTTGCAAACTGCCAACACTTTCGGTATAAACTGCTCACACATGGGCCAAGTGTCATCCTCACAGGAGGCTGGGATGTTTTAAGCTGTCGGCATCCCTAAGGCCACTTTCTACTGCACAGTGCATTTATGTGTGCTCTGTCGCGCCTCACCCCATAGACCTCCAGCAGTATGTGGGCTACATTTTGGAGCCACTGGTCTGGTCCTCTCTGTGGGGCAAGTGGGGCATGATCCCCAAATGGAACCTGTTGGAGCTCCCTTGTGTAGGAGGGCTGGAGATCAGGGGGAAGGGT
This sequence comes from Herpailurus yagouaroundi, assembly GCF_014898765.1. Classification (NCBI taxonomy): domain Eukaryota; kingdom Metazoa; phylum Chordata; class Mammalia; order Carnivora; family Felidae; genus Herpailurus; species Herpailurus yagouaroundi. Next base: position 3,329,381 of record NW_024412786.1, on the reverse strand, counting down.
CTGGGAAGGAGTCGGGGGCGGGGAGGATGGAGCAGGCCACCTACCAGCTTCCCTCGCTGCTGTGCCGAGCGGCTGTCCCTCAGAGTGTACACATTCCCACAGACTGATATCTCCCTCCAGACACCCGGGGCCGAGTCCTCAGAGAAGCCGCCTGCTGGGTGCATCACCAGGACCCCATTGGTGGTTAAGCCGTCCATCAGGCCGTCGGGGGTCCGCCACTTGGCTGCCCGCTCCTGGGACCACATGTGGGATCAGATCATATCCCCGAGTGGCCCCCAGCAGGCCGCGATCCCGGGATGCTGCCCCAATACCCTCGCAGTCAGAGGGAGCCCAGAGAGGACTGGAATGGGCGCTGCATGGCCGGGGGCATCACCTGAAGTCCTGGAGTCTCACTGTGCTCATGTTTTAAGTGACACTGCCACTGCCAGCATAGGTCACGGTTATGATGACTGCCCACTGGTCCATCACCCCAGGACACTGACCCTCCCCACCCTGCCCCTCTGCTCACTCTCAGATAAAGTGCCGGTCCCTGCCTAGGGGGGGGCTCACTCACTCCAAGGAAGATGTTGCTGGAGGCATCAAAGCCAGCAGCATAGATGCGGGCAGTATAGGGCGGCCGGCGGTCACAGAGGATGCGGCAGGCATAGCGGGAGATGGTGCTCTGGGCAGAGGGGCCCTCGGCGGCCCCTCCTCCAGGCGATGTGTCCGTTACCACAAAGTCGATCATGTTCTCGGTGGAACGGCCGATCTGTGAGGAAGAGGAGGGCGAGCACAGGGATACTGTGCACGGCTCAATCCCACAGGCTTCCTACCCCAGGGTTCCGCCTGTGGGGTCACCAAACAACGAGGAGGGGGGAGTACCACCCCGACTCCCTAAGCACTCTGGGCTCTCAGCTGGGGTCTCCAAATCCAATGGCTAGGATCTGGGGCTTCTCTGTCTCCCCCACTCAATAAAAATGAGTTTATTTTTTTTTTTAATTGACCAGTGAAAACGTGACACCCACGGTCTGGGAGTGCTCAAACATTAGCAGCACATAGTGAATTTTTTAAATTTACTAGATACCGTGCTAAGCCCTTCATGTGCCATATCTCAGCTAATCTTCCCAATAATTCCATGGGGTGGGTATACTGTGGGCCCCACTGTACAGATGAGGAAACAGAGGCCCAGAGAGTCTAAGCGACTCTTGCCCAAAGTTACCCAGCTAGTAAGTGATGGAGCTGGGATCTGACCCAGGTAGTATGACTGTCGCACCTCACTCTGAACTCTTAAGCTGTATGGCCTCCTGTGGCCTGGGAGTCTGCTCTTGAGTTTTAAATTTTGATACAGCCACTGATTTGCTGTGTGACTCCAGGAGGTCAAAGGCCTCATAGGACATCCTGCTTCCTCATCTGAAGAGTAGTTGATTACACTGAGTCCCCGCCCCCAAAACACCCTCACCACGGCCTTCAGTCCTCCAGGGTCACCCTGGAATGCCTGCAGTGCTGGATGTTGAAGCCCGGTGGCTCCGTGGCCAAGAGGCTTACAGAGGGGCCTGAGCATACCTGGAACATGTCTGTGTCACTGTCATGTGTGTATTCGACTATGACCGAGTGGCTCCGGGACAGTGTATACGAGATGCTGTGCTGGCCACGGTTACTCAGTGCCTGGTGGGGAGAAAGGAGAAGTCACTTCCCCGGGCCTGTGGCCAAGGGAAGTGTGAGCCTCTGAGCCACAAGTTGGAACCCAACGCCCACTGGCCAATCCCAGGGAAGGGGCAGTTCTACCGTCGCAGAGGATGTCCTGTGCAACTGGCACTATACTCAGGCTGCCTTATCTGATCCCTACAGCCACCCCAAGAGGAAGGCCTGGTTATTATTCCCATCTTATGGCTGAGGGAACTGCAGCTCAGGGAGGAGAAGAAACTGGCCAAAAGTCACACAGATGGAAACAGGAGAGCTTGTATCTTAACCCAAATCCTCTGAAGCCAAAGGCTTTCCTTTGCCATTGCTGTGTGACTGTCACATCCCTTCTCTGAGCCTTGGCTGCCTCTAAATGATGCTGATCATTTCCATTCAATGGCTGGGATCTGGTCATCAAAGAAACATTCTGCAAACTGTAAAGTGCGGTATGCTGCAGGGGATCTCCTCTCGGTACCACTTCCCTGGTAGCCCCAGAAGACACAGAGGGCTCCCCTGCTCCAGCAGGCCTGTGGGCAGGCAGCACTGGGAAGGCTGAGGACCTGGGATCTGGGCAGGGAGCACAGGACTTTTGTCCAGGTCTACTGGGACAGGCTGCTTGCCTTGGAGACGAGCGGTGTGGAGATGTGGTGCATGACGTCTGGCTTCACTCCGTTGGCATGGGGCCGGCGGCTCAGTGCCAGGCGGCTTCTCCGGCGGCCCTTGTCCCCACTTGCCAGACACCCATTGTAGCTGTGGATGTGGAGGGTTAAAAAGAAGGAATTGAAAGGAGAGAGAGAGAGAGGAAAAAAAAAAAGAAAGTGAGCCCTTGAGAGATTTGGAAGAACTGCTACCTTCTGGGCAGATTCTACAGTAACAAACAAACACTAGAAGCATCTGAAACTAGAAGACCCTCCCTACTATATGAAATCAGTGCCTTTGGGAAGTAGGGTGAGGAGCAGAGTAGCTACAAAAGACTTTGCATTCAATTAACCAGTGCTTCCTGGATGCCTGAGCCATGTGTGGCCAGATGCTGGGCGGTGGGGTGGCATCGGGGGCACACCGCAGGTCAGTTCTGTGTCCTCAGTGGCAGGGAAGCGGGGGTCCTGAGCTTTTCAAGGAACCTGAGCACCAACTGTGCCACAAGCCCAGAGGCAGGAGAAGGGAATTCTGGCCTCAGGTCAGGTTTCTAGAAGAGGAAGCTGGGCTTTGAAGAACTAGAAAGGATTCACCTCTATAGCAAGCTGTCACTTGTTACACCACAAGTATGACTGGAAACCAGAATGAAAGAAAAAACAGAGGGGCACCTGGGTGGCTCAGTTGGTTAAGCATCTGACTCTTGGTTTCAGCTCAGGTCATGATCTCACTGTTCATGAGTTCGAGCCCTGTGTTGGGCTCTGTGCTGACAGTGCAGAGCCTGCTTGGGATTCTCTCTCTCTCTCTCTCTCTCTCTCTCTTTCTCCTTTTCTCTCTGCCCCTCCCCTGCTCATGCTCTCTGTATATATCTCTAAAATAAATAAACCAACTTTAAGAAAAGAAGGAAGGAAGGAAGGAAGGAAGGAAGGAAGGAAGGAAGGAAGGAAGAAAGAAAGAAAGAAAGAAAGAAAGAAAGAAAGAAAGAAAGGACAGACCCACAATGCCACCACCTCCATATATCCATAACATGTCAAATTTCTACCTTCCTTCCAGCTCTTATCCAGAGGGGGTGATTGTGGAAGGCAAAGATGGGGTGAGTCACAGCCTTGGTCACTGCCATGTACTGGAGCCTCCCGTGTTCCCGGTGCTTCACGTTATTAATTACCTAATGGAATCTGTGCAATGTCCTGCCAGGCAAGTACCTTTCTTCCCATTTTACAAATGAGAAAAATTGAGGCTCAGGGAGGTAAAATGACCTGCCTGAGGTCCCAGGCTAGTAAGTGAAAAAGTCAGAGATTTGAACTTGGGTCGTCTGACTCCGGCCTTTCTTGCAGAGGCCCTTCCCGAGGGAAGGCTCACCCCAAGCAAAGGTCATGAGACTGGCAGGGTTTGGTGAGATCAGGGAGTGGCGATTTGGGTGATAAACTGCAGTAGAGGAAGATGAAGCTGCTGGAAGGGCCCTGAACACCAAGCTTAAGAGCCTGGACTTCTTTCTGGAAGACTAGGGAGCCATGGAAGGATTTAGAGCAGGCAGTCCTAGGATGAAGAGCTGCCAAATACAGATAAGGCCCACTTAAATCAGAGTCTTCTCATGAGCTCGTTAAACTACAGATTTCCTGGCTCTACCCATGGAGATTCTGATTCTGCAGGTTTCGGACAGGCCTGTCAATGAGTATTTTCAATGTGCTCTCCGAGTGGCTCTATAACCAGTGTGGGGCTTCACTGCTCTACAGAGAACAAACAGCTGTCAAGAGGGCCTATACCCTTAGGTCTGCACTCTCCCCCCATCAGTGGCCTCACCCTCAACTGGAAAGCCTGCCCTTCCTTTGGGACACCAAGCAGCTGCTCCTATCATGCAAGCATCCCTGAGAGGGGGATCACTTTTGCCCTTGTAAAATCTTCCCACCTATGGGGTGTGGGCCAGTTCAGGACATGGGCTTGAGGCTCAGGTGGGCCTGGCTTAAATTCTGGCTCTTCCACTTATCACATGACCTCTGTAAAATGGTGCTAATTAATCAGGACCTACCTCACAGGTTCATTGCGAGAACTAAATGACATCAAGCATTTAAAAAATGTCCGGCACAGAGTGTGACAGATCTACAGCAGGCCCTTGATAAACGTTAACTATGATTATTAGGGGAAAAGCACATGGTGTGTACATGTATAACAGCCCCTATTATTTCTAAGTAATCATAATGACAGCATAGCTTCTCAAATATTTTCTTCGGGGCAGATGGCAGAGAGAGAGGCCAAAAGGTGTGGATGGAGGAGGCAGAAGAGGGATCTGTGCCTGGGGGTGGAGTTCAGCGGGTGGTGCAGGGATCCCGGTCAGGCGGAGACCAGGAAGGGATGAAGTTTACCCACGGACCACCAACTCACATCGCTTCCTCTCTCCTGGCCTCGGTTCTCATCTGTAGCGTGAGGGTCAGCTGTGGCTTAGTGAATGTGCACTAGACCTGGAGTAAGAAAGACCTGGGTCCGAATCCCAGCCCTGCCACTTACCAGCTGTGTGCCCTTGGACCAGTCACTTCCCCTCTCTGAGCCTCGGTTTCCTCACCTCCTTCCTCACAGCATCTTTGTGAAGATTGAAATGAAATAATGTCCATGAAAGGGCTTGGCACAAGCCTGCCTCCCAGAACACTTGATATGTGCCAGGCACTGTTCTACGTGCTTTACAGAAATCACCTCATTCATTCCTCCAAAAACCCTCTGAGGTATTATTATCATCCCTATTTGTAAGGTGGGAAAATGGAGGCACAGGGAAGTTAAGCTACTTGCAGAGGCAGGATTTGAACCAAGTATTTTTGCTGGAGAACCAAAGTTCTTCACCCCAGACTACGTATACTAGGTGCTTTATGAAAGGCAGATGGTGCTACTTTATTTCTGATCAGAAACTTAGGTGGGCAGTCGGAGTTTTCTCAGGAATTTATTAAAAATGGGAAGATAAAATAACAGGAATTGAGGTGGGTTTGGTCAACTCTCTCAGTTGGGGAGGTGAGGAGGGACAAACAGCAGAAGGTCATATGTGGGGAGAGCTGGGGCCCTTGATCTGGTTGCCCTGGGGGATGCCTGGTGCCCTGCCCCACCTGGGCCAGGGTCGCTCACCCCAGGACGATGAGTTCGCCATACTTGATGGGCTCCTCGCCTGGCTGCGCATCTTCACCAGGAGAAGAGAGGACACAAGAGCCCTGGCTCCCTGGGTGCCCGAGGTCTGAGGTTCGGGGAGACCCCACTTCAGGGTTTCCTTCTAGCACCATTCTGCGCAGAGTGGGAGAGGAGAAAAAGAATTTTGCAACCTCTCATCCCAACCCCCTCAATGCCAGCTCAGGCCTGCTGCCAGGACCACCTAGGCAAAGGCCAGAGTGACCTTTCACCACCTCTGTTGCTATGGCAACCACTCCACCTCTTGTCTCCTTTAAACTGCCCCGGGGTTGCTGGGATACCAGGGAAGGGAAATGGGTGGGATGGAACCAAGAGGAAAGGGCCCCACAATCAGAGGGTCGGGATATCTGGTAGGGCCAGAGGGGTAGACCAACTTGGGGTGGCCAGACGCTTCTTTTTGGCTAGGACCCCAGAGTCTGGGATGTGCTTGGAAGAGAGACACCTCAAGAGTTAGAGGGCCCTTATTCCTCATCTTAGACTCAGTTCCTGGGTTTGGCTCTTGGCTCCGGGGCCTCAGAGTAACCCTTCCGTTGGGCTCTTGGAATCTATCTATCTTAATCATTTAGTCCCTTGCAGGTCTAGGCCTCTGTCTGTCTGTCTTTTTCCTCAATGACTCTCTGTCCTCCCGGGGCTGTCCTTTTCGCCCGTCTCTCTTCCCACCCTCCTCCTCATGTCATCCTGTCTGGCCACCTTCTCCTCCCCATCCATCTGCCTCAGTCTCCCCATCTTGGCTCCGCCCGGCGGGCGGGCCTCTGGACCCCTCCCGGGTGCGCGCCCCCTCCCTCCCTCAGGTGTCTGTCTGCAGTCCCAGGGCCGCCCGGGTCTCTGGAGGCCTGTGGGGGCGGCGCTCCCCCCTCCGGCTGGGGCTGCAGCAGAGCCAGTCTCCGCAGGAAGCCTGTTTGGAAAACATCCCCGCGCAGGAGGGACTGCGCCGGGGCAGGCCCGCGCCCCGAGCCCCGAGCCCCGAGCCCCGCGCCCGGGGCAGGCACAATGACGGCCCAGCGCATACGCAGATACACACCCGGCGGCCCCTCGCCACAAACACGCGCGCGCACGCACACAGTCCCGCACACCCCGAGCCCCGCGGGCAGTGCCCGGACGGGCGCAGAGCCCACTCGGGACCCGCGAGCGCGCAAACAACCCCCTGCGCCAGCCCTCGGACCCACTCCCCCTGCCACCCTCAGACACGCAAACACGCCCCCCGCGCCCGCCCGGCGCAGCCCCCGCCCCCTCCGCCCCGGCGGTCTCACCTGGCCGCGCTCCCGGCCCCACTCGGCGCCGCTCCCTCCGCGCCTCGCCCCTGCTCGGCCCCGGGGCCGCTGCGGCGGGATGGGCCCGGCCCGCGGCGGCTCCGCGCTGCCTCGTCACGGGGACACCCGGGGCCGGGGGAGGGGGCGAGCGCGAAGCTCCACACTCCGCCCCTTGTCCCGATGCCCCGCCCCCTTAAAGCCCCGCCCCACCCGAAACTCCGCCTCTTGCGGCGAAGCTTAGCCCTAGTCAACAGAGCTCCGCCCCTTCGTGGGAGACCACGCCCCTCCATAGCCCCGCCCCCAGGCCCTGGGAAGCTCCGCCCACACTCCGTCTCAGGAACTCCCTAGCGCATCTTCACTGGTTCGGGGACTCCCCGGTATCTATGAGACCCATCCCCCAGTTCAGGCTCCCTCAGACCCCGCCCTCATTTCTGGGGACTTCCGGGTTCTCCTAGAGACACGGGCGCCCCCTCCCCCACCGCAAGCCAGAGCCTTTGTACTGCGCGGGAGGCGCCTTTCCCCACCTTGGGCCGGGACTATCCACCTGCTCTCCCACCCCCACGCCCGTCACCCCGAGACCCGTCTTCCCACCTGGGGTAGCTGCAGAATTAGAAGCGGGGGCGGGAAGGAGAGAAGGAAAATACTAGAGTCGGAGGAGGGGGTGTACGTTAGCAGGGAGGCTGAGGGAAAATGCTACAATTGACTAGATTCGAAGACCTTGTCTTTAGCCTCGCTCCTCCACTCTCTCGCTGGGTTGCCTCTAGGCCCCGGGGTGTCCGGGAACACTTCCCTCCTTCCAGCTAGCACGCACATCATACCCAAGAAGCCACAAGGGGGGCTTTGGGTTGTGTGCAGTTCCTTCTGGGCCTGGGCTTGCAAGAGATTTGTCAATCTATGCCAGGTATTATACTCTGTGCTTTGAGCAAGATAAGCCCTTTAATTTCTAGGAGGCAGGCACGATAATCACCCATTTTACAGATGACGAAACAGTTGTGCAAACCTAACTTGGTCGTGGTTATCTTGCTAGAAAGGAGCCAAGAGTAGGTCTCAGCTGTGTGACTCCAAAATCTGGACTCCTAACTTCTATTCTATACCTTGTTGTTATGATGAGAAATGGCAGGATGGGACTCAGAGGTGCAGAGCAGAAGAGACCCAGAGATGCATCAGATAAGAACCCTACGGCACATTATTTCTCAGTATGTTTGGAACCATAACCAAGAGCTGGGGGCAGACCAGAGGGTAGCCCTTAACCTGAGTCTTTGATGCATTTATTGAAGAAATCAAGGAAGGCTGTACAGAGGAGGTGGTCTTTGGCCCCAGTCATGAAGGAGATGTGAAAATTTGCCCACACATTCCTGAGAGAGAGCATCCTTCCTGTTCTCCCCTCATCTTGTTGCTTGTGATGCTCCCTGTCTCCTGGACTCCCCCTGGGCCCCACCACATCCACACACCCCACTAACTCCCCCACCTAAAAATAGTCCATGATACCAACTGCTTTGCCAACTGTTTGGGGGCCTTAGCAGCCAGATGAAACATGAAGGCAGCCAGCAGCTCGTCCTTTAGGGACAAAGGCACTCATTAATCAAAGAGAGGCTCCCTGAGAGGCCACCACAGAGGAGGCTGGACTGCTGGGCTGTCAGCAGCAAATCATGCAAATCCTGCACCACAGGAGAGCTCCCTTCCTTGAATGCCTGCAATATGTCCACCTCCATGCCAGGTAGGCAAGCCACTGTGGGACACGGGGACACTGGGACAGTCTCACTCCCCTTTGCATTCCCAGCTTCCAGCACATTGCCTGCCAGAGCAGGCCCTCAACGAACACATGCTCAATAACCACCAGAATCCCCAGGTCACAGATGGGGAAACTGAAGCTCAGGGGATGGGGGAAGAGATACTTGCCCCAGGTCACACAGCCAGACAACTACATAGCTGAGGATTGATCAGAGCCCCAGCGCTACCATCTGACACCAGACTGCAGGGAGGAAGGGCTGAGAGAGATTGCAGAGTACTGCAGGATGCAGAGATTTCTCCTGTGGTTTAGTGTGCTGGCACCGGAGCTGCATGATGAGCATGGCCAGACCACAAGGGGCCTCCCAAAGCCGGGGAGGGCCTGGCCCCAGCATTGTCTAGGTGGGGGAGAGGAAGGGAGAGTTGGGACACCGCCAACAGACACAAGTGCCCAGCTTCCAGCCTTGACTTCTGGCTCTGTCTCAAAAACTCCAGCTTCTCAATCTCTCTAGATCTCATCTTCCTTATTTATAAAATGGGAACAATAATAGCACTTACCTATGGTGGGATAAAAATTTGCAGTACTCTTCTGAAATCAACCCCTCCTTTCTCTTCAATCTACATCTTGACCCTATTGGGGGAAAAAAAGTAACAGAGGAACAAGATACAATCTTTATTTCTTCAATTCTTGGGTTCAGGTGTCTGAAGACAAGGGACTAGCGTAAGCAGTTTGGAAGAATATTTGTGTATCTATTTCAGAAAAGATGCTGAAAACAACAACAGCAACAACAAGGAACTCTCTGGACTGAAAGATTTGGAGAGAGGAAGGAAGGGCCTATGATGCTGAGCTCTGCCTTTGAGGCCCTGTTGTAAGTGGGAATGAGGGCCGAGAAAAGATTGAACCCTCAGGTAGATTCAGGGATACAAATCCTATTCCTTCAAAGAATCCAAATTTGATTGGATCAGTTTATGGAACAATTTAGGTCCCAGGACATTCATTGTTGAAAACAAAAGCGGGGGCGCCTGGGTGGCTCAGTCGGTTAAGAGCCTGACTTTGCTCAAGTCATGATCTCACAGTTCATGGGTTTGAGCCCTGCGTCAGGCTCTGTGCTGACAGCTCGGAACCTGGAGCCTGCTTCAGATTCTGTGTCTCCCTCTCTGTCTGCCCCTCACCCGCTCATGCTCTGTGTGTGTCTCTCTCTCAAAAATAAATAAACATTACAAAAAATTTTCAAAGAAAACAACAGAGGACTCAGCTGGCATTGAATGGAGCTTAACAGCTGGGTGTAGCCAGGGAAAGAGTCAGTCAAAGAGAGCCTTGCCCAAACCACTGTCATCCCAGGGTGACTGTAGGAATACCCAAGGCTGCACTTCCTGAGGACCAATGACAGAGGCTTTGTATTTAGACTGTGGGGAGGAGGGTAAAGACTTCACTAAAATAATCCAGCCAGTCACTAAACAGACAAATAACAATAACAAGCCCTGGAGGCAATGGACTAGTACCGAGTTGCTACAACATATTAATTAAAGGGGCGCCTGGGTGGCGCAGTCGGTTAAGCGTCCGACTTCAGCCAGGTCACGATCTCGCGGTCCGTGAGTTCGAGCCCCGCGTCGGGCTCTGGGCTGATGGCTCAGAGCCTGGAGCCTGTTTCCGATTCTGTGTCTCCCTCTCTCTCTGCCCCTCGCCCGTTCATGCTGTCTCTCTCTGTCCCAAAAATAAATAAACGTTGAAAAAAAAATTAAAAAAAAAACAACATATTAATTAAAATCTTCAGTTTCCAACAAAAGAATATATAATTCATACAAAGAAACAGGAAAGGATGACCCATAGAGTGGGACAAAAGCAGGCATCATCATCCAGATGTGGGGAATTCAGCACCTTCACACCCTGCTCCCGGGAATGTAAAATGGTGCAGCTGCTTAGGAACAGTCCAGCAGCACCTCAAACAGTTAAACATAGAGTTACATATGAGCCAGCAACTTCACTCCTAGGTGTATATCAAGAGAAATGAAATGTTAGAAATAAAAATAAAGAAAGTCAAGGAAGTCAATAGCACAAAAATCAGAAGGGTCGATTGTAATCGGGAAGGGGCACAACGAGAAGCATTAGGGTGCTGTCCAGGGTACTGTTCAGATTCTTGATGCCGTGATATCACCTGGGTACTTGTTTTGTAATAGTTTGGTAAACTGTATATTTATGTTGTATAAGCTATTTGTTTATGATATTGTATAATAAAAATGTTTAAAATAAGATGAGCTGGTTCAACCAAACCCTTACAGTCTGCAATTTGAACCGGCAGGGACTTGTTCCAGCTGAAACTACAGTGGCTTTTTCTTTTTTCTTTTCTTTTCTTTTCTTTTCTTTTCTTTTCTTTTCTTTCTTTCTTTCTTTCTTTCTTTCTTTCTTTCTTTCTTTCTTGATGGGTGTTAGTAAGGAAGGCTTTTTTATTGTGATTCAATATACACACACAGGCACACAAGGAAAACACAATGTTACGGACAATAAATGTCTTTACTCCATGCAGTGTATTCGGCTATGTTTTCTCCTCTATTCTATTTCATTAAAAATGTTGGCTGAACTCATGAAATCAATTTAATAACCCACTGATAGGCCACAATGCTAGCCTTTAAAAAGTCTTGTGTAAGATCAAGATGTTAGCAACTCTGGTTTCTCCTGAGGCCTCTCTTCTTAGCTTACAGGTGGCCACCTTCTTGCTGTGTCCTCACATTGTCTTTCCTCTGTGTATGCCTGTGCCCTGGTCTCCCTTACGAGGATATCATTCAGATTGGGTGAGAGCCCACACTAAAAGCCTCATTTTAACTTACTTACCTCTTTAAAGGCCTTATCTCCAAACACAGTCCCATTCTGAGGTACTGGCAGTTAGATCTCCAAGATACTACTTTGGAAGGAAGATAATTCAGCACATAACAGGCATGACTTCCTGAGGGATAGGGAGGTAGAAGGAGTCAGGAGGAGAGGGGAGAAGGAGTGTCCAAGCCTGCACATCTACAAATGGGGACGAACAGGCAAATGCAGGGCAGCAGGGAACTCTACACTCTCTGGTTGGTCAGAGGGTGAGGTAGGGAGTATCAGGTTGGAGGAGGTGTCAGGGGAGAGGTCCAGGGCCTTGGATCCCATACCAAGCTTTGGTTTGTAGAGCGATGAGTCTCAGTAAGATCTCCTGGGACACTGGAGGAGGATCCCAGAAAGTTAAACTTTAAGGAGTGTCTCAGATGGACCAAGACCCACACTCTGGGCAAAGAAGCTGTAACTTGACAAGTTTTAGACAGGGGCCTGACCCTGACTGAGTTGGAGAGGAAAGACTAGACGGGCAAGAATGGAGGCAGAGAGGCCATAGTGGGGGCTGCCCTGAGTGTCCAGCCAGGAAAAGATGATGTCTGAACTGACAATACTAAAAGTTGGCTTTCATAGAGTGCTTATTATGTCCCTTGAGCCAGGCCTGAGCTAAGTACCCTGCCCAGATAATCATGTTAAATTATCTCAACAGTCCTGTGTGGTAGGTACCTTATTATTCTTATTTCACAGTGAAGAAAACTGAGGCCAGACAGGTGAAGAGACTTGCCTCAAGTCACACAGCCAAGGAGAAATGTGTGTGTCAGTAGAGGCAGAACCTGGATGTCAGCCCTGCTCTCTGGCAGTCACTGAGGAGATGGCAGGATTGGTGGGAGCTGTGGGGACATAAGTGGGCGGGATTAGGGACAGATTGAGCATGGGGGCTAAGGGAGAGGGGTGAGCTGTGTGTGGGTACTTCTAGGTCCCTAACTCCCTGTATCTGCAATCAAAAAGCTGAAGGGAGCTCAGCCTGCTCCTTCTCCCTCTGCTTCCCCCTTCTCTGCCTTTCCTTCTCAGCATCTCCAGGGGGCTCCCAGGATGCCAGGAATAGGGCTGAGCATTGTTTGTGTGACAGGTACAGATCCCCGTTCATATCTTCCTGCATGTAAGATACAGAGCTTTATGGGGCGCCTGGGTGGCTCAGTCAGTTGAGCGTCCAACTTCGGCTCAGGTCATGATCTTATAGTTTGTGAGTTCAAGCCCCGGTTCGGGCTCTGTGCTGACAGCTCAAACCCTGGAGTCTGCTTCGGATTCTGTGTCTCCCTCTCTCTCT